>NW_020447195.1:1138592-1200081 GCF_003343035.1 Apteryx rowi | reverse complement strand
AAGGCGCAGCAGCGGGGAAGTTTGCACGACGGCGGAGGCGCGGAGCTGGCTGCGAGCAAGATTTGGGGAAGAATCGGGCAAAAAGGCGAGGGAGGAGCCGGGGCCGGAGCGGGGGCGCGGGGGGCAGCGGGCGGCTCGGCGCCGAGCTGCGCCGGGAGCGGGGTCGGGGCGCGCAGGAGCCCCCGGGTGCTGCGCCCATGGACAACGGCACGGCCCGCCCGGGCCCCGCGCTGGGCCCCCCCGGCGGCAACCAGACCCTGGGCAAGATGCCCCAGCACCCCCTGGAGCTGCAGGTGGTGACCATCCTGCTGGTGCTGCTCGTCTGCGGGGTGGGCATCGTGGGCAACGCCATGGTGGTGCTGGTGGTGCTCCGCACCAAGCACATGGTGACCCCCACCAACTGCTACCTGGTGAGTCTGGCTGTGGCCGACCTCATCGTCCTGCTGGCAGCCGGGCTGCCCAACATTTCAGAAGTGGTGGCTTCTTGGGTGTATGGCTATGCYGGCTGCCTTTGCATCACCTATTTGCAGTACCTGGGCATCAACATCTCAGCCTGGTCCATCACTGCTTTCACGGTGGAGCGCTACATCGCTATCTGCCACTCCATCAAGGCGCAGCTCCTGTGCACCGTGTCCCGAGCCAAGCGCATCATCTCCTCACTGTGGCTCTTCACCTCCCTCTATTGCCTCATGTGGTTCTTCCTGGTGGACACGTCCCAGGTCATCTTTTCGGATGGGGCGCAGGTCAGTTGTGGCTACCGGGTCTCCAGAAGCCTTTACATGCCCATTTATTTCTTGGACTTTGTTGTCTTCTACATCATCCCATTGGGGCTGGCAACTGTCCTCTACGGGCTCATTGCCCGCATCCTCTTCACGAGCCCCCTGCCTACCACGCYGCAGCACGCCTGCCTGGGCTCCATGCACCAGGGCGGCTCCCACAACCTCTCCTGCCGGAGCAACGAGGGGGCCCTGAGCTCCCGCAAGCAGGTAGGGGCACCGCGCTGGGCTGGAGGCAGTGCTGAAAGGTCTCTGTGCTTGGAGGGGGGGGGGTGGACCCTGGTGGGGCTTGGGCACCCCAGTATTTTACTTCCCTTGGTGGGGGGTGCTGGGAGGGGTTGGTTCCCTGCACAGAGGCACTCCAAAACACAGCTGGGATCTGGCAGTGCAGATATGTCCCCCAGCTCTGGCTGCACTCCAAGGAGCAGAGCCGGGCTCCAGTGTGACTTGGGAGAGGCAGGACGGCAGGCCTCCATCTCTCTTGAAGCAGGGTTGGTTGCTGGATAATTAATGATTAATTGCACCACCCCCCGCCCAAAAGAGGGGAGTGCTAGGTCACCTTATGCTAGTGAGACTCGTCCCCCAGGCAGGGTCCTGTGCAGGTAGCTTGGGGTTTAGAGGAGCAAAGGGAGAGCTGGCACTACCCCCCTGCCTGCCCTCCGAGCTCAGGCACCGCCACAGCCCCGGGCTCCCTGCAGCTGGGAACGTGCCTCCGAGACAGCAGCTTGTTCTCACTCTCAGTGACTCCTCTGCTGTTTTCTCCTCTGCCTGATTTCTCTCTCCTTTTCTTTTTCTTCCCATGTTCTTTTGCCATTGTTTCTCCTCTCTCTCTCTCTGCCACATGGACAATTTACTGTCTTGTCCTCATCTCCTTAGRCATAGCAGGGACTGGAGACGGGACTCTCTTGCCTGTTAGCTGGCAGTTTGCAGGGGACCTTCCCATTCAGGTTTCAAACTTTGAGTAAGCTGAGACATGGGCTATTTGAAAAGAAGGGTGTGAATCTGGGAGTTTGGCTGTTCTGCTGCGATTCTGAGCAAGCAGGACCCCGTTTCCAGCCAGCCTTGGCTAGAGCCTTCTGTCTTAGAGCTCTGACTTTTACAATTCAGTATTTTATTACCTAACTAGCACAAGAGCCTCCATTCCCTGGGAGAGATGATTCTCTGAGAGGGAGAGAACAGCTCAGTGGATGCGTATTTCTTTATGAACTTCTAAGTCTTTTCACTCCAGCTTTTTCTTTCCATGTAGCACAGAAAGGCTTTGCGCAAGTAGTGATTTCTCTTAAAAGCTCCCCTGTAGTCTCTGGCTGCTTTGGTACGCCAGGCATGGTGTTCGGCAGCCAGGTCTCTAGTTACTCCAAGGCAGTCCCACAAGGTGCATGTCCAGAGGGTCAAGAAACCTGCTCTATTTTCTATTACACCAGGAGTTTTCCTTCTTAACCTCCCAAAACATCTGGATGTGCAAAGACTCCCTCTGGCTTGCCTGACATCTCAGAGCTAGGATCGTTAGCATTAGATAGGTTATTGAGCTTTTAAACTGTAAAGCTGTAAGTTTTTTGGAAAGGTGGAGCCTCATTATCTCCATTATATAATCCACACCTACCTCTCTATATCAATATATGTGTGTGTAATAGTGATAGTATTGATTATCGTAATCAGTATYCTGATCGTATAAATGAAAGAAAAGAGAGTCACGGGGAGCCTCAGCCGAAAAAACCCAAGCTGTTGCCAGAGGCGGCCGCGTGCAGCCCTGCCCTGGGAGAGCCTGGGCAGAGGCGGCGGAGGGTCATCTCGCCGGCCCAGATCAGACAGCGAGCAGTGAGACTCCCTTGGACGCAGCGTAGGTCCTGCTGTACCATTACATGTGCTTTTTCTCTCCTTGCTTTTCTAGCCAGCCCTGATGGAGGTGAGCTGACTGCTTTCACCTGGTAAATGAAAAGCTCTAGCACAAACTTGGCAGGCAGCAACAGTTTTCAAGGGTCCTAATTACAAAAGTCATCTTCTCAGTCGAACTAATGGTAGTGTAACTTAGAAGCAGAGCTCGTACAGGACAAGCATCAAAGCAGACAAACTTGGCTTTTAACTGATATATTCAAGTCATTTAGCAAGATGTGAAGTTTGGTGGTAGGATGCCTCATGCTGCCCCAGTGCCTTCCGTGGCTCTGCCGTTGTTCAGTAAGCCTCCGAGATGGAAAACCTCCCCTTCGGTGTCTAGCTGAGAGTCATCCAGCTTTAAGCAGCAAACTGCTGAGGACCTGGTTCAGTTATTAGAGGCTTACAAAGAGAAGTGGAGGTGAGTTATTAACCCCAGAATCAGGGAGCTAGGTGTGTTGATTTGTGGAATTACTCTCTAGCTTTTCACTTTGTCAAGAGCCCAGCTGAAGCACCTGAGAGCCTGCTGCGAGGCAGCTGCTCGTCTCGCAGAGAAAGCAGCGGCTCTCTGAGCCATGCTGTGAATCTGTTCGATCCACACAAACCAGAGGGAGTCCTTGCAGGCAGAGATGAGAGGGTTATTAGCATGTTTGATTGTTACTATCATAATATTTGGAAGTACTTAGCTCACTGAAGCCCTTCGAAGTCCAGTGAGTGAGAAGCAATCTGACTTGCACCCAGTTCAGGGCATGTTTTTAACATTCGTAATGCAGTAGTGACTTCAGACCAGTGCACYGTTAGATACTGTTACTTCCTTGATACCACAGCAGTTGTCAGCATAAAATAAGTGGGTATCCTGGACCCAAACTATTTATCGTCTGTCTGTGAAGCACAAACACCAGCTAAAATTCTGTTTGGCAAGGTGGACCAGAAYGTCCTTTCCCAAGCTGCTGACAGGAGCCACCTGGGACTCAGCCCTTGGTGTGGTAGAAGGTGAGGGACCATCCTCCTGCAGCATCTGTGGGGGCTGCGAGCTGCCTGCCTGCCCCAGCCTGCCGGGAGAAGTGTGTCAATAACTGAGGATTAACGCCAAAACTGTACACGGGGCCCAGGGAGCGGGCTTTCCTCTGAAGGTTAAAAAAGCCCAACCAAACACTTGTGAATAAATGCCAGCATACATCTGGCGTCYCAACCACTTCTTTATCTGCCACTGAGGTATGGGGAGACTTTATACCACTTTCACACTTTACTGCTGTCTTTCCCCATCTGGCTGCTGAGGAAGCTGCTTTGCAGGAGGGAGAGGAGGTGGCGGTTTTGTGCCAGCTCCACAGCAGATGCTTGTTTGCACGGAGCACCTGGAGGCTGCTGCAGAGYGCTTTGGTGCTGGTTCCTTGCACATGTTTCTTCTTGCGGTAAAGGAAAGCAGCAGAGATGTGCAAAAACCTGTGTGTTGGGAAGCATCTTGTGCCAGACTTTTCAGACTGTTTTATTTCCCAGGGCTTCCAGCAACATTTTGTTCAATGCRTCCTGCTGACTGCACACCTGCAGCTCTCCGAAACAGTCTGTGTCGAGGCCAATGGCACAGTCATGGTTTCTTTCCCCATCGCCACTGCTTATCCCACACCAGGTGACACGCTGGTTGGTCTGGGCCCTGCAGTCTTGCTAGCAAGAGCTTAAAAGCTGTTAGCAAAGTCTGCGTTAGGATGAGTCAAAGTTAAAATTTACTGTTGTTTAAGCAGTGCTTTCACCAGGAAAGCACAGTGACCCTGGTGCCCAGCTGAGTTGCTGTTCAGATTGCTGCTGCTGTGCCTTGCCCCAGCCATGGCATCATTCCCCCCCCCCCCCCAAAAAAAAAAAARAAGAGAGGAGGAAACACTGCTGYGTCTCAGATTAAACCATGGATGCTGTTTCACCATAGCTGACATTGGCTTAGGAGCTCATAAGTGGGTTTACTTGTTCATTAGTCACCTGTGGCCAGGGTAGAAAGGAAAGAGCCGCCTGCTGGGCTGATGCCTTTGCCTAGCACGCTCTCCAGGGGCGTCCTGAAAGCGTCACCGGGAGTTTCCATGGGGGGCCTTGGGAAAGCCTTGTCGTGAGTGTCGGAAGGATGGATCCGGCATCGGCAGCTGCTCTAGCAACAAATGCAGGAGGTCTCCAAGCCGAAAGGGTGATGAGAAGGCTACAGAAGTGGCATGTGTGCTACCAGTGGGATAAAAGTGACCAGTGGGATTAAAATGCCTTTCCTGTAGAGGGCTGGAACTTCTTTAAAAAGGTGACTGCTAAAGACAACATTAGAAATTATTTTTGCAAGTTTAGTGGCAAAACAGCAATACCGTCATTGCTGTCTTGCAGGAGCCACACGTGTAGTGAGTGCTTCCTGGGAACGTGCAGATGGCAGGCTGTTTCCCAGGTGATATGACGTAGCAGGAGCCTGACCCTGCAAATGCCTGTCTGAGATATAGACACCCCATCTGCCCAGGTCTGCTGGCCTCTCTAGCCAGCGGGGGACAGGCTCGTCCAGGCACCATGMGCAGAGTCCCCAGGAGATGCCTGGAAGGGGATGCCCCGGAGACACCCATTTTCCTCCATTGGCTATACAGAGCCGGGGTGGCTGGGGGTGTTTTGCTGTGGAGATCTAGAGTTCAGCAGTTGGACTCACCCCATGTGCTCCTGGGCAGTCCCTCTGCTGCACTGCTTGATTTTTTTGAGTGTGAAGATGCTGGCTTTCCCTCACTGCTGCCTCTAAAACACCCAGGTGCAGGGCAGGGCAAGGCCTAGGTTTCACTATGTCTATAGAAATGAAGACCTACAGAAATGAAGCCTGCAGATGTAACCACCAGACACCTCCAAACGTGCATTTCGTCTGCTGGTGAGGGACCACTAGAGGGAGCAGCTTTCCTTTTAAAAAAAAAAAAAAAAAAAAAAAAAAAGCTGAAATTCAAGGTGATGGTGCCCTGGCCGAGGAAGGGTGACACTGGTGGGGATGGATATCTGTGGCCTCTAGCCAGGCAGGGGGAGGCTGCATGAAGGCGGTTTCACATGCACATGTAAAAAGGGATGGGTCTAAGGACTGTAGTGGGATCCAAGATGCTGATCGCTTTGTCCTGCGAAGGCTGCTGGCAGGGGGTTTGTTCTGGGAATTGTACCTGGCTTGGCCCATGGAGCTGCCTGGTGGACTTAGAGCTGCCCCTTAATGTTGGCGTCCAGGATGTAGTCAGAGATGAGTACTTATTACAGCAAATACCTTGGTCATTCAGCAACATAAAACATGGGCTTATCTGCTTGAGCATTTTTTAGTTATATCAACTGATCTAGCAAAATATCTCACCTTTCTCTACAAAAGCTTGTGCTGCTTCTCTCCATAGCTCCTTTATTGCTGTTGTAAGTACACACTAATAACACAGTTGTAAAATAGTTGTTGGAAAAGTTGCTCTCTGCTGAGCTGGTGCTTCCCTGAGGGATGCTTTGAGGCTACAGCAAAACTCTGCCTTTTTTGGATCATAATTCAAGACTGCCCTAGATAGGGATAAATGTCTTTGTGTTCYCCCAAGCCCACCCCAGTGCTGATTAGGTTCATTTTTTTCACTAGAGCACTAGAAGTAAGAGATTAGGAAGCCCTAGACCATTATGGTTCCTCATGATACTTCTTTGATTTTTGTGATTTTTGGAAAAGTTTAAAAAAAACCCAAAACCTGCTTTCCTCCATTAGCCTAGAAAAGGGCATAAATGAGCTGCTTAAAGCATAACCACAGAAAAACACGCTTAGCTGAGCTGTGCTAGAGTTACTCTCCTTGTCAAGGCAAAGTGAAGCAAGATGCGGAAACAGGTTTCCAGGCATAGAGACAATGACGTTGGAGCATTTCATTCCCCTTGATGGAGATGTGAAAGTGAGTTTGGGATAGACCATTATATTTTAAGCAGAGGAGGCGTACTGTGTCATATACGACTTTGCTCGGGTGACACCCAGGAGAACGTGGTCCATATCGATGGCTGGCTTTAAAAGGCCCATTTCAGTGTTGCAGAAGGCTYGGGGCAGGGATGCCCATCTCATCTTGCAGTCTGGACGCAGTGTCCTAGGAGAGGACTGAATGCATTTACTGAGAGAGAGATAATAAATCCTTACAGCGTTGTTTCCACACCGGATTCCTCTCATGGGGCAAAGATAACATTTTCGAAGGGCTTTAGGATGTGGGAAGCACTCGTCTGATCACAGAGCTTCTGCGGTCTGGGAGTGGGACCCCTTCTGGAGCTTCTGGGAGAAGAAGAGCTTCTGCTCTCTTCTGGAGCTGTGGGAACAAGTGGACGCTAAATCAGGCCGAAGCTGGGTGAGTGCAGGCTGGGTCTGCCGGCATTTCCATAACAACTAGCTGAAAAGCAGGGGCAGTTATGGCTAAAAGGCAGATGAATCACTAGTTCTTTTCCGTACTTGATTTCCATTGGTCTCAGAAATTCTGGGACCAAATTACTTTTGAGCCTTATTAAGCTACCCTCCATCTGCCAAACAAGGCAGAGAGTTACAACAGTCAAAAAGTCAAAGATGTTTAAGGCTCACAAGAAAGCACACGAGCAGCATTAATCTATTAGCTTTAAAGGAGCCATTTCAGCCCTACGGAAAGCTCTTATCCAGAAGTGACACCTGTCAGAGAGCAAAGGGCACAAGTCCAGGGGGTTACTCTAGGCAGCCCCGAGGTGGGTCATTTTGCACCTTGGGCACCGAGACAACTGCTGTGGTGAGTGACGAGTGTCTGTGTTTCAGTGAGGATCTGCGTAGGTGTAGTATTTCGCTTTCCTGGGACATATTTTGCAGTGAACCAGCTGCTGAGGACTGCTAAAATTGACAGACTCCCACCTCTCCTGTCCCAGGAGATGTCCCTTTGACAAGGGGCCCCTTCAGGCTGGACCAGGGGGCCTGCAGTCTGCAGATCAGCTGGATAAAGCATGGAGCCTGCCTGAATCTCCCAGGAGAGTCAGTCTGGATAAATTCCTTAGTGGAGGGGAACTAAATGCTGACTGAAATTGTACTTAGGATTGCTTAAGATGAGCAGTTGGTTGTATCTTGCTGTAGGGTTCAGCTGATTATCACCATTTTGTTCAAATCAGTTGCATTCAGATTCTCAGATGTACCAAAATATGGCAAAAGCAACTCTCTTTACAAACCTGAAAAACCGGTGAACATAGTTGGGTTTGTCGGTATGGTCTGAGCTCTTCCTACATAGACAGAAATAGCCTCAATAGCTCTGCTGTGGAGTTGGGTCTCTGCACCCGACTGCTCCCTGTCTGTCTCTTCCAGACTAATTTCTCACAATGATCATTACTTCTCCCAGTGGTGTGTAGCCTCTACCATGTCATGTATCTTTTCCCAATAACTGGTAACAATCTTTCTTGTGTTTATTGCATTTTTTTTTCTTTTTAATCATTGCAAATCTTTAGCATCAAGTTCATCTGCTTCATTGCCATTATCAGTAAAAACACCCCGGGTGGCATCTACAAAGACACATCAAGATTGCCATGAAATCCATCTCATCCTTGTCCTCAAGACTTCATTCCTCTCCTGTCACCAGCTGGGGTAAATAACATCTTTTATTTTTCTTTTAAGTTTTTCTATTTATGCTGAATGGTCCATCACTGTCATTCTATATGCCTATCTGCTATAATCACAGAATCACAGATAAAGATGGTTAGAGAGAGAAGCAGAGCACGTGGGTCCCATTCACACGTGCTGCCTGTGCAGCGTACAGAGGCAAGGAAAGACCTGCCCCTTGCTGGGCTGATTTGGCACCTGGGAGCTCTCCGTTCCCAGGTCTTGCCATGCAGACTGCAGCAATACGGTCTCACCACCGATGTAAAGACACTCCTGCTCTTGGCACRGGGCAGTCGAGTCTGTCTTGCCCGGCATGTGAGCCTCGGCAGTAACAACCATGCTGGCAGTTAGAGAGTTGGTCATGGTCAGCCACGCACCAAGTGCTGCTGAAACCTCTGCTGTCTGCTTCCCGAGCTATCTGCTGAGGAGTATTTCTGAAAAACAGACAGGCATCGCCACAGCAGTTACATGCCAGAAAGGACGGCTTGGAACCAAAAGCTTGCGAGACGACACTCACTTTTGTGGATCCAGCCAGCCCTTGCAAGCAAGGCACCGAAAAGCTCTGAAGTTACCTTTTACTGACACATCTTGTACAATCTCTTATATCTTTCCCAAAAGGCAGTAGACTGTGGCAGCAAGCACACTGTAGTCTTAGCTACAGCCTAAGAACTCACAGTATCTTTGTAAGATCTTATTCTGGGAAGTGTCCTCACATTCCCAATAAACCGCACACAGCAAAACACTTCTAATTTGGCTTCAACTTGACAACAGTTCCTCTTTCTTGTGGGGAAAGTTTTGTTGCCCCTGCCAGCCACCCCTGATTTCCACTCAGAGCATTACAGGAAAGCACAGTTGCTTGTAACAGTAAAAAAATGTATTGCAAGAAAAGCTGAGTATAAATATGATCTAAGTGCTTATTTCCTTATAAAGAGTTGGAGTCATTGCACAACCCCCTTTTTTGACGTTTGAAACACCACTGCCTTAATATGCATGCGGCATCACTGTTTACTCTTGCTTCCCTCCTTGAGGACGTGTATGGTGTAAGAATTTGCTGGAGGATGATTGTCACCTACCAGAACTAGCTCTCAAAATTATTTGGATCACCGGAGTTTCAGTGCAAAAAACACTTTCTTAATCAAGCTTGAGTCCAGCTGAGGGCAATTACTGCCCACTTCTGAATTCTCAATGTCTCCTTGTTCCTAATATGTTAATGTAGTACTTCCCTAGAGCACTGCAAATTAAAATAACCCATACCAATTAGCTAAGTATCTCCCATACCAGCACGAGTGAGGAATTTGTGTAGGATTCCAGGCGCTCTCCTCTGCTGCCGGTGCTGCTGCTCTGTACCGGGAGGCTCTCGATGGAAACAGCATAGGCAGTGTAGGAAGTCAGTTGATCCGGGACAGGGAGTTGAGACATACCCTGCAGTACCCCCAGACCTTGGGATCCTGCCTTTGCAAAGGTTAGTTTCTCCACTGATTTCTTATGAGCAATTTTCAAAATTGCTTTCTATTACAGAAATTCCCTTGATTATTTCAAACTCATTTCCAGGATAGCGGATGCTTGTCCTAAAGCATTTTAATAGCTTAAATGATAGGTGAAAAACCATCATTTAAGGGTTTTATTTATGCAAAATTGGTTTCATGGAACAAAACAGATTCAGAGAGGAAGAGAGTCCCATAGTCTGCACACCTATTTAAATCTTATTTATTATAAATGCTTAAAGAGAGATGGGAGTGCTACACAGACTTTGAATTAGCCGTTTGCACAGTTCTTTCCAGGTGGGAAGGCTCTGCTGGAGATCTAGCCTCATCTGACTATTTTTCTTTTTGCATAACCTCAACTGAAAGGTGACCAAAATGCTGGCAGTCGTCGTGGTCCTCTTTGCCCTCCTGTGGATGCCTTATCGCACACTGGTGGTGGTGAACTCCTTCATGGACCCTCCGTACCTGAACATCTGGTTCCTTCTCTTCTGTCGGATGTGCATTTATCTGAACAGCGCCATCAATCCCATCATTTATAACCTGATGTCCCAGAAATTCAGGGCTGCTTTTAGAAAGTTATGCAAGTGTGAACAGAATAGCACCGAGAACCGCCTCCCGTACACTGCCCCGGTGTACTACAGCGTTGTGAAGGACTATTCTCACGACAGCTCCGATCACAACGTTACTGAACAAGAAGATCTCAACAGTCTCCCTGCGCTGGCAAAGAAAAGCAAGCCTGCCAAAGAAGCACCAGGACCCTGAAACAACCCAGGCAGTGGGAGCTATGTGGCTGTATGCGCTGTGTTGGGAAAGTGCCAAAAGAAATTGCTTTGGCATTGCAGCAAGCTTAATTTAGTRCCTCTCTAGGGCATTTAACAAAACAGATTCTTAGAGGCAAAATAATTTGCTTTTMCTTAATGCTAGTTTATTCTTGCTTGGTGAAGTGGTAGGCACAAGTCAATGTTTAGCATCTTTAAAGAATCTGCAATTAAATATAACATTGCAATGCCATTCTGTGTTATGTGCAAATGCAACTATCTGTTCAGTTGGGCCAGAGCATTGGAAGGACATCCAGAAAGAGAAAGACTTGGCTGGAAAAAAACCCTTTCTGCTGAACCAGTTTTCTTGTAGGGTGGGATTCACCCATCCAGATTTAGACGCCTATAACATAGAAACCTCCATGTGAGCTGCTCAACTAGAGTCCTGTTATAGTTAATGGAGATAATTAGGTGCTTCCGGAAAGTGGCTCATCTCACCTCAGGATAGTCATCTGAGGAAGGCACCTGCCTTGGGAGGAGCCAAATGACCCCCTAGATGTGACTGTTTCTCTCTGCTGATTGTGAAGGAACCAAGCTGGCTGTCTCAGATGGAAAATCCTGTTTTGGAGGTCTGAGGCTGGCTGTCCTGACTCTCACCCCGTGCTTCTGGGAATGCTGCCGTGCTGGGAGCACATAAACACAAGATCCAGACTGGCTGCATCTGCTACAGGAAAAGAAAGAAACTAATAGTAATGGGTGCTCCTTAAGATAGTAGTAATATTTCCAATATCTTAGTCTAATTTTTTCTGGATAATTTTATCTTTTCTGCCTAAATTCCTGCAGTTGTTCCAACGGGATATTGCAGCTCTGTTCTGCTCAACGTGGTGCAGTGCAGCAGCATACCACTGCTCAGGTGCCGTGCTCTGCCCCAAGTGTAGTTGCATTACGACAGCAGGTGAAGCAATTCGCTTATTTTCTGAGAATAATTCGTGAAAATTTGCAAAGTGTTTTGTGATAAGTGACATGCTAACTATAAGACACTAACAATACTCATTGCTGTTACCATCTAATAAGCATAGTGGATGTTCATTACCCAGCACATTCGAGAAACCAGCCCAAGCACACTTGCCCCAGACTTGCAAGAGACTATTTCGACTAGGAATAAAATATAAAAGATTACACATGAACCAAATGCTAAGGCTCTTGCGAAATAAAATAGATGTCAGCCATCAGTAACCCTGAAGTGACTGTAAAAAATTCTTCCTAGAACAGTTAATTCAGCCTCACTATTTAGCATTGTTTTTCAGCAAACTGTAGCATTAAATGATCTTACAGTTTTGCTTCCACTTTGGAAAAGACCTGTGTGATATTTCTAAGAGCACAAGGCTTCAAGTAACCTTTATATCTATGGAAAATAACTTGCCTGTGTGAGTCAGAACAAGACCTATGCTTTCYACCAGGGAGCAAAGAACTGTTCAGGATCTGTTGCAGTTTCGTGTAAGGTGACTTTGCATTGGTTAATATATTGTGACTTACTGAACTACCTATTCTAGACACAAAATAATTGTAGGGTGAAGAAAAAGAATGTTGTTTTTGCAGGTATGTGAAATACCATTTGTTTGAAATTTAAGGATTCGTGTCATTTTTGTGTTTTTTTGTGTATACTAGGACTTTAGGAACAAAGATCCTCTTTATTGTTGTTAAGGAAGCTCTGCACACAGATTTGGGATTTGCTTCTTGAAGAAAATGAAACTGCCTTGGCTACAGCATGAGAAAATTGTTCCACTTAGCAAAAGAAACTAGGAAAAAAAATGATTCGCTGGTGACAATCTTTTCTCTAGTACAGGCGCTTTTTCCCTTAGCACAAGTTTTTCCTCAGCAGCTTAGAGCAAACCATTGGCAAAAGCATCAGCAGACAAACAAGCCTGGTAGCACAAGGGGCACCTTGAAGTAACGCACAGGTCAAGGGTAACATGGGGAAGGAGAGCCCAGGGGCCCTATTGCGGGCGACTGATGGGGTCTGTGGCTGGATGTGCCTGCATGCACCATGCACGGCTGTGGATCACTGCCGTGTTACAAAATTATAACTACAGCATGGACAAGTGGAGATCTGAACTGTGAATTCCCGTTTCTGCGAGATGATCCCTGCATCGCTATCTAGGAGTTGTTTTTGCCCCCTGTCGCAGCCTCTATGTCTAAACATATTTAACATCCAGAACGGCAGCTGGGTTCTCCCATCTCTGCAGCTCAAATAGCGGCTAAACTTGCATTTGTGATGTTGAAAGTGAGCAGAAAGCCACTAAAATTTAATGGACCTTTTAAGTCTCTGGAGGAGTTGCCTGACTTGAATTATGCCCCCCAGCATCTGTGTTGCTCACTTGGCTGAACAACTTACAAGGGAAATAACTTATTTGTACCATGTGAACTAAGGATTTTACACTTCAGCTTGAAGGAGGTAAAACACCTCTTGTTGAGAGGTTTTTCAATGCAGCAACCTGAGAGAGGATCTTGTCAAAAGAAACCGGATTTGTAATCTAGCCCGTGGATAAAAAGCACTGTGCAGTTTGCCCCGTGGCTGTGTGAGCCGCTGTTCATGAGCGTTGCAGCGGCTGCAGGGGATACGTGCGAGCGCATCTCCTAAACCCCAGGCCTGGRGGCTCCTTGTGAAGGAGTGGTTTTGGGTAGAGTCATACCAGACACCCCGGGCACGTGCTGGTGATATCCAGCCCCGGCCGGCCGGGGACTGCAGCTGCCGAGAGCAGCCTCCTCCCCGCTTTCCTCCCTGCTCTCCGGCAGAGCCGTGCTGCTATAAGGGGGTGGTGGAAGGGAAGGGGGAAAGAGAGGAGCGAATTGGCCCTTGCGAGCAGTGCGGTAGTTCCCTGCAAGCATGGCAGGGTGGCCGGGACTGGGAGCTGGGACTCTGCATCCCCTGTTTGCATGTTTTTGATACAATAAATAGGTGATGGCAGGAGGCAGCTGCCTGCCCCCGGGCGCAGCCGAGCGCAGGGGGCGGCGGAGGACGATGCCTGCCCGGAGGCATCGAGCGCACGGCCCRTCTCCTCCGAGGACGGGCTGTTCTGCCCCCTTTATCCTGCCTGACCCTGCGGCAGGTGCCCGGGGAAGAGCAGCAGGAAATCCAGCTTGGTCCCACGGCTGCATGGGAAGAGGATTTAGTGTCCGAGCTTGGAAACCCTTCTGCATCCTGACCTCAGGCGTGAGATATACTGCTTGACAGACAGCTCCTATCTCTGTCAAACCAAGYAGCTCAGTGCCGAAGCATTTCCAGTGGGATCTCTTCCATGTCCCCAGTCTTTGCTGTTCCCCGTTATGCTTTTTTYCCCAGACAGTGACAGAGACATTCTAAAAATACTGTTCTCTTAATTAAATTTCAGCCTCAGGYCAATGGCTAATTGATGGTTCTGAAAGTTTTGTTCAACATACATGGGATTCAATTAAAAAACAGTTCTCTTTTCCCCTTTCTGCCCTTACCTGCCAAGTACTGCATGACCCTTTGTTAGTTCTCCAGGAGTAATTGGCAGATAAATTCCTCCAGCACCACGAGATCTCCAGCAAACGCACCAGAGCGTTAAACTCGGTAGAGCAGCAGCGAGTCCCTGCTCCTCCTCCCCACGCTTATTCTGACATGTCAGGAGGGTTTGAGAGCATTTTAGGGGGAGGTCGTGGAGGAAGGTCAGTGTGTAGCTTGCTAAGGAGATGCTGGTTGAGAGGACGGGCAGCTGCATGCTGTCAGGAAATAAATCACCAGCAGAAAGGATCAAAAGAAATAGCTCTGCTGCTGGAGGCTTTGGCCAATGGCTCCCGGAGGGTCCCCYGGCAGAGGGGGTTTGGAGGCAGGCAGCCGAAGCTCGAGCCCTGTCACACCGCTTGATAGTTTTATACCATCAGCAGCAGTTTAATATCAGTGAAGCTGAAAATCTGCGGCAGTGGATCAGTGTTGCAGGAGCCAGGGACAGGATCTCAGCTGGGATTTTTTTGGAGTCTGTTGGTAGTTGAACTGATTTCTATCCACAGCCAAAGTCACCAATCCAACCTGCTTCTCTTGTGTATTGTTACTGTAAAGTAATACAGACTTTTAAGCAGTAGACATACATGTGGCTTTGATTTGGAAAGAAATAGAGGTGTCCCCTTCCTTCTCCCTCCTCCAAAAGGCACTTGGTCTGCTTTGTGCATCTGCATAGTGCTGCTTGCTGTTTCTGCTTCTCCTCCTCTTTAAGCCCTGATCCCTCTTTCCTAGTTGCTTGCTGCCAGCCCAAGAGAGAAAGACGGCTCTGCTGCCAGCGCTGAAGCTAGGAGGAGCCTAAGCCCAGCCACCGCAGGGTAGGGGGCTCAGCTTGAGTGTTACTTGCTCCATGCAAATATGTGAAAGTAGTGTCCAAGAAGGAAAATGAGAAAAGAGGAAGATGAAAATCAGGAGTTGAGACACTAGACTGAAAAGCAATAGAGAGAAAACCTAGACTCTCAAGCAGCCTTGCAGAGCCCTGGAGCCACCTAAGCTGTCTAGAAACTCCTCACCATGGTGCTCTGCCCTGGTGTTCTGCTGGTTCAAGGAAGACATAGACTTCAGTGTTTTATTTCCCCTAAAAAYATGAGTTTAGATGAAAGGAAGAGATCAAAGAGGCATTTGAGAAGGAGATTATAAAGCTCAGCCTCCTCCATGTCCACTGCCCGAGCCCCAGCCTGTCTGAGCTGAGCTCCCACCCTGGGGCCAGCATTCCTGCTGGGTCATATCCCCTCTGTCAGGGTGGAACTGATGAGACCCATACTGTGGAGACCACAATGATCCACGGGCCCAGACTGGAGGAGCTGGGACTCCTAGATGACTTCTTTCAGCTGCAGTCCTGGAGCTCAGGGCTCATTTGCTCACACTAACAAATGCTTTCATTTCCCAGTGTTGATGTGTCAGTAATCAGTACAAGATCTCAGATATGCAAAGCAGATACAAGCCCAGTTATCTCCAGAGAATATGGCTGTGGTGTCATGTTTGCTGATATCGGATCTGCGTGGTCCCAGGTCTCTTGGTATAAACTGGATGTGGATCGGGCAGGAATACGTGATGGCATTTCTGCTGACTCAGCCAGGATTCAGCCTGTGGTATTTAGCCCCAGGTGTGCAGCATCCTCAGCGCTAGCCTTGTGTCCTGCCCCGCTGTGTCTCTGCCCCCCCCCCCGTTGCCTATTTCTGGCCCAGAGCAACCTTTCAGCGTCTCTGTTCCAGCCTGGTGGAGGAAAGCTGCGGGGGGCTGGCTGGGCCTTGCCCTCTCCCCAGGAAAATGCCAGGGGTATCCCATGCATGTGAGTGGGACGGGAGGGAGCGGTGGGAAGGAGAGGTTGCACAGGTATGTAATCCCATGTGAAAGAGAGAAAGAAATATGGTGTTCCCACAAACCTACCTGCTGTAACTTCCTCTGATGTCCAGGTTCTCAGTAAAAAAMCATGATTCTTTACAACAAATGAAACTTCAAACTTGAGCTCAGAGAACAATGTATCCTGAAAAACCCCGGAGTTCTCATAAAGACTGAAGCTGCATTTTACCCTGAGCATTTACTTACTCTCATCAGCGTGGGYGTAGGCTGCAAGTGTATAAATATGCCACCAAATAAACAGAGAATCTATTACTCCTAAATTATTTACCACATTGAAGTTGCTCCTTGATTTGATCTAACTTGTTAGTTTCTTAATTAAAGCTCATTATTTCTAAAACCTGCCCTTTCAGTGCTTCTTGACCCAGTAAAATGCCATCTGCTTGCTTTAATTACACAGCAAACAAGTCTTCTGGTAGGAGAAAGAGTGCCGTCGTGTGGCTGTCGGTTCGTACTGAGCCCCGAGGTAGGAATTTGTCAGCAACGCAGCTCTGCCTGTGCCCGGACCCAGCGCAGACTGGCTCGGCCGGTCCCAGGGCGGTCTTGGCGACAGAGGCCGTGCGCGCGCAGCCTGCACGGATGTGGACGGGTCTCAGCAAGGGCTATTTACTATGGCATTACCCAAAGATTTAAATAAGTTACTGAAAGGATGTTTAAGCCCCGGTGAGGGTGGCAGCTGGCCTTCTTCCCTTCCCCGTYGATGCGGGCTGGGTCCCTTCGGCGGGGATTYGGCATCGCGGCTGCCCGGTTCAGCRGAYGTGCTGCTGGCTCGCTGGAAGAGCCTCTCTCCCCTCTGCTCAGAGCCAGCGCCTCGGCGGCAGCCAGCCCCAGGGCTCGGTTAGAAAGTTACACACAAAATGCCAACAGTTCCCTCTAAAAGGGAGGAAAAGAGCACGCCAGGGACCAGGCATTTCCCTGGAACTGGAGCAGGTTATTAGAGCTTGGCTTCAGCGCTGTGGTACAACCCTGCRAAGAATAAAGAGCACATTATTAAAACTAAAATAGTGGTACCTTTAAATTAATAGTGATCAGGTCAYTAAAGACTGTGCTGAACAACTGTTKGACTTTCTCGGAGGCACGAGAGGGAGTGGGCCACACTTTAGGGAATGAAGTAAAATACGGCCCCTTTTCAATTTGGTCTGGCCCCTGGCTGCTTCTTTGAACTAATTAGTTCAAGCAGGCCCCAATTAAGGAGCTGCTAGTAAGGCTCGGGGGATAGTCCTACAGCAATATTCATGTGATCRCTCAGAAGTTACTTGTTTCTTTTGCAATCCGTATTTTGCAAGGCCTCCTGAGGACTCACTGGTCAACACTGCCCTCCCGGGGCCCTGCTCCTCCCTGCGATTGCTCAGCACTTGCTCTTCAGCCCTCTTCAAATCAAGGCATCCATTTCCAGAAGTGATGCGCAGCTCATCAAAGCTTGCCAGCCCCCAGGAGCAATCCGAACAGGGAACAGGTTAATAAAACAGCTTGACAGTTTTCTCAAGCGCTTGCACAGCAGAAGCACTCTGCAGTGCTGAGAAGTGCTTGCCCACCACACCGCYCCCATGCTGCGGGAGCTGCGGGAACCGCAGGGGTCGGGGCAGCTATCCCTCCCGGACAGGAGCTCAGGGCCCTCACTGCTGGCACGGAGCCGGCATCGCTGCGCCGGGGCATGGTCCTCCTGGAGCAGGTGCCCACGGCAGGGGAAGCAGTTGCTCCCCACGGCCTTGGTCTGCACCCCGCATGGCAACTGCGCACCAACCCCTGCACTGCAGGACCAGCTGCTGCCACCCTCCATATGGACGCGGTGTGGGTGGCTGCTCGGAAAAAAATAGGATTACAGGAACTTCTTCCAGCTGTGCTTATGTCTCCAGACGTGCTGAAAATCTTGCTGGCCAGGGCATTGGTTGCTGCTGACAGATCTGCGGGTGCTTCGTCTCCATCCCAAGCACGACAGGGGTGGAGGAGGATCCGTTCCCCAGAGGAGGCGGCGATGCCAACTCTCATTGCCCGATACCATCAGGCATTCAAAAGAAGAAGTGTCTCTCTCCAATGGGCAGCATGGAGGATTTGCAATGCTTCTCAGACAGAAATAGCTCAAACCAAGCCAGCTGYGCACCATGCCGACCCCTCTTCGAATGCCTCACACGAGCCAGCCCACAACTAGCGCTCGGCCCTGCGGAGGGACTGACTGTGACCCTGGTGGCTGGTGGCTCAGGTCGCTTCAGCATTTCTGGTGGACGAGGGCAGGAGTTATGTTACAGCCTTGGGGCCCCTTGCTGCCCCCGCAAGGCCCCGTCAGCTGCAACCCTTCGACTCTCCGGCTGGGCTCGGTGGCCATTCTCCACTGCGTTAACGCTCCCTCGGGCCTCACTGAGGTCTCCTCAAGGATGAAGGTGGTGGTTTAGAGCCAGCTCCTTCCCAGCTCTTGGGACAGACAGATGGACAGCAACCGCTCCGTGGTTCCCACGACCTGTCTGCTACAGGGACCACTTTTGCCCCAGCTCTGGTCCCTCCTCTCGCCCAAAGACGCAACCGGGGATGAGGGACAAGAGCTGGGATTGCCTTCAGTGTCCAGCTGCCCTGCTGCCCTGCAAGGGCGGTGGAGGACGAGTCTGGCTGCCCGGGCAGGTCACTCTCGAAGGACATGGGGTCTCAGATTGCACCCTTCCCTCCACCTCCCACCACTGGAGACTAACTCTGCTGCCCTTCGGTCACAGGATCAGGCTGGTGCCTTTATCCTGGTTCTCACATATCGGACACCTCGCTCCCCCCACCCAGGGACATGTGGCTGGGAGCAGGGTGGGGGGGACGTCACCCTTGGAAGCAGCAGCTCCCCAGGCAGCAACCCAGCATGGTCCCCCCCCACCCCAGGGAAGGGACGTGCTTTCTGTTTTACAATTATTAATATTTTTGAAGCAGTATGTCATTGCTTTCTCAGTAAGCCCGCCTCTCTCCCTGCTGCCTCCACCCAGCATGGAGCAGGGCTGCTCCATTCATCAGGCTGAGATTAATGAGGTGCCAAGGGCTCAGGTTACCCTGCTGCCCCCAGCCACCTCCTCGGCTCCATGAATGAGACGCTGCCATTTCTTCTGATACCAGGAGCAGAACCAGCCCAGAGGAGAGCCAATCCACAATTTAATGGAACTTATCTCCTTGAGTCCCCATCAGAGGGTGAATCTTCTGCCAGACCACCTTGTGCCCCGCTGAAGCCAGCTGGAAGTGCCTCCTGCCCACAGAGGCCAAGCCTGTGCCCTTCCAGCCCCTCCGCACCACCAGGCTTCGTTCATGTTGGGCGCTCCAGAAATAGAAAAGGGATTGAAGGTTTCGGCTATTCTGGATTCCTCAGTCCCCCGGACCCAAGCAGCCCTGGCGCTCGACGGCGCTCTCCTTTCCTCCCCCATACACTGCTCTTCCCCCGGCTGCCGTTTTCTTGCTCCTCATGGCTGCCTTTCCTGTCCCTTGGGTAGGTCACTAAAATATTCAGGGGGCTGAGGTGGAGGACGYGCTCCCTGGCAGAAGGCAACGGGTGGTTGCCCACAGGTCTGCCACAGCTCCAGCACCACCAGAGGAAATGTGGGTTTTGCCCTGCTGGGGCAGGTTTCCCAGGAGGCTGCACCACCTGCTTTGGCCCCAGCAGGGCACCCAGCCCACGGCCCGAAGCCTGGAAATCAATGCACAACACAAATTTAAGGCACAGAGGGAGATGATTGCTCCCCCGAGGAGCAGCTGGTGCTGGAGGAGCAGGCAGTGATGCCCAGTGCGACCGCAGCCTCGCCAGCAGCACCGGGAGCGGTGTCCCCCAGCCGTGGCTGCAGCGTTGCCCCCCGGAGCGCGATGTTCCCGCGGGGCCGTCTCGGGGGCCTCATCCCCCACATCCCACCGAGGCGAGTGCCGGTGCCCCGGTCCAGGCTACATAGCTGAGGAGAAGTAGGGGAGGAAAACTTGGTGGGGCTGCTGCCCCTCACGACGTGCTGATTTTGGTATTTTGTTTGTGTGAAAAGCTAGGAGTGAAGCTCCAACAGTTTTGAAATGTCCTGCTTCAGTATTTTTTGAATGCTGAGTTTTGATTTTTTTCATTATAAAAGATATCCCATTTTTTTGTTTCTGAAATGCTATTTCCTGTATTGTCATATAATACCTAGGAGACAGGACTGAAAGAAAATACTTTGATTTGGTCAAAAGGAAGGGTTTGGCTGGATCAGATGTTTTTGGCAGAAGAGTTTCTCTTCACAAAGCAATCTGAATTTTGGGGCTTTACTGTGATTTGGAACAAAGCAAATGTCAAAATCAGGAAACCTCACAAGGCAAATTCTCAAAGAATAGCTGTGCTCTCCACTGCTCTAGGAAATATTTTGGAAGAAGTGTGGGGTGAAGATGAGGATTACACACAGAGCCCAGTACTGAGCTCAACTCTGAGCTATTTACAGGTGGATATTTTACCTACACACACTTGGCTATCTAACATGTCTATTCAAAGGTGTTTTATTATTGCTTTTTATTGCCATGTACACAATTTTGGGGCATACAATTAATTCGCACAACTGTGCAGTTAACCTTGTGCATGAGCACAGGGTGCAGAGCCCTACACTATGTTTTTTATTACAAGAATCTCTTGCGATAATGCACAGAGACCTTTGAGYTTCCTTTGTCTCCTGTACAGCAGATGATTGAAAGGATGGGACAAAAGGAGAAGCATGAATTTTACTGTCATAAACAGTGAAAAAGTAATAAAACAAATTAACCATAACAGTCCCTACTACAGGCCTCTTTCAAGCAGAGATAACAGTATCGGGGCACCGCTGGCTGTCGACATCATTGACTGTTTTTGATACCGATGGGCCTTGATGAGTATTGATTTCYGTACRTATYGCAAGGGCATGACATCCATAGCTAGCATGGGTATCTCTCAATCTCGAGAGGCATCGCGTCCTGTTGCTTTTCCTTGTAGCCCCGGAGAGCTGGAAGACCCGTGGGTAAATCAGTGACATCCTCAGGGAGTGGAGGAAGGGGTAGGGTCCAGGGGTCCCCAGAGGGACGTGGCCAGCCCATCCTGCACTTGAGCTACCCTCACACAACAGGTCCTGCAACAAAAGTAYCTCCCTCCTTAGGCCCTCTTCTCCTCTGTCACACACATGCACCACAGGTTATTTATGAGAGAGGGTCTGTACTGGCGCTTGCTTGGTATTTATTGCAAGAGTTTCCTCGCCAAGGCTGGCTTGGGCTGGGCTCCTTTTGTCCACCGCACAGGGGTTGCTTGGAGAGCACAGCGGGATTTCTGAACTTGTCTGCAAACATCTGGCACCAAACTTTTAAAAAGCCAGAACTGAAAACAATTCTCTTTGAAAAGCACCCCTCTAATAACAAAAAAGCAGATTAGAATAGATATTAGGGAAAACATAAAAATGAACCAGATCCCACCTGTCAGATCCTGGGCCATGCGTTTGTGAGCTCTCCTCTAAGACTGGAGTGAGTGTGTTGACCCAAAAAGAAACCTTGAGATCCTCTGGCAAAGGTCCACCTTAATACAGTGCGCAGATAACTGTTTATTATTGCACATAATCCAGCAGAACAACTGACAGAAAACTCTGGACAGTATTATACAGATTGTAGTAAATGACTTGCAAAGTCTGTGATGAAGGTACTTTTTGTGAAGAGTGAAATATATCTGCATCTTTGTAAGACCTGAAAAGTTTAACAMCATATCCTAGTCAGTTTTGAAAGCATGCAGTTTGAGGTAAATTTGTTATTCCGCATCTAAGAACACAAAATCCCTAAGGGGCTATATATTTATTTATATATATCCATATCTCAGTGCCATATGGATATATTTATATGTCACATAAAAGCAAATCTACCTACTTTTCTCAGAATGTTCCTAGGAGGAAAGCWCATAACTGAGTGCACATCACATGCATACAAAACTGGGATGGGATGGAGGAATTGCCTTAGTATTGTTGAAAAAGACCCATTTTTGTGCTTAGTGATAAATAAAGGCCCCTCAGGTCTCTCAACAGAAATTGTATTGGTAGTTAATGAAAGCAGCTRGCATATCAAAACTGCAGAGCTGGCAAGTGAGTGCCAGCAAACAGAGGTAAAGCATCAAAGGCAATGGAGCCTGGGGTTTGCAATACATTTATATTTAAGAAAAGAAAAAGAAAGAAGCAAACTGCTAGTAAACTATGCTYTGTGGAAGTGTAGATGATGCTGCACAGCTTTTTCAGGACTGGTACAGCCGCATGGCTTTTAGAAAGGGATCGCATTCACTTCTCCCACAGTTAACACCATATATTTGCGACTGCGGCAACATTCCTGAGCTAAATAAGGTTAAAAAATAAACTTGGTTCACAAAGAAAAGTATTGAATTATTCTCACTCTCTTATGGCATAATTAGAGCAAATAAATTAGGCAGGTTTTGCCCTCTGTCTCCAGGCAGTGTAAACCCCTGCCTCTCTGCCGCATCGTCTTTGAAATCCTTTCAGATTGGCATTTGGAGCAGACTGGACATCTGTTTTTTCCTTATCCATCATTTCCCCACTCTTTCCAGTCCCTCAGATTTTCTCAGCCAGTCCTGTGCTGTGGGACTTCAGGATACACAGAGGTGCACAACTGACTATAAATAACATTTCTGATTATCTTAAAAAGGGATATAAAATACATATTGCTTTTAAGAAGAAGGAAACATGTCCAAGCACTCAGCCTCACACTAAACTGTAACTTCATCTGTGCTGATTTTCTAAGCTCGCACTGCTGAGGATCAGAGSAGATCAGGGTGGAAACCTCTCCTTTCAAATGTCGCTCTCTGTCGCAGTTCTTGGGAAGGATCAGTGCGTATTGCCAAGGCCTCTAAGTCTCACACGCAAGAACGGCAGCCAGAATTTCCCCTCCATACTCGACCACCGATCAAAGTCTGGCTGCTGCATACTTTTCAGCCCAACACCTGGATACACTCAGGTTTCTGCACCTTTTTGCTTTCAGGAATAACCTAACCACTCCCACGACGGTAACCCTGTGTGTACTGGCTGGAAAGTCAGCTCACTGCCTTGGTGAAACTGCGGCCGGGACTTCAACGGGGAGGAACCTGTGGATGTGTGGGCCACTTTTCTGTGAGCCACCTTCTTTTAATTATAACTCACACCGTTTTCATAGAAAAAGGGGAGAAGGGGTAAATTCAGCACATGTATTTCCTTTCCAATTACAGCGGGATGTAACCTGCGGCAAGACGCTCCTGCAAGGACAGCTGGTGGTGGCAAGAGGGAGCTGGGAGGGTGCCTGGTCTCCGCAGGGCCCTGTCTCCTTGCAGCGCTCCCCGCTCGCGTGGGCAGCCCTGGCTTCACGGGTCCCACGGGCCCGCACGGCGCAGCCCCCGCCTGTGGCTCCTCTGCAGGTGCATCAGGGGATCCGGCTGGAGTCTGCTTACACTTCAACAAGTCCAACTTCACTTGCTCCCCCTCTCAGTCCTCTACACACAGAAAACAATTCCAGACGACAGGGAAAGGGAAGGCTTTTTGTTCAGCCCTTTGGGGGACTTCCGAGTGCGGAAAGCTGCTCTGTCCATCCCCAGATGTCGTGTGGCTCTMATGAGTCATTTTGGTTGCTGTATATTGCTTCATCTCCAGGACACGGATGATTTTCTTTGGGAAATCTCCGACACTGAGTCAACCAAGGGAATTAAAAAACACATCTGAATGTGCATGGATGAGACCTTCTCACTCATTTTCCTACAGCTATAGATAAATCCCTCATCCCTGGCATGGTAGGACAGTTGATGGCTTTGGTGAGAACAATTTAAGGCAACTGCTATTTCATACAAATAAGAGAAGGAGGCTGAAYTGCAGAAATCCTGGCTTTTTCTTGGTAGATCACAGAGGCCAGCCACAGACTGGGAGCAGGGAGGCTGAACAGATCTTCAGGAGATTTCGTTTAAGGTTCATATTTGCAGTGCAACCTTGGGATCTCAAGCCCTCCTCTTAGATGTTTCCAGGTGGCTGAGAGTTTAATCCCTGCCAAGGTCTGTGGTCTCCATCAGCAGCAATGCCTATTACAGACACAGATGAATGGAAAAGTCAATAGGAAGTGAAACAACGGCCGCGTAACCATCCCTGACWACCAGAGTGCTGGGAGAGGAGGGCACTCCGCTTCTCATGGGGCAGGCTGCTCGCTGGCCCTCGTGGCTCGACCCCATCCTTTGCATACTGCAGGATGTCTGTGGACAGATTCGGTTTGAATCTGAAATCAGACCCTTGCAGAAAACATTTAATAAATGGTTGGCATGTTTAAACTAAGTTGACCACTGAGATTTGCTGCTGATGGAAGACTAGAGCAACAAAGGCCTTCAATTCATTTCCCCCAAGGCTTTCATCCATGCAGTCTGAWCGGGGATTAATTAGACTTAAGAAAGCAGTGTCTTACTGAGTAGTTTTATTCCCCAGGAGACCCCAGGGGAAGGCAGCTCAGCATCCCGACAGGAGCTTAGGAGGAGCCTCTTGTGTTATGTTCARGTGTGAGGACCAAGGGTCAGGTTCAGCCTTCATGGGGCTTTTTTTTGCAATATTTCAGCCCAAGGTGACAGAAGCCTTGTGCAAAACCATGACACATTCCTGTGTGCAGGAACCACCCAGGCAAAAGAAACCTCACAAGTTTTCATTGCCGCCAAATCCAGATGTAAACCATCATCCTAACTCAGGCAGAAGACCAGMGCAAGCTCCAGTTTAATCCGAGTTAGATACAGATGTCTCAGCTCACATTTACATTAAGTAACATGGCTGCATAATGACAGTGGCAGAACTAACACAAGTGCATATTAGAGCTGCAAATTTCACATTTGCGCATTTTCTTTATGTTCCTGTCTTGCTGGGCTGAGTTCCAATAAATATTGCAGTGCATGAGTTACCTGGCAGCAGTGGCCATGGAACAGCAAATTGAAAGTGTCTTTTGCAGCATATTTGCAGAAAAAAAAATCAAATTTAACATCACACATTCTTGCACTGGAAATCTCGCTCCATGAATCAGGTCCATCCAATTGAGGGGGCAGAATTGTACTGTGGGACTGTATCCAATCAAAACAGTTCCATTTTTTAATTTTGAGGAAGTTATTTTATGAAGACACTCGGGAAGTATACACTGAAATTACTCCACCAATCACTCTTGGAATAGACAAGGGATAACTGAGAATCTCAATGCATATGCAGGCAAATTACAACCAAAGCAGCGAAGTAGCACCTCCTGAATAAATGCCTGTGCCCTTCATCATCAGTGCATCCATCAGCGAATGATTTGCATTGTCAGTAAAGCTAGTCAACCATAAAATGCCTGCAGTGAAGTCTACAGAAGCCCTCAAATTGGGGATAAAATCTTGTTTAGTTGTGTTTGCTCTTCTTACCTTGTCTGAGGGGAACATCATGTCAAAAAATGTACAAATAAGATGGCCAGGCCAATGTTCAATAAGATGACCATGCAGATCACGATTGTGTTAGGTCCCTGAAGGAAAAAGCCAAAACAAAGTATTATACACAATTTTCCTGATTTCCAACCAAAGTATTTCCAAATAGTGCTTTTCTAAAGTCACATCTAAATGGACTGCAAGRTAAGACTGCAAGATGAGAAGCGGCAGGCTAATAAAGTGTAAGGCTTTACAGGTGTATTTGACAACAGCAAAATGAATTACAGTGATTAYTTTTTAAGCCTGGGAAATCAACCTGTGATCTGATAGCACAATTCAGCTCATAAGATACTCCTACTGCAAAAGAGGAGAAGGGAAAAAAAGCAGCTTTTTTTTTTTCTGTCCTACATTTTCCCCCAAACTTTTCACATCTACACTGTTTGGAAAATGGGAGGGAACGGAAGAAAAGGGTGAAAAATTTATCATAAGATGTCTCTTTTCCTCAAATTTTGAAATTCCAGATTTACCTCATTGCCTCCACCAGGGAAGTGCTCACTGCAAAGGGGACAGGGAGGATGAACTGTCCTTTAAACGTCCTCCCCAGATTTCAAGCGATTCTCCAGACCAAGCAGCATGGGAAAAGTTGACTAGCATATTTCCAAAATCCCCGAGGACCCCAGAGAGCTCAGTCCGGAGATGACGCAAATAGGGTGCCAGCTTTTTGGTCTCCTGACCAAGCTCTGCGACCCAGCCGGAGCTCTCTTGGCCGCACGGCTGCACGTTGATTTAGCACCACTGTTTCCCATCCACCGACACAAGGGCTTCGTCCCCGCTCGCGTCCGGCCAAGCCGGGCTCTGGGAGGGCTACGGGAGCAGGAAGCGCAAAGCAGGGACRGGCCAGGGAGCATCCCGGCCCCACGCAGCCTGGCTGCTCCCCTGTTGTATCGTACAGGGGACGTGTCTCAAAGGAAACACGGTTACAGCTCTCCCAGCGCAGGAAGGAAGGTTAAAAAAAAAAAACAGCTGGAGAAGAGGAAAGCTGTGTTTTAGTGACGACAGGTTTTCTGCGGTTGTGTGACATTGCTCGATGTTCTCACGCTGCCCAAGGGCCAGACGAAAACAGTTTCCGTTTCCTGCTAGGTGAGGCGAGGGATGGAGCCGGGGCAGGGTGCAGATGCCACACCCTGCGCCCCAAACCAGCCTGGCAAGAGCAGGGACATTTCTTCAGAAGTTGTCACACTGTTTCCCTGGATGGCAGGGGCACGGCTGGCTGGGAGGGGATGGGAGAAAGAAGAAAGTCCTCCAAAAGGCTTTAGGAGCCAAGAAGAGCCCCTGGGAGCCTCTCCGGATCACACCGCCGCCCTGGTGCTCGAGGGAAGCCCTGGCGGCCCCTCAGCGCCCGGCTCCTTCGTGGAGGGCAGCGCGCTGCCCAGGTGTGCCGGGGCAAACCGGCAGCAAGGGGYGGAAGCTCCCCGTTCCCCCTCTTGCCTGCGCTGGGAGGGTATCAGTGGAGCGGGGGAAAAAAGCAATTTCCCTCTTAAACCGAGAAAGGACCTGGGACGCTGCAGAGATGYCTGCCTAGGGGCCAAACCGCGAGCCCGCCCCGCAGAAAGGCTGCCCCACGTCCCCGGGCGCTGACCAGGGCGGCGCGGCACCCGACCCGGCCTCAGCCCCGCGCCACCGCCACCGGCCGGGCCACGTGCCCCGTGGCCGGGCAGCCACCCCGCAGCGTCACCTCTTCGCACTCCTGCTCCTCCGGGGCCACGGCCGCTGCCACTGCCGGGGGGGGCCCCCTTCTCGCCGCCCCCTTCGGCTCGGCCTTCACCAGCGCCTTGGTCTCAGTCTTTCTCTCGGCCGCGGCTTCGGCCCTTGCCGGGGGCCTGTGCTCGGGGCTGCGGCGCTGCCTCGGCTCCTTGTGGCGGGGCTCGGGCCGGGCCTGCTCCTGCTTGACCTCCGTTTTGGGCACGGGCTTCTCCTCGCAGGTGGCGGCGGGCGCCCCCCCGCGCCGCCGGGCGTCCCCCGCGGCCTCCGCCTCGGCTCTGGGCTCCGGGGAGACGGGCTTGGAGGGGGGCTTGGGCTCGGGGAGCGGCTCGTCCTCATAGTCCGCGGGCGGGGAGACCGGGGAGGTCCTCACGGCGTAGCTGTGGTAGCCCTTGAAGAGCTCGACGTCGGGCTCGCGCGCCATGCGCTGCAGCGGTTTGATCTCCATCTGCTCGGCGGGCGCCCGGGCGCCGCTCGGCCGCCCCGAGCTCTGCGACGGGGGACGGCTCTCGCCTGCCGCCTTCCCCCCCRGGCCCGGGGCCGGGGCCAGTGTCGGGGCCATGTCGGCCGGCGTGCCGGCCCGGCTGCCCTCGCCGCCGCGCTCCTCATCCCAGCTGCRGGGGCGGAGGAAGCCGTCCTTGGGGGCGCTGGACTTCGGCCGCTTGGCCTCCGGCGGGGTGGCCGCGGGGCTGGGCGCCGGACTGGCCCGGCGGCGCRCCGCATCCTTCTCGTGGAGCTGGGGGCTCTCGGGGGGCGTGGGGGGCGGCGGGGCGCCCTCCGGCCGGGGGGGCTCCTCCTCCATGTTGATGGCGTGCTCCGCGTTCTCCATGATCTCCTGCAGCAGCTTCCTCTTCTGGTACTCGGGGCCTGGGAGGGGAAAGAGAGACGCTCAGCGGGGGCCGATGCGCCGGCTCAGCCCCCGGCCCTGCGGCGTTTGGGGCAAGACCGCGGCTCTCCCCTTCCCGGCCCCACGGGGAGGCTACAGGATGGGACGGGAGCTGGCGGACCCCGCGGTGTGAGCGAGCGCCGGACGGATCCAGTCCCCCTGTTCCCTCTGCCRTGGTGAGCGTGTCAGCATTTGGATAGAGAACAAAATACACTCCCCTCCCGACTCCACTTTATCCCGTTACTTCACTTTCAGCTGCCTGTTCCAGCCTGGACATGCCCCCCTCCTTCAGAAACAGATGCGAGTGTCTCACACCACGTTTTTATAGCTGCAAACTCATTCCGCGTCCTTCTCCTTCAGCCTGATTAAAGGATGTGACCAACTCCCAAGTGACAGGAGCGAGGGTGGATTTTCCGCTGTATATCCCAAACCAGAGTGTGTTTTCAGAAGGGATTTCCCACATTACTGGCCAGAGGCGCGGATGCCCTGCTCATGCTGTCCTCCATGGGAAAAGCTGAAGGAAAGCAGGCAGGAGCTCCAGATGAAAATAAAGAAACAGTGAAAATCTGCAGCCCTATTTTTTGTGGCTTTAAGTCACATAGATGGATTATCCTGGGCCTAAAGAGGATCAGGCTCCCACCTAAGCTTTTTTATGGCTGGGAAACTCTTCCACGTGGCTTCTTTGGTGTCTAATAGTGTGGCTGAGCACAAGCTGCACCCTTTCCCGTAGTGAGGAGAAAATAGTGATTTGGGTGTCTTCCTCTCTCCAGCCACCTTTGCTAGAAAACCTGTCCTTCATTCCTCCCTGTGGGAAATGCGGGGCTGGCCGTGAGAGCATGGGCATTTCACAGACCTTCCCTCCGCACTGACCCTGGCACCCCCGAAACAGCAGCAAAATCACCTGGCACCATCACACAAGGTGATGCAGGGCTTCAGGCTTCATCCTGTTCTCATCTCGCATGCTGACTTGTCAGCTCTTAGCAACGTTTGCCATCGCCTCAATTATTCACCTATCATTAAACCTTTTCTTCTTGTTAACCCTGGGCCATGTCCGCAAAGCAAATCACAGCCCAGCTGGGGCCAGGGAAGTCAGCCAGAGCTTGGTGATGAAGATGGCCTGCTCCCTGAGGCTGGTTGGGAGCAAAATCCACCAGAACAACTGGGCAAATTGTGCTGAAAAACAGCTGCACKCAGTGCCCTGTGCAGAGGAACCCACGCTAGGACAAGGGCTCTGGGTGTCCTGCAATGCCCGTAACAAACAACAGCAATGAGGGATGATCACAGGCTCCTTAGGGACAAGGTGGGATCACAGAGCAGCACATCTGAAAGCAGAGAACCAGCTTTTGAAAATGGCTTTGGCCTCATTCTGCTGAGCCCAAGCGATGCCGGGGGAGTGGAGGTATGGGGCTTGGTCTGTGCTCCTGAGCGGTGCAGACCCTGGACCATGCTGTCCCCATGGCCTGGCAGCTATCCCCCTCCTCTCCATTCCTCCTAGGACTGGAAATTGGAGATGGGTGCTTCATTCCCTCTAATAAATCAATGGTGTGATTTGCCTGCTGCTAATGGGCACTGCCTCCCCTCGGAGGGGCAGTGGGAAGAAACAGGGGATTTATTTTCGCTGCTCTCCCCTGCCTGCACGCTCCCGTCAATCAGGAGGCGACCCATTCAGGGCCATTTATTTCTGGCTGCAAATAGATTATTTGGAAGCCATTTCAACAGTTGTTCAGTCTCCTCAAAATAGGCTGCCTGCAACTCCTGGCTCCTTGCTATCAGCTGGTGCTTTCTTCTCCTCCTAAATAATTCACATCAGAAAAAACCTGCTTTCCTGGAGGGCATTGAACAGCCCTGATCCTCTTCTCCTCCCCACCCTGTGCCTCGCCACCTCCACCTCCAAGCCTGACATTTCAGCGAGGACTTTGGCTTATATCACTCCTGCCTAAATTGTTACTGTTGATACCCTAAATGAAACCCAGGGCTAAATGCTTATTAAAGAGCTGAGGCCCACTGAGCAGGGCTYGTCCTACACCAAAAGTGGGGACAGCTGGGGGAATGTATCTGCCCAACACCATCAGGCTCTCCGAGCTGTGAGACCAGCTGCCACCTGAGTCCTAGCAAAATCCAAGGTGGATTATTGTATTTTTTCATGGATGGTGCAGCCTTCCAGGAAGACACATTTATCTTTGTTGAGCTCTGATCACATAGTAAATTTTGAGGTTAAAAAGAATCATAGGAGAAAAATTTGTGCACCAGCAGGTTACATGGCCATTGAAAGAGGCCAGGACCCAAGTGAAGCTATACACAAAAACACTGAGAGGATTCAGGCACCTGAGCAGCAAAGACCCGAAGACAGGCTGGTCCAGGCATTTTGCAAAGACCATTTCAATTGTCTCATTGAATTGCCATGGGTGGAAAAAATAAACTAGCTATATGTCAAAAACCTCCCATCAGGAATTCCAGTTTCCTTTGCCTCTGTGCTATAAATACCCCAGAATGCAAAGGGTGAACGTGGAGCCGTGAGTGACAGCTGAGGGGCTTATGCTAGGATCAAATGACGTTAGCTATTGTTAAGCGAAGTGTCACACGCTGGCTCACACACGTGCCAAGGCACTGCGGTGTTTCCCAGCTTACAGCCAGCTCCAGCAGAACTCGCTGTGCTTCAGGGAGACACAGGCAAGCCTCCAGGGTGACGTCTCCCAAGCCGCGAGAGCGCAGGACGAGGCAGGAGTGCAGGGAATTTGGGCAAATCAGTAAGCAAGACTCTCTCCAGGCTGAGTGCTGGGAGTGAGCCATTCCCATTTCCCACYGGGTGCCCTGTTACCATTATTTAGCACCGGAAACCTGGAGGCACTGAAATCAAGGCAGGAGTAAGCAGCAAGTTTTGGTGAGTGGGAATCAAAACGGTGGGATCCTGTCCCCAGTTTCACCACTGGCTAATGTATTGCCCTATGGCCCGTTGTGATCCTGCTGCGGCAGCCCYGGGGCAGTTGTTCCAGGTAACAAAACCAGATAATAAGAAAGACAGGATACAGACACAGGCACCTGGAACCCTGTTTTCTGCTCTATTCCTATTTTCCCTCTCTGTAAAGAAAACTTTCCAGGAAGAACATATCTCCAGCTAGCTAGGCCTAGGGAAAGGTATTTCATAATGCTGCTTCTAATATTATACTTCCAATCTGCTAAAGCCCAGTGCTTGATCTCATAGAAGGAACCTCACAAGTGTTTTTACAGGCAAATAATTAGCAGTGACGCTATTGAACAAATAGGAACTTAGAAAAATAGTATTTTGCATGAGCAACTTTCTTACAGGATACCAAAGACACTGATTAGCTCAGTCTGATCATACCCTGGCACAGTGTGGAGCCCCACAGGATAAGGAATATGAGTCAGCTGTGCAAAGCTGTTCCAAGAAAAAGCCACGTCTGCTCACGGGACRTATCAGCAGGAGAGCTGCAGATAAGACCTGAGCTCACAGCTCTGCCTGCCTGATGCTGGGAAGGCTTCAGCCAGACTTGGCTGACCAGGTCAGGGGCAGACTTTCCATGCACAGATTGGAGAGGACCTGGAGCCAGCTGAGGTGGGTAAAAGGTATGGGGAACACAGGGAGAGGCTGAGGGACTGTGGTGTTTTCCTCCAGGATGTGTTGACATATTCCAAGAGGTAAAACATTGGTGTAAGGAGGACAGCAATCATTTGTAGTCCATGTGCAGGGGGACTGGCTGAGCTTGCAGGAGAGCAGATTTAGGATAGACAGGAGGGAAAGCCCTTGAGATATAAAGCAGGGGAAGCATTTGAACAGACTCCCTGAGGAAATTGCGAAAGCCCTTTTAGATGCTTCTAATCTTACCTGGCTGGTAGAAGTCTGGAGAGAGCTCCCTGGCCATCATCCTGGCTATGCCCGACTCGTTGTTAGCTGCCTGGGCTGCCTGCTCGGACCCTTCAGCCTTGGCTTTGGCATGTGTCGTCCTGCAGAGACAACAGGGGTGACAGTCAGTACCATCCCAGCTGACATCATCCTGGTTTGAGCACAGGCCACAGTGTCAGCACCAAGCAACAAAATTAAATCAGTCCATCTGGCATAACCAGATAGAGGCTCTTCTGCTGAAGCCCCCAGGATGACTGCGAAGGCGCAGGGCGGTTACCTGCCGGGTCTGAGCACTGTGTCTGCTGCTGCAGAGGCAGCGGGTGCCTCTGCGTGGCTGCGGCAAGGCGTGCAGGTCGCCCCGACGAGCGACACCGAAGACTGAGCAGGTAGCAYGCAGAGCCTGCCTGCTGGAACTGAAAACCCAGCACTCGAGGGCAAAAGACAACGTTTTCAGCAAATAAGGTGCACAAATGCTAAAGGCTAATATGTCTGTGAAAGTTGCACTTAGCCATGCAAGGAAACGGGGCAAGTATATTTGCAAAGGTGACTGTGTTAGGTATTGCAGCTAGGCAGCAGGGATTGCAAACAGGCTTGCCACTGCGCTCCTGAGCACTGAAAGCCTTGCTCAGAGGGAGATCTTCAGCCACAAACTCTGAGAAACTGAGGCTTGGTGGTGGCCTGTGGCATGCGGTGTTTTCCAGAGCTGCCCCCAGCGCAGGCACGTGGCCCTGGCAGCGAAACCCAGTGTGGCGGAAAAGCCRCAGACGAGACACAGCAGCTGGACAGGCCCCCTCCATGGTGGGCACCTCGCGGACCTTCTCCATCCCATCCCATCGCCCGGCACGGCTTCAGGGCACAAGGCCAGTGACGGGGACAAGGACGCAGCAGCTGAACACTGCCAGCCCTGAGCTGTCATACGTAGCCAGCACCAGCTTAACTGCACGCGTGCCCTCTGCCCAGCCCCTGGGGATGCATTTTATCCTGAATCTCTCTCCTGCGGCTCTCCAGCAAATGACACAGCTTGTCCACGGGCTCCTTTCCTCACCCAGCCTGGGGAGCTGTTCTCGTCGCAGGAGCTGGGAAAGGCAGGGATATCTCCTCCGTCACAACCTGGGGCCCTGTGCCTGCTCCCCTCCTCACGGAGCGTGCCCTCCTCGCTCCATACAGCTATCCRAGGTATTCAGCACCGGCTGTCGTATTCCTCAGATGCCTTGCACCCGGGACCCTGTGATCTTCGTGCTAAGAGCGAGGCTCACTTTGCGGCCCAGCTGCTCGCTATCTAGGAGGAAGCTGACTTCAAACAGCGAAATARCACCTTAAAATAAAGGCGGGCAGAGCACCGTGTCCCCAGCTGTGTTGTTCCACCTGTGGCTTGTGGAGACCTGCTTTCCCAGTGCTCTCACCGACGTGTTTCCAGAGGCTCCCAGCTTCTCCTGCTCTGAACATAATGGAGCAAACACTGGCTGCACATTCAAAGCCRCATTATTTTTGCGTGGACAGTTATATGTGCAGTTAGCAGCCTCCAAACACCTGTTCACTATGAATTACAACCTTTAATGTGGTCTTCTGATATCTGATGAACTATTCAAATGACACCCAATGATCTTTTTCAGATTCAGGTTGTATCTGGTGGTGTTTTACGACAAAAAATGAAGAAAGATGCAGTTCTTGCCCCGTAACTAAAATTCTCTGAAGGAATTTTTGGACTGACAAAAGTCAGCCACAATACCAGGATTCCTCCTTTTGCACATCAGAGAAATGCAGTTTGCAGACGAGAGCAGCTTTAGTCTGAATACTTTACAGGTGCAATGAAAACTGATGGAAATGCTGTTGTGAAACCGTTACAAGATAGAAGATATATATATATATATATATATACATACACACACCCACACAATTCTAGGTGTGGGGAAAGAATTACGTTTAGGGCATCAAACCCAATTGATAGGACTGGCAACAGTGTGACTTGATGGGGAGCCAGAAACGCTGTGCAGGGCCCTGTGACAGGGAAGAGGGAGCAGAGCTGCTCTGTTTCAGCCTGTCTCGCTCCGGGACGCTATCCCGGTCTGCCAGAGACATGATTCACCTCTCTGCCTATGCTGGCGCGTTATCTCCCCGCTTTCTCAGCAAGCCGAGCTGGCTGGGATTGCTGTCATTCTTGGTCTTTTCATCCAAAATTATTACAGCTCCTGAAACACCCAGAGAGGTAAAGYGATGAGGCAGAAAACAGCAATCTTAAGCCTCTGCTTGCAAGCAGGAGGTCTGAGGCAGTTCAGAACAGAGCAAGCACCTCCTTTTTTGGTAGTATATAATCAGCRTGTTTAATTCCACTATAATCTGGCAGGGGCCAAGGGGGATGTTTCTGTGCTTACTATGCTGGGGGAATCAGAGTGGACTCGGCACGTGGCATCAGAGCCCTGGATGGGCCTGTGGGCTGGGGCTCCCTCGAAGCCCCTGGCACGGGGAACAGCCTGCCTGATGCCTGCCTCCAAGCAAAACACACTCACGAGCTCATCCAAGGTCTCCCTGTTTCATGGATGGGGAAGCCATAGCACGGAGGGGGCAAAGCAACTTCTCCCGTGTCCCCYGGGGATAGAGGCAGGTCTCTGGGGAGAGACCCATCCTGTCAATCTTGGYGTAGGAGATTCATCATGTGGAGATAAAACCCTCCCTTTCAACCACTTGCTGAACATTTGCTTAATGGACRCTTCCCACCCAGACCAGTAGCCACCAGGCTCCTGCTGGGAGGGGAGGAGCAGCTCCTGCRAGCAGAGGGATCCTTTCCCAAAGGGGACTTCCAAAAAGGTAGTCTGGGAGCCGACACGGTGTTAGCGACTGCCCCCTCCACTAGCAGGGCGCAGAGCRGGACTCGTGCCGATGCATTACCAAACACGGGGTGCAGAGAGCTCCCGGCCGGCTCTGCCATTGCCCAGTGATGGGAGTAAAGCAGAGGAGCTGCCCAAGGGCGCTGGATGTGACACGGCAGCTCCTGATTACACTAATCTCCTGGAAGCCCCTGTCTGGGAGCTGGAGATTTCCTTTCCCCCAGAGAAGCTGGTGGATCTTATCTGGCTGCTGCGTGGAGCTTAAGTAACGCACCTCCCGCAGGCAGAGAGGCAGCAACGCCAGGAGAGGCCACGGCCGGGGCTGCCGCGGCTGCTCCAGCGATGCCGYGGGTCCTCGTGAGCTGCCCAGCTCGGAGGAGCTGAGGTGCCGGTGGCTGCGAGTCACCGCAGCCGAAAGCCCAGGGGGCTCCGCGATGTGCCGCCTCGGCAGAGGCGGGCACGAGGCCAAGGAGGCCGCGGGGCAGCTCCCGAGCCAGCGCCGCGCGAGGCAGGAGCTGGCGGAGAGCCTGCTGCCCTCTCCAAGGGAGCGAAGGAGGACCGGGCTCGGCGCTGGGGCAGGGCGGGGAGCAGACACCGTCCAGCTGGCAAGGCAAGAAGGACTGGTAGCTAGTCCTCCGAYGCAGTGCGGCCAGCCTGAGTCTCAGCTCCCTGCGCCCATCGCAGAGCTGGGACTGCAAATCGGACGGCATCTGACTTTGGGATCCCCCCTGCTCTGGAAACGTGAGCTACTGCAGTTTTGCCCGGTCCACTTGCTCTGTGCGACACGCCTGACCTCTGCTCTCATCCTGCCGGTTGCAAAGCCCTCCAGAAGCTCCTTGTTTTGGGGGAACTAAGACCAACACAGCTGCAGCGTCAAATCAGGCAGCTCCGCGGCCCCACGCGGTGGCCGTGCCGGCCTGCYGGCAGAGGCAGTGGTGCAGCGCGGGCTGCCCCGAGCCCTCCTCTCCTCTGCCTTGGGGCCAGGAGCCTCGTCCCTTGGCAGCGATGCTGACACCCTGCTCTGGTCCCGCTGACACTTAGACCATCTATTAGAGAGGCCGCCGGGTGACGAACATCTGGGTCGCGGAGACATTGCGCTGCTGCCCGTGGCCACCCAAAAGCTCTGCTGAGGAGTTAGTCACACGGTGACAAAGCACAGCTTGCAAGAGAGGGCCCAGCTGTAATAACAGTAACATCCAACTTTTATAGAGCATTTCTGGATTTATTATTCATTTGCGTGGCTGGCAGCGCCTGGGAGCTCAATGCAGAGAATAAACTCAGCCTCAGCTGCAAAGAGGTAGAGAAACACCAGCCGCTTTTCATATAAATTCAACACTTTTCAGGCAGCACTTGAGTTGGGGCCACGTTTGTTCATTTACCGCTACACGTGCTGTCAGCCCTTAGCAGGTCACAGCCTGTGCTAAAACAAGCAGAAGGGAAAGGCTGAGGAGGGAAGAGGGAAGGGTGAAACTGCAGCAGGACGAAGACTTTTATAGCACCCAGCAGCAGGATTCAAAAGCGCTTTTGCAAAGCAGCGCTGGAAGATTAGCCATGAACATTAAACATGTCCAGCGGAGAACAATAAATACGAAGAGGGGCCTTTTGAAACCAGCGCCAGAGCTCCCTGCCCCAAACGAGACCCTAAGGGCCAGGAGGAGGAAGCTTCCTAATTTCATCCTTGACTAGCTCCCCTGGCAGCACAGTTAAAAATAGCTCTGGGGAATTTTTGGAGGGAGGAGCGCTAGCCCCACACTGAGACGAGGAGGAGGCACGTACGTGATGCACGCAGCCCACCGTCCCAGCCTGCGGACCACGCTGCTGTGTCTTACTCCTGCAGGATGAGCCGGTTCGCAGTGATGGCTCCGGGGCCACTGCCTCCCCGGGCAGGGATGGGTCGAGCCGCCGCCGCGTGGGTGGGAGAGGGAGGGTTAAACGTGTCTGCCGAGTCGTTTGCTCCTCTGGCACAGCTCTGACGCTCTAATTGTTTTTGTATTAGAGTGCGGACAGAGCACCGCTCCCGTCCTTCCTGGCCGTCTCCCAGAAACACTGCCCAAATCATTCCTCTGACTGCCACTAAAATCCCATGTGGATACACGAGCCGCAGCTGAGCACGAGCCGCAGCTGAGCACGGCCGCTAACAGGTGAGACCCAAAGCCAAGCCCGTAAGCCCATCTCTTTGGACGGTTTATGTGGTTTTGCACATCCACATTGGATTAGACTGTAAATGAGACTGGAATTAGTAGAGAATACTGCAAATACCAGACAGGGCTGGGGCRCCTACAGGTGCAGAGATGACCTTGTAGCTAGAAATAGGGGAAGASCTCAGCTCTCTGCCCAAGCTATTTCCCGTGCACATATTAAGGGAAAGACAGATGCACCCAGCACTGTCCTTCCTTCTCCAGTACAGACTGGTCGCAGGTTTCTGAGGAAGCAACACGTGCAAGAAGGAAAGCAGAACTGCAYGCACGATTGCTGCCACGTCCAACATGGACAAGTGCCTGTGCCAGCGAGCCAGCGGTTTGCAAGAGGTCCCTCTCACCGCATAGCCCTGCTCGGCAGCCATCGCTACGTGCTGTGCTCTGAGCACAGCATAATGCAGCACAGGAACTTAAGCAAATACAACATGCTTCCAAAATCAGGTTTGTGGCATTTTGCCCTTCTGAAGAAATTTAAGAGGAATAATTTGTCTTGGCAGGGACATTTGTAGTACTCAGGGATACAAGGAAGGATGCAGAAGTGCTTTTGCTGATGTTAACATGGTCACTTCTGCGTCCACATTGCAGAGAGAAAGGTCACACCAGCTGACCAGAACAGACACGCTTTCTGGCTTCTCTCTTTTCAACACCGTCTTTGTATTCACGTTGCCTCTATCCTTGGGGCAGCCTCTATCCTTGGGGCAGCCTTTTCCTCCTGCTCAGTCCCAGTCCGTCTCTCTTTTGCATCTCCCTCATGTCTGCCTCCGTACACACGTAGATACTAGCAAACCTCCATCACCTGCTCCCCTCRTTTGCCTGTACGTGGTCCAAGGCACTGCAGCCCTTCTCAGTCCCTCGCTTGTCCCACGGTCAAACCCACCTGTCTATCCTGTCCCAAGGGCTTCCTGCCCTGAGAGCTAGATGTCCGCTTCACCATCCATTCGCTCTTTTTGTCCTGCCATCTGTGCACACGGTATTCATCCAATTTAGACTCTGCCATCCCTGGGCAGGGTCTTTGCTGGTTTGCATTAAGCACTTTGCACCTGCAGGGTATGATCTACATAATAAATTACAGCATAAATCAATGCAAACCTCCTCCTAAAGGAAACACCCCCACATCACTAGAAAAGAAATCCAAAAAGATAAACTACCCTGACCTTGTGGAACCGCTCTGCCTTCCAGTCTCCTTTGCCATGCAAACAGCTCATGAAATACCCTAGGATTTTCACTCAGTGTATCAGCACTTACTTAAAAGCGATGGCACTACGTAAATACCCAGGCTACTTAGCTGGATAAATAGGACCTTTTCTCCTTCCTTTCAGCATAAAGGGCCCTGCACAGCCATTCGTTTGGGAGAAGAGCATCCTTTTCTGCAGAGCGCTGCAGGAGCACAGGCCTGGCACTGCAACCTAACAAGCTCAGCAAGCATTAGTCTTTATGATTACTTGGTGAATTTTTAAAATACTGAAATGTTATCCTCGGCTCTAAATAGCTCAAAGCCRCTTGCATCTTTCACCAAAGGATACRTCCCCACGGCACAGTTACAGTGACGTTAATCTCACAGCCGACAGATCCGCAGCTGTCCTCAATAGGACGACTACCCGAGGATCCCTGTCCCRCACGGGCGAGACTTGCTGCTTTAACTTTGTGTGGCTCATCCCGCTCGCTCCGTGAGCCGAGCGAGGCAGGGAGGGGAGCAGCCGTGGCTATGCCGGCCTGCAGCGGGGACGCGCTGGGATGGGATGGGACGGGACGGGACGGGACGGGACAGGACGGGTGGCAGCTGCTCGGCTCCTTCAGCTGCAGCCCCGGCGCGGAGACCTCGGATTCCAGCCGGCAGCTGCCCAGAGCCAGCTCAAAATGGGTCGGAGCAAGCCGGGGCCTGCCGGCGCACAGGGCTGCTGGCGGGAGCCGGGGCGGGCGGCCCCACGCAGCCCCCGGGCTACAGCCCTGCRGCCGAGGGGTGTCGGAAACGCAGCTCCGTGCTCTGCTTTTGCTCCTCCTGCTTCCACAGCCGTGCGCGGAGAGGCTGGAGCCACCCACCGGGCTGGGAGAGATGTCATCTCTCAGCCTGGCTGGGAAGCACCTGCGGAGACCAGCAGCAGAGAGAGCTGCAAGGAAAAGGGGGGATTTGCAGCTTACAGCAGGACTCCCTCCTGTCCCTGATTCCTGAGCCTGGTCCTGCCTGGGGGGAGCAGGGAGCGGGATACGGCTTGCCATGACTGTGGGACACGGCTGAGCACGGAGGAGCGAGTGACCTGCTTGTGGTTTTGATCCCCTCTTCAGTAGCTGCGGGAGCTGCACAGTCTTGGGACTATGCACACATGCCGCTGATTTACCGCAGTTTATACCGCAGCGTAACGAAAGGGGCTCGGCTAATGCTCTGGAGACCCTTATTTAACTAGCTACTGCGGCAAGATCAAAGCAGCCTGCTTATCCCCCGATAAATGCATCGGGGCTTCTTTACCTGCAGGCAGGGTCTGCCAGCCTTTAGCCCCCCGGCATACCTGTGCCTGCCCACATGTACCAACACTGAGCTGACCTAGGCTGCCCCTTGCCACGGGCAGGGGGGAATTAATTCCAAATTCCAAGAAAATAGCAAGGCAGCARCGTTCATGCATTTCACGGGAGCCCAGGCTGACCCAGCAGCTCCTGCTTGGCCACTCTTGGTCCGAGCATGTTTTACCTGATTGCCAACCTGCCAGTCAGCTCCAAAATGGTCAGAAAGGGTTTTCTCCATGACATTGTTTTTTCCTTTAAAAGTTTTAGCAACTTCTAACTCAAACGTATTTCAGAGTTCAGCAATCCAGCCCAAAACTCAATAGGCTGAAAAAAAGTGAGGAAATACAGTATTTGCTTTGCAATTTTTTTTTCCCCAGCCAAAACTGAAAATCTGGAGTTTTTTTGAGGAAATGAAACCAGGCAGACTTCTTAAAATATTGCATTTGGTCAGAAGCCCAATCATTCATCAAAATTAAAGGCAGAGGAATTTTTCTACCAGTCCTATGGGGCTCCCGAGCTGCAATTCACAGATTTGAAGCCCAGAAGTAACAATTACGACAACTATGCAGTGAGCTGAGACAGCTCCCAGACCACCGCCCAGGCCTGCAGCACCAGCATCTTCAGCACGTCTGCGCCGACAGCTACTGAGGACACGCAGGAACGATGAGCCGCCAGGTCCCTCTCTGCCTCTGCGAAAGCTCAGCAGGCCTTACAGAAGCAAAACTAGAAAAACTCATAGTCGGGAGGCCAAAGGGCTCTGGCTCTGTACCAGGGTTTTTGAAAAAATGCACCAACCCCCCTCCTCCGGGCAGAAACGGTTTCTGTATCTCAGATTTTATATTTAAATTGGACGTTTTACTTAAATATATTTTATTTTTAAAGATAAGCCTATTTCACATTCCACTGAAATGACGATAACCTCTGCGCAAAGCCTGGTTGAAACAGATGATTTTAAACCACGGCATTTGGACAGGAGTCAACTCCTCCCTGCCCTGCACAAGAGCGGATCAATTGAGCAAGAAGCTACCATTTTCTATAGTCATTTTGCAGATTAAAGTCACACTTCATTTTTCCTTTTTTTGTGTTGGTAAGCTGTTGAGATAAGGATTTCCCACTAGGTCAGACTTAACAGGCCATTAATTCCACTTTCTCTGCATGGCCAGCCAACTGAGGCATATCCATCCTGGGACTGATGTGCTGCTCTCCTGACTCTGCTTCTCATTAGAGAAGCAAGAGCCTCAGTTGCGCCTTGTTCAGACCGAGACCCAGGAAGCCACGGAGAAAGCAGTTTGCTGTCCAACAGATGCTTTCTCCTTGGAGCTTTTGGAAGTGCACGCTCCCTCTTACCCTAATAGGGCATGAACGAGTCTAAAGAAATTCATGCAAGGCGGGTGGAAAAGAGATAAAGCTCTCTGCACCCTCCTCTGAAGTCAAAATGCATCTCAGCGTAATAAACACTCAAGGTCAAAAATGTGTCAGCATTAATGCTCCAACTCCACAAGAGCCACGGCCAGCTTGGGCTGGAGATGAGGCAGTTCTGGGCAAGAGCTGAAAAGGGGTCTCATACATCATGCATTTAGAGCTGCCACGCGCACGTCCTCATCCGCAGGGGAGCGACACCGCAGAGCTGTCGGACAAGTCGCGCAGCTCTGCCGGGTTTCCTGATCCCAGCTCTGCTACCTGTCCCCGTGCCCTGCGCGTGGATGAGGACAACGAGCTGCTGACCCAAACCGCACAGTCTTGTCCCTGCTGAACTCCAGCAGCGAGAAGGCACCGGGGAGCGGCGAGGCGGCGAGGCGGCAGCGAGGACGGCTGTGCCTGCACGTCCGCACCGAAGGCGAGCCAGAAACAGCCTCTCGGAGGCTGCGCCCTTGGCTGCGTGCAAAGTAGGTGCAGCCTATGTGAGTTTGCTGCGGCGGCAAGCCAGGTGCACAGGGTTTTTTGAAGGGGTTCCAACCCCTCCACGGGCAGCGTGCACCCTCCTCCTCCAAAACCAGGCACAAAACCAGCCTGTGCATCGGCCGCTGCCCTGCGCTCTGCCCCGGAGCCTGCTGCATGCACCTCCCTGGCACACTCAGGCCACTGAGCGAGAGCAGCAACCCCCGAAGGCCACCGCGGGCCAGATTGCTAATGACATTTAGACCTATGGATGCCGATARCTCCTATTGTTTAATAATTTCTATTGTCACCTTCTTCCTGCGTCCACCAGTTCAAGCGAGGGAAGTGCAGAGCCCCAGCCCCGGGCGTGTGCTAGGGATGCAGCGGGGACCAAGTGGCACRGGCACGGCAGGGGCCTGTGAGCGGAGCAGCCCCGGCTCTCCGCAGCCTCTCATCACGTCTCYGACACCGAAGCCTCCGACGCCTCCTCGCGCCCTTCATCCCGGCACCTCCATCCCCTCCGCTGCCATTAACGGAGAYGCCAGCGCCAGAGAGGGGGATGCAAACCAGCTGACGGGTGGGCAGTGATTTGAAGCAGGGGACTGTTTCTTATGAGCTAGATACTGGTGCTCTGGGGAATCCTGCAAGATAACAAAGTATTTCCTGCATTTATTTTTTTTCCTTTAGGAAACACAGATTTCTTATTTCAGCTCCTTTTTTTTTGGGGTAGGCTACTAAAAGGAGCCTTTGTCACCTTGAAAGCACAAGAACTGTTTCTTGAGATCCCCGGCAGGGTGCTGTTTGCTAAAATAGCAAAAACAAGCCCCAAAGGGGCCTGTTAACCAGGATAACAAAGCTGCAGTGACCAGGCCCTAGGTCTGGCACAGGAACTGGGTGCCCCCATCTCCAGGTATGGGTGACACAAAGCTGCTGCGCTAAAGTCACCATTTAGGGTGTGGGGGAGGCTCGTGTAGAGATACTCCTCCTAACCGAAACAGGCGCAATGACCTAGCAAAGCCGTGACGCCAGGCACCGAGGAGACATCCGCTTCCATGCGGAAACACAGCAGCCTGGAAAACCGGGGGCAGCTCCTACAGCCATCGCATCCGATGCTGGCCCACGGGAAAGGAGGAGCGAAGGCTTGCTTCTTGGCATTCATCCTTGATCTCAATTTATCATGGTAAGCCAGGCAGAGCAGGTCATTTGTGCTCAGCAGATGCAAATGGGAGAAGATCTTCATTCATTTTATTTCATGGAAAGGGAACGAGCATTTCTGGCACTGGTGCGGGGGAGAAAGCAGGGGAGCACGGCGCTCCCAAGCACAGTCCCAGCCGCTGGACGTTACTTAGTGTGAAAATAAATGCCAGTGAGTGAATTTCTATTAATTTAGAATTAATTAAAAAAGATTATCTGCTTTTTAAACACACTAAGCCTTTTGAGAAATGCCTTTGCTGGGAGAGCAGGAGCAAGGAGCGTGCCCAGGCGCTGCGTCCTGCCCCGGCGTGCTGGCACCCAGGCGGCGGCGCGGGCGCCCTCATTTCTCCCTGCCCACGTGCGCGCTGGCTCCCGCCGAGCCGCGCTCGCAGCAGCAGCGAGGCGTTCATTCACACTATTTGGCTCACGGGGCCGCCTGGCAGCTCCGGGCAGGCCGAATACCCAGCTGTCGAGGCCCCGCGCCCGGCTGCCCGGTCGCCCCGGTCRGGTCTGGTGGCACTGTGCTCCGCAGGGCTCCCCCAGTGCTGACCGCCTTCCGGGGTGCAGCATCGTCCTGCCGCTCCGTGTGGACGTGGGGGCAATTTTTGCAAAGCCAGGGTAGTCCTTTCCTGCCCTTCACCTCCTCAGCTCCTGCCAGGGTAAATGACACCTGCCAGGACAGAGCCCACGTGGCGGGTGCTCGGGGAGGCTCCAGCAGGCTGTACCTGTGCTTGGCAGGGGAGCGCTGGCTGGTGCATTAGGAAGCGCCGAGGATCCCCCTTTGCTCTTGCCCCGTGACATGTCGCTGGCACCACGAGCGGCCGTGGCTGGAGCTAGGGGACACCTGAGCGCGGCTGTGGCATCTTTGGTGACCGATCACACGGCTGCAGAAAGGCTGTCCCCGACTCTTCAGGCTCTCGCTGGAAGGTGAATTGCAGCCAATATCCCGCGTGGGGCAAGGACATGGTTCTGCCCTAGTAAACATGGTCATTTTATACCGCCCGCCTCCTGCGTGGACACGTTTCTCCTCATTGCACACCCATCCATCATGTGCTATTCAATCCCAGTGTGAAGGAAGTGAAATTGGGATAGCAGGGAAGGATTAGGCGCCCCTGTGCCACAGGGAGCCGGCCTGGCTGGGGGCACCCCGAGCCCCTGCTGCAGCGTGGCCGCGGCACCTTGCTCTCCCGTCTTGTCCCTAAAGGTCCACGAGCACACCAGGCTCCTGACATGTCCAGCTCTCACTCTTCGGCAAAAGGCTTGCAGAAACCAGGTTGCAAAAGGACATTTCAAAAAAACCTAGGATACTTTCATTGCCAGACCTCCGGAGTTTGAGCACAGCCCCGAAAATCCCAGGTCCGGATGTCCTGGCCCCGGGGCGGCCGCACTAGAGGAAGCAGCTGAGGGACAGTCACCTGCAGGACAGCCAGCGCTGGCCACCCCCGGACAAGCACCGAAGGGCTCTCGCGCCGGACGGGGCGAACGTCCTGCGTTACCGGAGAGGTGCAGCTGAGAGCCCAGRGGACAACATTACAGTTGCCTGCCTTCTCCGCTGGGGCACGGACCTCTGGAGAAGCCCGGGACAGAGGCCCCGGCGGCTCTCCGGGGCGGCGTGGCAGAGCCGTGACAAGCGAAGCCCTTCGGCAGCGGGCGCGAGCGGCTCGGCCCCACGTGCGCGGCGGCCGGGAGCTGCAGGCCCCGGCTCTCAGCTGTCGCGCTGATAAAGCGCTGCTCTGCGTTCCCTTATTTAGGCAGGCCGCACCGCTGACGCCGGCCGTTTCCGCACGTCATTTGCGCCGTACGGCGGTGTCCCCCGAGGAGCCGTCCGTCCCTGCCCGCGCAACGCAGAGCTGAAACGCTGAGTGCGCGGAGACGCAAGTAACGCTGCCCGGGAACGCGGCCGGGCAGAGGAGGCTCGCAAAGCAGTACGGGAGCGGCGTTTCGCCTCCCGGCAGCCTAGCGCTCCTGTTATTTTAAGGGAGAGCTAAGACATGCTCCAGAGACGCTGAGTACAGACCAGAAACCCCCTTAGGCTTCAAGACCAGGCGACAAACTGTGTCATGAGCGAGGCCTATGCGAGGCCGCAGTGAAGGGTTTTCCCAATGCTGAACCCTCGCAGCAGTTCTGCAACATCCCAATTCACCCCCAGACTCACCCTGAGCCACTGCTTGGATGCACTTGGAAAAGTAAAACCCTATATTAAGGGATATTAATGCCAAACATTTCAGAATCCATTTTAGAAATTCTTACAGACATCTATTCAAGTGGCAGTATTGTAGGACCTCTGTAGGAAGTACAGTTAAAAAAAAAAAAATCTAAAAACATACTCATTTTTAGTTGTGCTCTCCACTCGCAAAGCATCCAGCTGCTCGGAGACTTTAGGGCTGGCATCTAAACAGGTGAAGCATAGCAGTGATTTCTTTATTGCTTCTTATATTTTGATTTCCTTTTGGTCCTATGACATCTGCAGATACGTTTTAGACACTGTTAACAGGATGCACACCCTGCAAACTATCGCAGGGACTGGCCAGACCGCTGTGTTACAGGAGGCTCCGCAAAGTCCCCTCACTGATTTTGGCCATGTCACTAGGAAGCACAACTAGATACAGAAGGAAGATCACAGCCGACACTAGTCGAGTGGGACAGAGCTGGGACTGCAATATTCGCACTGCTGATTTTGTCACCCCGAACGCACTAGTTAGGAGGGAATCTGTTCTTGTTCGTGGCGCAGCTCCTGAGCGTACAGATGTCAAACTCAAAGTCCGTCCCCCCGACCCAGGCTGGCACCCTTGAAATGCAGCCAGTCCTGCGCCTCCTCTATTTGCTTATTTTATTTTATTCTGAGGAGATGAAAGGCGGCCACTTCCCACTTCCCACATCCCGCTGCCTGTTTTGGGAGGGATTGCTTTCCCCGTGCGGCGAGTGTGCACGTGCTCTGCAGTCTCGCGGAGCTGCCGCGGTGCAGCCCGCGCCTCCCGGGCATCCTGCCCACCGGCCCCCGGGGCATCCAGCGCCTGCGCTCTGCACCGGCCCCACGGCGCGCACGAGGTGGCGGGGCAAAGCCAGCCCGGCTGGCTCAGGTATGGAGAGCAGCAGACCCGCGGCCACCCGGACCGCGGAGCAAGCTGCAACATCCACCTTCAAAGCTGGGTAACAGCCATACGGCTAACTGGGCCCGGGGCTGCGGAAAGCTGGGCTGCCAGGGTGGAACACCCCAAAGCTGCTCTTGGAGCCCCACGGTGGTCCTCAGCGGGGCGACTCTCCCTGGGGCGAAGCCCCGGCGCCTCCCGCGAGGGCCTCGGTGTCGCAGCCCAYGTCCCACTCCCCGGCAGCTATTTCCTTTCCTCCCGGCGGCTGTCAGCRGACAGACGAGCCATCTGTCCTCAAGCCAACTTCCCTGCTTCGGCGACTGGGAAATGACTCCCCAGCTAGGATCCCACGACCCCGCCGGCTTTCCCAGCGACTCCAGCGGGTTTCTGAAGGAGCCCCAGACTCGGGGAGAGGGCGAGTACGGGGAGGATGAAGGCAGGAGGGGCACGTGGGCACCTCGGCCGTTAGCATCATCACCGGGTGCCGCAGGGGACGGCTTCGTTCCAGCTCCAGCAGGGATTGCTGGGATCACAGGGCTCACCCAGGCTGGCTGACGTAACACCCGGAAAGCCACGGGGCAGCCACAGTGTGGGGTGAAGCTAGTGACCATCGTACGACACCCGTTAACCCTGTCTGTGCGTGGTGGCCCCCATGCAGCAGTAGCGTGGTCTCCGTTTGCTGGCGCAGAGGCGCATTCAGCACTTTCAGACTATTTTTCTCCTGAACAACAGCACTCTCGGGGAGGATTTAAGATACTTTAGCTCACAGGAGCTTTGCCCCCTTAGCTGACCTTCAGCTTTCCGGATCAATGTGCCCCATGTTTCTGCCTCGCCAGCAGTAACTGGGCTTTGCTCACATGTCCGTGCGGGCACCCCAGGCTGTGCCGAGACACCCCGTCCCAGCGAGGGACCCGACGAGGCCAGAGCTGCGCAGCCCAGAGGACAAGGCCACCAGCGGGTCCAGAACTACAGCCAGAAAACCCAAACCGAGCACGCAGAGGGGAGGATCTGCAAACCAAAGCCCAGGCCCATGGGCGCCCTTGCACTGGAGACACCCACAGCGAGAGGAGGAAGAGGACAGTTTTCTGATGGCCACTGAACATATGTCCTTGGTCTGCCACCGCATTCAAATCCATTGTCACACACGAGACGCATGCCAGGCTTTGAAAGCACATCAGCACAGCCGTGCTGCAGAGCGCTGCAGCCTCGYGTATCTTCATATTTTGGTAGCATGCCTGAGATTCCTAAGGTGCAACTGGCAGGGGTTTGCACAGCTGCCAGCACTCGGGCTTGTTTTTCTCTAGGTTTCTTTGCCTTAAAGAGCCTTTTATGGTGCAAAAAGAGCGAATTCTGGTCTTCCCTGGATGTTGCATTCCCAAACAGTGAAAGACTGGATGTCACATTAGTTTAGCTCTGCAAGGGGCTCCCCCAAGTGCCATGAAAATCAAGCTTTCCTCCACAACAGCAAAGRTGCATGGATTTAGTCATGCTTCTGCACAGCCTGGTTGCTGGGCCACGGTAATTAGTTCCTAACGATAATCACACATAGAGGTATGTCGTACCTTCCCCGAAGGAAGGACTTGTGTGGCCTCAAAGACATTTCTTTGGGTGAGGCCATTCTGACAGCGGGAGTCGCGGTTGGGTGCTGTTAGCAAAGCAATGCCCAGGGCTCACGGGGGACTGGGGGAGGCAAATCCCCCGTTTTCTCCCCTCTGAAATCTTGGCACCATTTACACACACTGGGACTTAACGGAAACAGGAATTTGACATTAGCATTGCTTCTGGGGTAATCCAAGMGTCTCAGCTCCTAACTTTGAGTGCTGCCAGCCCCAGTGAAACCCACTTCCCACTAAGGTGAGGCCAGTTGTTCCTTGTCCTCACACACGAAAGATCYGCTTTGATCTTGGAGTGATCTCCACCGTGAAATGAGTTTATCCTGCCTTGGGTAGCCGACCCAGYGGTGAAATACAAGTGGCATTCGTTCAAGGACATGTCGGGATGGGCAGCTTCAGCAGCTGGTCCCCGCAGGCTTCGGGACACAGCATTTGGGATATGGACGGCTGCTGAGCGGGGAACACAAAGATACTCCATGCAGCTCTGGCTGGAGACAAGGCGGTGGGGGGCTTTCAAAAGCAGGGATGAATTCTGTAGCTGCCGCGGGATTTGGGTCAGGAAAGGGATGAGACCCATCAGGGACTCTTGGTCATCAGGGCAACACCTAAAGGACGGGAGCCAGGCTGCGGTGCAAAGCCCCAGGGCTCCAAGCAAGGACGGGTGCAAGGGGAAGCATTTTGGACACGTGGATTCAGCCCGCACCCTCCGATGGACGCCGCAGTCGCAGGAGTAATGCAAACACCCAAGCTAGCAAACTTCACCTCGTGGTTATGAGCCCGGAAGTTGCTGATGGTAGTACAGCCCTTTTATAAACCTTAGCGATTCATTTTCAAAATCTGTACACAATTATTTACTGTCATGGGTGTGGAAACCGAGGCATGGGCCAAGGCCAAAGAGAAAGCTGGTGACAGAGCTGGGATTACATCTGAGGAGCCTTTCTAAGCGATATTTAATATATTTACTCTTGACTACAAAGCTGAGCTAAAAGAAGAAGGAAGCAGCATGTGAATCAGAGTTTTAAAGGGCAGCAGGAAGAGGCAGCAGCTCTGCACAGTGCAACCTACTCCAAGAAGAAATGCTACCTGAAACAGTAAATTAAAGTTTAAAGAAAGCAAAGACAATCTCCCCTTTGCAGCAGGTCCAGTACTAGCGGCATTCAGAGCTCTGAGTGCTGAGGCCCTGGATATCCGARCAGCACCAACTTTGTCCTGTAAAATGCTTTTTAGGGATGCCCTAAGGGGGAAACCCAGATGCCGCTGCTCTGCAGCCCCCAGCCACCCTCCAGGAGCCGCAGCAATCACCGTCCTCAGCTGCACACAAAACGCCACGCGAAGAGCGAGGGGACTGCGATCAGAGGCAGCTCGGGGCTGCGTCCTCTTCCCCGGCCTCAATGGTTGCATTACACAAGGTCTGCAAGGGGAGGACTCCCTTGAGGAAAACGGCCGTAATGTCTTATTTCCTCCGGCTCCAAGGTTTCCTTAATAGGAAATTATTTCCAAGCCGCGCTCATGAGGGCTGCAGTCCCCCGCGAGGGCAGCGGGCGCATTCCAGCCCCTGATGGAAAACACTGCAGAACCGCGTTTGATCCAACGTGTAAATAGTGCGTAATAAAAAGAGGCTTATATAAACCGGCCGAGTTGTCAGGGAGCAGCTTTTGCAGCTCTAACCTCGTTATTTATGGCCGGGGAGCAGCGCGGGCGCGCGCTTCTCCGGGGCGCCGCGAGAGCCGGTGTCGGGCTGAGCCCGCTCTGCCCCTCGCCGCCCGCTCGCGCCGCGGCACGCTGTTATTTTTATCATAGCTGTCCCTGCACGGCGTCCGCTCGAAATCTTGCCGGCTTCTCTCTGCCGGTCTCCGAGGCAACGGAGCCTTGCTGCAAACAAGCACGCGCCCGCAAAACTTGGAGCCGACACGGCCGTCGGCAGGGCAGAGCCGGGGTTTCTCTGAGGGCTTTGGGGAGGGAGGCAGAGACGGCGTTTGCAAGGGCACCTTCCTGGGCGCTTGGTAATGAAGGCAGGTTAATAAAACGGCYGTAAAAAGGAGCGAGGCAGGAGAGCCCCGGGATCGCAGCGGGAAGCCCCCGCTCACGCCGCCTCYGCCACGCCAGTCCGCAAGAGCCAAAACACCCCTGCGGCCCCCAAAACCAAGGCCGTGCCATGGGAACGGAGCCGTGGGATTGCTCCGTGCCTCCCGGTGGGCCTGACTCCAGGGGAACCCCAAAGGGGAGCCGGAGAGCGAGCACACGGCGTCCCGTCCTCCCCGAACCGGGGTCGGGCACGTCCAGCCGGGATGGCCCTGGCCCCGGAGGATGAAAAATCGCCATCGCTGCTGAGCAAAACCCGGGCAGGGAAAGGGTTCGACAGAGCGGCGAGGTGGAAACCATGAGGGCTTCCACAGCCGCAGCTCCCCGAGGAAGAGGAGGAGCGAGGAGGCTCGGAGCTTCCACCCGCCAAAGGCCCCGTTCGCCGCTACTGACATCTCCGTCCACCATCGACCGGTTTGGGCAGCGAGCGCCCGCTTTAGCAAGTCGGACTGCGGGGACCCGCGCCCGCTGCCTCCGTGCCCCGCGCGCAGCGGGAGGAGGAGAAGCGGCTGCCGCGGGGATGGGGCGCCCAGCTCCGCTCCGCGGCGGGCCGGCTCGGGGACCGCCCCTCGGCGAGCAGCGCTGGCGGAGGACGGGCGCTCTGCTTGGCGACCGGCAGTGACCCGCTAAACTAAACGACGATTAAAACTAAACGCCGTAAACCCACCGCCGAGCCGCAGCTGGGGGCTGCAGGGAGGGCGGAGCGTGGCTGCGCACTGCTTTTCTCAGGGGCTGCATCACGCTCGCTGCTCAGGAGCCTGTTTGATCGGCCATAGGCAAAACCACCCTCTTTTTCGCTCTGCCCTGTCAGTAAAACCCCGCTGCTGCTGCAGCGGGACCGAACGGCGCTGGGAGGCCCGGCGCGGCGACGGGCGGGAGGTCAAACGCCCGCCCGAGCAGATACTGATTGCCGCCRGGAGCTCGGTTAAACTGCGGAAGCCGCTGCCGGGCGACTCCGAGGAGGCCAAAGGCCTAAGTCTGCCTGAAAAAGGAGATGGGAACGGGGGAAAGCTGCAAGCCGGCCCCGCTCCCCCGGCAGCGAACGGCGGGGAGCCGCGCTGACCCCGCCGGCGCGGCGAGGAGGGGCCGGCGGCAAGGGTGCCCCGCCGCCGGGTGCCTGCGTGTCGGCGGCCCGGCGCGCCTACCTGGAAGCCGCGATCTCCGACTTCTGCCGGGCGATGGCGGCTGCCCTCTGCGCCCCCTCCACGCTCCGGTCCACCTTCTGCCGGATCTTGGCGCTCTTGAGGGGGATCACGCGCTTCTTCATGCCCTTGACGAGGACGTTGTGGCGGTACTTGCCCTCCTCCTTCTTGCCGTCGGGCAGCGTGGTGCAGCCGTAGCCGTGCCGCAGGTTGTCCAGCCACTCGCCCTCGTACTTGAGGCCGCTGGACCTCTCGCTCACGCCGAAGCCYGAGCGCTTGTCGTTCTTCCACTCGCCCATGTAGGTCTCCGTGGTGGTGGCGTCGATGTCGGACTCGAAGGGGGGGAACTCCTCGCCTTCGGCGCCCTCGCCCAGGCTGACGGTGGAGGTGGCGTCGCTGGCGGCCGAGCTGATGCCGCTCTCGCTCTTGAGGAAGCTCACGCGGCTCTTCTGGCTGGCCAGGGACGACTTGGACTCGGATTTCTTCAGCTTCCCCAGCAAGGAGCCCCTGCGGAAGAGGCCCCCTTTCTTGGACTTGCCGGCCTCGGCGTCCGCGTAGAGGCTGAGGGCGAAGCCGCCGCGGGTGATGGTGGGCGACATGGGGAGGCTCTCGGGGTTGGCGGCCGGCGAGTCCTGCTGGGGCAGGGTGCCGTTGCTGTGCTCGCTGCGCAGGGAGGAGAGCGAGGTGCGCAGAGGCGAGCGGACCACCGAGGCCATGCCGTAGGGCACGCTCTGCCGCACGCCGTAGCCGTGCCGCATGCCGTTGGTGAACTGGCCCTGGTACGTTCCTGCGGGAAAGAGGAGGGACCCGGTTAAAGACATCTTTTCCCTTCCCACATGCATGAATCCAGCAAATGAAAATGTGCTACGCTGCCATGCCAGCTTTAGATGAGATGGGTCCACCTTTGCCTTCCCTAGAAAAGAGAAGCCCAAACCGCACTATTATTTACCTGTTTGCAATAGCCACAGTCCCAAGGTGGAGCGCCAAGGGGAGCGAGGACAGAGGATACAAGCCAGAGTAGGTGACAGGTCTCCTTTAGCTCACCAGAAAGGGGCCAGAGTACCAGGCTGCACCAGTGCAAACCCAAAGCAACCTTGACGGACATGGTCCAGATTTACACCGGGGCACCTGGAAGCAGGAGGCAGCCGCAGTGAGGCTGAGCCTGGGCTGCGCTGTGCGGGTGACAGCAGCCCTGTGCGTACACGCGAGCCGATACGGCACAGCGCTCCTTGGCTCGGTGACAGTCCCCTCCAGCCCRTTCTGCAGTTTGTCACTCGCAGGCCTGCCAGGACGCGCTCTTGACCCAAGAGACGGGCACCTGGCCATCGCCCAGGGTCCCCAGTGCACCTGCAGCAGCAGCATCTTGTCCCTGACGTACGTTTTGCCCACAGTCCCAACACCAAGAAGTGAGCCACGCTGCACGGAGGGAGAGATGGGCAGGAGGAGAGGACGGGAGAGCAGCAGCTCTGGGAAGGGTTCCCCCAGCTCTGTCCCCATCTCCAAAAATCACAGCCCTGTCCCCCTTCTCCTGACCCAGCTCAGARACCACGCACGCGACAGAGGGGAGGCCACAGAGATGGACGTGCTTGCTAGGGGACTGCACCCAGGGGTACAGGACCCCGCTAAGAGCCACCAGGACAGCTCGAAGGATGGGGAACAGGAGATTGTTCCTCTACTGGCCAGACCCTTCCCAGGTCCGCGCCCTTCTGTGAGTACAAGAAGGCAGATGCAAGTGCCAGAACGGCAAGTTGAAGACAACAGCTCTGACCCTTCTCAACAGGATGTCAAGGGACTTAAATTATCGAAACCCTCCCGAGAAGAGCTCCTAAGAAGAGCAGGATGGCCGAGGAGGGGAGCCTTTACCCCCCCAGCGGTGGGCGCTGAGCCTGGCCGGCCGGGGCTTCCTAAGAGCTTCCTGGGGATCCGTGACATCCTCCAGCCCCAGGGACCCGCGATGTCCCCCAGCCCCTGCACTGGCAGCCCGGGTTTCACGCGCCGTAGATACAGTTGCCTCAGTAACCGGCAAACCACCCAAACAAAAGCGGCATTCAGCTCCGCGCCGTTCTCCTCCGCGCTACAGAGGCTGGAACGGGCCAGCCCTGCCCGAGACCCGCAGCCGCAGGGCAGCCGCCCGCGTAGCCCCCTGCCCCGCGTGGAGGGGGGGTCTGCGGTGGCGGCGCTGGGGGGCAGATGCCGCCGGGAAGCCACCCCGCTCCGCCGTCCTCCCGGGAGCGGTGTCGTGCAGGCAAACGGCCAGCTGCGCAGGGAGCATTTGCACGGGCATCTGTCCCAAAGCGCCCGCTTTTCATCAGGCAGCGACAGTGATTTACCAGGAAGGACTAACTCTTAGGGATGTGAGCCCTTCCCGGTGGCAGCGTTCCCCGGGGCCGACAGGCCCCCCCCCGAACTCCCCCCCAGAAAGAAGGGGGCAACCTGGCTTCAAGGCATAACTTTCCACATTCAGACGCTGTTACTGAGACCAGGGATGACCCCGCTCCCCGGGGATCAAATCCCATTCCTTCTTTGGCGACGGTGGGAGTGCATATTTTAGCAGTCTCCCAGGCCACTTCTGCGGCATAATCTCCCAAGCCTCAGGTTTCGCTGCAAGCCGCTTTGGCCCCGTCTGCGGGGTGTTGGCTTACAGCGCCGGGGGCCGGGAAAGGCAAGAAGCGCCCGCGCCCGGCAGCACCTGCTGCCCCGGCTAGCAGCCCCCCGGGCGTCGGGGCCGTGGGGACGCGCTCGCCCGCGCCGCGGCTCTGGGACGGGGGTTGGGGGCTCCCTGCAGCTTCGCTTTCCCTGCTGAGTCTACCAAAAGCAACAAGGGTTCAGGCTGTGTGGAGTATCTGCACGCTGCGGCCAGGCGCCCAAGGGCGGCCGTCTGCCAGAGCAAGGTAGGAGCGCCCTGCTTCTTGGCATAGTTTTAACCATTTCTATTAGGAAAAAATAAGGCGGGAAAGGCAGCACAGGTTGGTAGTTTGGGCATGAGCTGGAAGCCAAGGACCATCATCTGAGGTCTGCTACACCCCTCCGGTGTACGCATCTGGGCAAGCTTCTCACCCTGCTGGGCTCCCAAATCCCTCTCTGTAGAACCATGACAACTCATCTTCATAAATCATAATTAAAGAGCTACAAAGAACACACATACTGCCCCCATTTTCCTCCCCACACCTTCCCCATGGCGAGCTGGTGAATTCAGAGCTTCATCTCCGCTTGTGCTATGGCTGCGATCGGCGAGCAGGGCTGACACGCGATAGGGGTGACATTAGAGGCCTCCTTGCAGGGTGGGACAACCTCCAGCCGTGCTCGATGCCCTGCACGTGGACGGCTCCGTCTGCTCTTGCCACCACATTAACCATCTGGGAGAGGCGTTCTGGGAACATCCTGCAGGACAGGGAGGCTCAGCGCCACCTCGCCCTCCAGCGAGCCCCTGACTCCTTCCCTTCTTCCCGACTGGTGCCAAGGCCACCTCCCAGCCGTGTGGGAAGGGAAAAGCCACAAGGCAGAGCAGGCCTTTGAGCAGCAGAGATTTAGGTGCCTAGTTCTCCTTGGCACACAAGTAAACCTTGACCACGCATCTACACAAGGTGTTGGGCAGACCATCCCTTTAGGTTGGTTTAGGCTGCCTGATTTAAGCCTGTATTGGACAAGTGACACTTCCTCTCCAGAGTGTGGTGTGACCACAGCTGCCAACCACATCCAGCTTAACGGAGGGCACCGAAACACTGCAGGCACCCAGAAATGCAAAACAAACACGGAGCCAAGTGGGCACCAGAGCCAGGGCAGGAGGAGGCCTGGCTGGTGAGGGGCCACCAGGGTCCATGCTGCTTCCCAAGTCAAAGCCAACAGTGCCCAAGCAGAGCCACAGAGCACGTGCTGGGGCAGGGCAGGGGTGARAAGGGCTCGACGTGCGGGCTGTCCTGCATCGGGGCTGCCGGGCAGCCAGCACGTGGCACAGAGACGACCCGGCTCCTTCCTCGCCACGCAGCAAGAAACGGCACCTGGGAAGAGCTCACGGCAAAGCACCCTCCTCTCCCTCTTAGCAAAGCCCAGCTAGCGCCGCGGAGGGGACGCGGCTGAGCAAGCCCAACGGGAAGGCGGGGGACAGACACGGTCCCTGCACCCCTCGGAGGCACCGTTCTCCTCTCAGCCGCCCCGATGCCAGGCAGGCACAAACTCTGCCGTGGTCAGTGCAGCTGCAGCAACACACAACTGGTTCTCTAGTGGAAACCACCCACAGCACCAGCAGTCAGGGCTGCTGGGATCCAGTCCTAGTGCTCCCGCTGAGCCATGAGTGGCCTTGGCCAGCTCATTTCATGTTTTCCTGACTCAGTTTCCCACTGTGGAAAGAGCTCTCCTGCTTTCCCAGCTCTGCAAGGGCTCCGGCAGCTCAGCCCATGAGCTCACCCCGCTTCCGCGGCGGCCAGGCACCAGCACCCAGCCAGGCAGCTTGGGCAGGGCCGCGGCCGCCCAGCAGCGCTCGGCTTCCCAGCTGGACGAAACCGCTGCTGGGGCGAGCTCGATCTCTGCTCCGTAGCCAAAGGGTTCTTCTCATGGCAGAAAGTGTCCCCTGCTGTATGAGCAGGCTGATTTTACATCGCAAGCTTTGAGCAGAGACAGGCTCCTAGGTGCCTGTGCACCGAGTTCAACAGAACGGGGCTGTACCAGCTCGCTCTGCATCATGGACACGCTCCGAGCACACCCGCATGCATCTGACCCTTAGCTGCCTTGTGGGCATCAAAGCATTCTGCAATTTGAAAAAATATATATCAATGGTTTTGATACTAAAATACACAAGCAGGAGCTAGGACTGTGCAGGTCTTTTTTTCTTTTTCTACCTGATTCAGAGTTGCACCAACTTCAGTGATTGCTTTGGTGACCGAGTGGCTCTTTCCAGGAGTTTGATTTTGCCTGAGGAGGGCCCGGCTGGCCGGGGCGGCAGCCAGCCCGCTCGCCCTTCCCCCAGCACTCTCCTGCCCCAGCCCAGCAGTACAGCTCAGAAATTTTGGCTTAGAAAGTTTGGCTTAGAAATTCTCCCATGGAGTTTTGCCCTCTTTCCATTTTTCTTTAAAATTAGAGCGTTACAATGCGCATTTTCATGGCAAAAATACACCTCCCTGTGCCTGAAACGTGCTTTTTGCTTTATCCCTGTAGGAACAGCAAAGAGAGGCAGCAGAGGGGTGGGCCACGAGGACAGCAGTGACAGGGCTCAGCTCCACGCCCGGGGCTGCAGGCCAGCACAGGCGAACCGGCTCCAGAGCTGCAAACGGCTCAGAAAAGATGACGTGAAATTAGTCTTAAGAGTTGCATAATGAGATAATCTTCTTTGCATGAAAAACTGTACGCGACTGGACTATCAGCTTTGTCTGGGGCAGGAGGCTGAAGGCAAAGGAGCGAAGCCCCGGGGTGGGGACGGCGGGGGCTGCGGCAGGGTCTTTCCACCCGGCTCGGTGATTCATTTCCCTCCCTGCCTGGGAGAGACGCTCTAGCACGGAAAGGCGTTCGCCTCCCCGCCGCTCTCCCGTGGAAACGCAGCCGGGGCCGGCCCGAGGGAGGGCCGACGCTCTCGGTCTCTCTGTAATGGTGTGTGTACCCTTCCCAGTGACAAACAGGCCCTGGGCATGATGTGACGTGGGACAGGCAGGACGCAGAGCTGCAAGCCGACGCGGCCACGCTGCTCACAGGCGGGACAGGCAGCAGGAATGCAGCCCTGCACCCAAACCGCTGTAAAAAAGCGGACCATCTTCTCACGTGAAAAAAACCCTCTATTCAGGATGAAGCTGGGACAGGGCCTCACCGCTGCCTCGCCAGCCCCGTCTCTCACCACGGCAGCCCGAGCTCGAACAGCCTGATCCAACCCGCTGGCAGACGAGGTCCGTCTTCTCCGTCTGCCCCTGAACAGAGCAGGGAGGGGGACCCTTGCTACGCGTTTTCATCGGAGGGGAAGGATCGAGCTGCAGCGATGACTAAAACATTGTCCCCGCAGACCTCCCTCCCCAACGCACCGATTCCCGGCCGACGGGGCGGTGGTACCCTCCGGTTCACCCTGGCAGCACGTCAGTCCTCCTGGCAGTAGCTCGAGGGCAGGAGGAGACGGTGCCGGGCTGCGTCACAGACAAATCCTTCAGCTCCCGGCGCGCACCCAGCCCCGCCGGCGAGAGCCTGCTGACAGCGGATGTCACCTCGCCCCTTCCCAGGCTGCGCCTGAGCTCTCGTGTGATTAGCTATGAATGCAAATAATACAAACAACTGGGTAAATAATGCAAACAACTCAAATAGTATCGCTGTCTTACAATCATCTGCTGTCGCCCTGATACAGTAATGACAGACGTGTTGGGAGAACGTAGTATGAAAGGCCAGACGCATTAAATCGTGCACAGGGCCATGTGCAAGACAGACAGAGCAGTGAAGCCTGGTGCTTGCTGGTGGTGTCAGTGTCACCAGGGGAAGGACTGCTGTAATACTGCCTGATGGTTTCGGCTGGAAATGAAAGGGAAAAAAAATGGAGAGGAAGAAAAGACACAGCATTAATTCCTGGGTTAAATTCAGCCTTGCGGTAACACTGCTACGGAGGCAGCCTGGGCTGTAGGACTCCAAATGCTGGACGAGAAAACTGGGATTTGAGAGGCCCTGCTCCATTTCTGGTGTGTTATGTGACCTTTGACAAGTTATTCTGCCAGTCTCAGTCACATGGAGAGAACTCCACTTTCCTCGTAAAGCACCCGAAGATCTCTGGAGGAGACGTGCTGCGGAGGTGGTGCCGCTCCCAGCCCCTCGCTGAAGGTGCACCGGACCTGGTGGGCCGCGAGAGCGCCTGGAGCTCCCGGCACCTGCGAGCGCTGCCCCAAGTCGGCTGCCAGAGCGCGACCGACCCCAGCGGCTGTGCTGCCTGTCGGCTGCCCTTGGGGTAACGCAGCGAGCGAAACCAGTCGCCCTTCCTGCTTCAGCTCCGGCGAACCCCCTTCCCTTTCGCCCCCGGCGGCAGCTCCTGCCCGAGCCCTCAGTCTGCGCTGCCCGGTCCCGTACGTGCAGACACAAACCAGCAGCGTCTCGGCTCCCCTCGGAGCACATTCCTGCTTCCCCATCGCTCCCGGCGCTGCCCAGGGGCGCTCTGAGCACTGGCTGCTCTCGCGCCCACCGGGCCCCTTCCTGCAGCGCTTTCGCTGGCCTCGGCGCCGCCGGGGCTGCGTCGCCTCTGGGCAGAGCCGCGAGCCCCGAGGGTCCGCGTGGCTGCGCACCGCCTCATTTCGGATTTGCCTTTTAAGCACACTTCCTCGTTTCTTTTCCCCTTTCTCGTGGTCTCGTGATCACTCAGTGGTCTAATTGTTTCCGCACACGGTTAATTTACACCACTGTTTTCTTTCAGCTCCCTAGAAACCAAACTGCAGCATCAAAAATAATAAGTTGGTTTTAGGATGCTTTGATTGAAAGCGAGTTCTCCCCACCATACATATATGTATATATAAAAGGTTATTTGTAAAGCAAAGCATAGGTTTGGTCCTGAATCCTTTGTCAGCAGTAAGATTCTGCACTAACAGTGAGATTTTTTTCTGCAGTCAGATTTGACAGGATCAAGCACTCCGAATCAAAAGACAAAAATGAAGTCCTCCTTCTAGTGGAGATAAAATTTAGAGGTGGAAGTCAAATAATTAGATGTTTACTTCTAACTCATGCTGTAAAGCGGTGAGTTCCTTCATGCAGAGCCTTCCAAAACCCAAATCACCTTCTTTAGATATCATATCCTGCCCCTATAAGGGGCTCCAAGCCCTTTCCTGGTAATAGAAACAGACACACACATATATATTTAGCTTGGATACCTAAGGAAACATATCATAGTGTTACTGTATCTGCCTGTCCATACCCAAGGAGCTCTGAACCCCTCCCTGACTTCAATCAACTTCATGGAAGGAGAGCTCTTTAAGAGATCGACCTCCCACAGCTTTCATGAAGACGGGCATTTGGTAGAGGAGAATAAGAGAGCGATACAACCAGTGCCTGGGCTAAACCGTAATGTGAATTCACTTCTTACTAAACACCAAAAATCTACATGGGATTTCACAAGAAAAGCTTCACTCCAGATCCGGGCTTTATTTAGACACTTAACTCAGCCAGCCGCAAGACACAAATCACAGGCAAGCCAGTTTCCTCATGCACCGATTTAAGTATATTTTAAAACATGAGAATCAGCTGCATCTCCATTAAATCTGCTTATGGCCCAATAGTGACCTAAAGCTTCTAGTGAACTGGCAAGAGCCCCTTCTTCCCAGCAACCTCTTTTCGCATGGCTGGCTTCCAGGGGGCTTGTGAATCACATCCCCTACTCGAGAGATGGCAGGTTTCCAAAGGGTTTCCAGATGTTTATCTTGGCAACCTCTGATTCAAATACTAACAGGTCCTGTTAACAGTCTGGCCACATCTGGATCTTGCAGATGGTTACTATGCACAGGTGAGAAGACAATACAGGAGCAGATCCTGCAAGTTAATAAGGTAATTCCACCTCTTTCCCTTATGCTTGATGTTGGCCAACAATCATAAACTTGGCTTCAGATGTAGCTTTCTACGTGTTCCCTTCACATCAGAGACGTTCATACACTGAATGAATTGCTCAGACACAGACCAGCCAGGACCTGGTCACCGAAAGCAATGAGCAAACGCTTGGCAGCTGGATCCCTCTGTGTTGTGAACTTCTCAGGCCTCACAAGGTGGGTCTGGTTGGGCACTCAGGTGGCTGAGCTTCCCCACTGCCCACAGTGGCTTTGGCAGGTCACATCTTTATGGGTCAGGGCTAAACTGGCAGCTTAGTACTGCCCCAGGGATCACGTAGACAGCACATTCCTGAGTATCGGACAACACCCAGGGAGGGCTGGGAAGTGTTATGCTGGCAGAAATGCTATCTTATATATCCATATAGGATAAAATCTTGACTCATGTTTCCCCCTCTTTCTGTTCCAAGTGCTCGGTACAAGATCTAATCAAATTCCAACTCCTATGTCATGTTTTGCCTCTTTAGACTCTCCTGCACATTAACCTGAGATTCTGTGGCACTGTACCCTCAGAAAAAGATGCATTTTAGTAATCAGTGAGGAAATGGCTGTGAAAATGTATATGAGACTTTGAGGTCTTCAGAATTAAAGTTACTTGCATAGAAGATATTCAGCAGGCAACTGTTGCTTACAGTTATCAGATCACTACACATTATTAGTCAGACACAGCTTACACGTAACCTACAGGTCTTAAGTCAAGATGTTAAGCTTTTGCAATGCACAGCTGCTTTGTAAGTACATATATGTTTTAGCCTTAACTTTTGATATCTCTGTGCAACACGCACAATTTGAGTGCTTTCCAGTGGCATAAATCAATGGCCACATGGCAGACAAGCTAAAATTTAAGGAGCTGGAGAGATGAATCAGTTCTGGGCTGCATCTACACTGACAACCTCAAAGGGCACAAACAAAATGAGTTAACTTGAAGACTATGTTCCCAAGCTTAAAGTTAGCCAAGTACCTAGGGAATTTGTTGAGAAAAATCTATATATATATAAAAAAGCATAACTCTGACAGCCAGTATCTTGAATTAATCCATTTTTCTAATGTCTATAATTCAGATGCTTTTTATTCTGATGATATATACCATTACTGTTATTTTTCTTCATAAACAGACTCCATTGCATGTCCTGGATAAATATAGTTGCAATTCTGATACATATTTTGAAGGGTATTTCTTTCAAATCACCCTCTTTATTTAGCTATCCTAAATATGGCAGCCTGGAACATTACAGTATTGAAGAGCTACAGAATTACTAGCACAGGGATTCTTGTGATGTTCCCAACCCCAAATGTGCCACTAATGCAAAAACACAGTTAGACTAAGCATTTACAGAGGGTACAACAAATATCTGACTACTCAGTGCATTTGTGTACTAGCAGGGGTTGAGAGTTTCAAAGTAATCTAAGGGATTTATTTTAGGGAAAGACGTGTGACTAAGTATCCTAAACGGCTTTGATAAACTCAACCAGAATGTTTCAGCAAAGCAGATGTTCAGGCATCCGTTCAGCGACACGCGAGCGGTATTTAATACACAGACACAGTGCGCTACGGTGCTGTAGGTGGCTTATATCCAACGTGAAAACATTCACAACTCACAGGCCAATGAGAAAGTTAATGGCTTGCTGCAGTCGCTAACCAGCCAGGAGTTTCTGGTTTAGTTCAGCGATGGACTGGAATAATCTATCACTGGAAAATCCAGAGTCGTGGACTACAGAAAATAAAGACTGCTGATATTTACTATCGATCCTGACACTCGAGGATGGCTTTCAAGGGAGGGATGGCAGGGGTAACACTCACTGCTACTCCCTCGCGTTGGGAGCACGCAAGCAGCACATGCTGTGCTCTCCCAGGGGACAGCTAGACTGCAGAAATGAGGGCACGGACACACTTTTAAAAGGCAGTTCCACCCCTATTTCTCCAACTCAAGCACCAGCACCAGAACGGCTGGGTGCAGTCCCTCGTGCCTGTCCAGACCTCGCTGGCAGGGATGGGATCAGGTAACCCCTCTGTGGGGACGGCACGCAGCCCCTGCCACCACAGGCCAGGTACCGTGATGTCAGACACCCTCTTGACCCCTCCAGAGTCACCCTTACCTCCGTCGGCATACGTCTCGGTGCCATAACCATCCTGCAGCCCGTTATTCCAGGTACCTTCATACTTGGCTCCGCTGCTCATGCTCTGCCTCGTGCCATACCGTCCCTTAAAGCCATGGGTCCACTCGCCTCGGTAAACCCACCGTCCTTTGGTCTCGATTCCTAGGCCGTGCCTCTTGCCTTGGGACCAGTAGCCTTCGTAGGTGTTGCCGCTGGGCCACGTGTAGATGCCCACCACTTCGAAGCCGTAGTTCCAGGAGCCCGAGTACTCGCCCTGGCCCTTGGGGCCGGTGCAGATGCCGTGCCCGTGGGCTTTGCCCCCTTCCCAGCCCCCGCAATAGGCGCCTCCATCGTCAAAATCGAACCTGCCTCCGCTCATGGTACCCCACAGCCCCGAAGCCGCCTCGCTCCTCTCCCTCGGCCCTTCTCTCGCTCGCCCTCTCTCCGCCCTCCCCGCTCAGCTGGGCAGCTCTGCCAGGGGCAAAGGTTTGGGGCGAGGGAGAGGCTGCCACATCGCCGCAGGAGCCGGCAGCAGGCGCCTGCCGGGGCGCCTCGCCTTGCCCGGCCGAGGGGCCGGGGGGTGGGAGGAAGGAGAAATTGGAGGGAGGGAG
>NW_020447195.1:1126821-1138326 GCF_003343035.1 Apteryx rowi | reverse complement strand
TCGGCCGCCGCTGCCCGCCCGGCGCCGCCCGGCTCGCCGCCCCGCCGCTCTCCTCCCCCGCCGGGAGAAAGGTCAGCGCTGCCCTAACAAGGCCATCGGATCCCAGGAGCTGCTCCCAAAAATAACCCCCCGGAGCCCGGCCTCCGCCTCGCGGCCCTTTTATGAAGGAGGAAAGAGACACATCACCCGGGCGCCCCCCCTCCGGGCAGGCATCCAGGGAGAGAAGAGGCTGGGAAAGTCAACGTCTGCCGAAAATAGACCCTGGGAAGGGGGCGCCTCGCTCGCTCCGCGGTGCCCCGCCGGTGCGCGCAGCGCGGCAGCCGGGCGGCCCGGCGAGCTCGCAGGCTGCTGCCCGCTCTGCCCTCCCTGCTGCCGAGCCGGGCTCCCGCCGCTGCCCTGCTCGAGGCCAGGGCGGCAACGGAGCCGTCGGGCTGGAAAAGGGAGAAAAACGCTCCTTCAGGTAGAGCTTTAAGAGTACTTCGCTGAATTAAAGCAAAGGGTAAAAGCACAGAGCTCATCCAGATTACAGCGTACCTCTTAACTATTTAGCTAGCGTCAGGTGAATTCTCCTTCCCCTCTTTGCTACATTTAAAGTGAATTTCAAGAGCTGCTTTATAGTAGTTAAAAGAATCCATGAATAATCATCTCCTCCCTCCCCCCCAAACCAAACAAAAAACACTCCATAAGATGTCCTGTTTAGCAGATGGTAGGTAGCAGAGTTGTAGTGTTTGGAAAGAGACAGGTAGGACCCTACCCTTGGGACTGTTACATCTCACTTACRACTGCAATTCATAACAGCAAATATAGAAGGTAGGGAGAGGTCAAGGAATGAAATACCAGTGTAACAGGCTAATCCAAGCCTTCCCTTCTTTCAGCCACACCTGGCCCAACTCCTACAAGCCTCATCACAGCAAGACTACAAGCAGGTGACATTCCACTTGCAGCAGCTTAGTATGGGGTAGTCAGCAAGAGCTCTGGGGTTAAACTGCATTACCCACAGGTGGTGCTCTCCAGAGGGATAGGGCTTTGAGATGAGCTCCCAGACTCAGATCTAGCTCTTGTGCAAAGCCTGTCAGACTTCAGCAAATTTCTTACTCACATAATACACTTCTACAACTTGGACAACCTCCCAATGTTTCTACGAAGAGGCAGCACAGGAAAAATGCACTTTATATATAACCACAAGAATAGCTAAATATGTGTACATAGCATATAAACTGTAGTATCTGTGTATCATCCTGTGCAGTCAGGTAAAAAGGGCTAATTTGCGCTTTAAGTACTGTAATGCCAAGCCTCATAGAAAAAAGTTAACTGTCCACTATCAAACTAACAGGAAAAGCCCTCATTTTCACTCAGCCACATAAAGGAAGGAATGGCCACTTAAGGGGCTTCGACAAGWCTCAGAAGTGCCATCTGGCAGAACTAGCCCTCCAAAACAGATACCTAAGCGAATCAGATCTTAAAACTGCCTGAAGATGGAATTACTTAGAAGAAACAAACACTTGTTTCCTCATTTCTAAGCCTGCAGATTACTCAAACTTCTGAGGTTCTCTGCATCAGCAAGCATTAGAAATTCAAATTTTCTTAAAGCAAAACCATAGGATTTTGTTTTGTGGCTTCTAGGTAGACCAAAACATCTTAAAACTGCTTGTAGTAATAGAACTGAAAGTGTTAAGGCAGCAGTTACAGCTATCCAGAGACTCCAGAGAGACTTCATGGTGTGCCAGGACTTACCAGCACAAATATGTTGTAACCACCCTAAAAAGACGCCAAGTTCAGGACCATGTAATTATTTACTTAGCAACTCTTCCTAATTACATAGCTGTTTTGAACTGAGGGAACGCTTTGTTTAAGTGTTAGTAAGCTATGCGCATGCTTGCATTTAGGGGCCCATAACCCCGCTGTCTAAACAATCAAACTTTAGAGAAAACGCACATTTCGTGCATATTAAGGCACCACTCAGATCTGGTCTTATTTCTTCGTTTTGGCAGAGATTCACAGGCTGCTTCCAGAGCTCGGGAGGAGGCAGCCGGCATCTCGGCCTGGCCCGCAGCCGGGCCAGGGCTGACCTCTAGTGGCCCGACAGCGCTCGCTTCCCCTCCCAGGCGACCCCAGCCCACACCTTGCCACTCTGTTTTTGGAGTACATCTCCTGGATTTCAATCCTCTTTCTAGAATATGGCATTGAGCACTTGACATGCTCTGCGATAACTAATCAAAGAAACAGTGAAAAGCCATGCCATATGGAAAGGTATTCTCATCCCCAATAATGACACCTACAGTGTTACACATAACAGTGCTGCAGCTTCTACTTGCAGATATTCGGGAACAGTAAAGAGCACTTCTTTGAGGAGTAAGATCATTTGACACTTCAGCAGCCCAGTCACATGCAGTCACAAAAGAGTTACCTTGAATTCAAAATACAGGTGGCAAAAATACAGCTATCTGAAGGCACAGAAATGGAAGGAAGACATGGGACCCAACCCACAAAAGGTAGATGACACTTTAGGACTTCTGGCAGTAACAGCCAAATTAGCAAGGCCACTTCACCCATGTAAATAAATTTTCAATCAAACAGACATTAGGTACTGCCACAGAGATGCCAAAAAACAGAGGAACTCTGAAGAATTTAGCTGGGAAGCGCTTGTCTCAAATTCTTCTCCAGAGCTTTACACAGGAGGAAAGTTTGGGGACAATCAACAGTGAACAAACTTAACACAGTTCACCTCCCCCTAAACAAATCATACATTTGATAGCATGCTCCTTTGCTATACACATATGGATGTATAAAAGACAGATTGTGTTGATGCGTATAAACTACAGCAAGCTGCTTATTTCTGGAGAAAACTTCAGAAAGAAAGCAAGGTTCCAAAATTTTGGACCTGGACAAGGCATCCAAGATGATGATGGTTTAGAAAAAGGCTGAAGGGGAGGAACAGGGGAAAAAAACCCACAATGCTCAAGACTTCCCTACTTTGCAGCTGGCAACTACTCACATTTGAACAGTAATACTTGGTGTTTCAGAGCAGGGTGAAAGGAATTGAAGAAACAGTGCAAGAATAAGATCCACTGAAGCTGGCAAATACTGTCTTTGGCCCTCTTAAAAAATACACCAAACTTCAGAGTCCATCATCTTATTTTTTCCTTTAGTTAACTCRAGAAGCAATTCCACTGAAGAAAGCAAGGTATTTCTGCTGCTGCAGACAAATCTCTAGGGTCTACTGGACATTCAATAAAAAGTTAGGCTTGTTTTACATTTTCCACTTACAGGGAGGAAAAAAAAAGCCCCACACTGCAGAGATCTAGATAATTGAAATAATCTTGTTTTGATCATCCAAGATACTTTCTGACCAGGCAGCCTAGCAGGCAAATATTTCATTTGTTACTTAACAGCATCTGACTACTTTAACATGGAAGATAGGGGAAGGAAGGTGCCTGTTTAGCCAAACATAAATAAAGCCTCTCTTTAGGCACAAAGAAATAACAATGCCTCTTCCCCAGAAAAGCAGATTCAGTCCCCTGACTTAGCCTAGCACAGTAATACTAAGGAGGATGGGAAAGGACATGGTCCTTTTTTATTCCCAAAAGGGATAATAATATTAGAGGCATAAGCATCCAAAAATGGAAGCATAAGTGTTACAATCTGAGGTCAAAGTGATTTGAAAGGAGCTGAATTACACCAGTTTCTCACATAAAGAGCTCTAATCACTAAGAGATCTAGAGACTCTTCTCTTTCAAGAAATCAAAACAGGACTATTTTGAAAACAGAGCAAAATTTCCCAAATGTTAGGTCTCTTAAGTATAAAGAAATACTCTCTAACSAAACTCACTATGTTTACTTCATTATCTATTCAGAGCTTAAACTGTAATGCTTAAGCTAAAGTGTCTGTCCTGCTTAAAATAATGAGCATTAGTTGAGATGCAAAGGAAGTGTTTTTATTGCAAGCACAGTGAGCAGGGAGTGGGTTCCATCTCGCATGGACGTGACAGAGGGCAGATTCAAACCACACGCCCTTCTGTGTTTTTAGTGCTCAATGTTGTCAGGTGTACATCATTTCTGCCATGTGAGACATTTTCTTTGGAATATACAAGTAATATTCCATGTAGCCTGAAAGATCTTCAATAGTCACATCATCCACAAAGGCCCTGGCTTGCTCAGAGCAAGAGCGTGGAGAACTTGAGGGAGTTCTTGATGGCAAAGGCTGGGAATGGTCCTCAGCAACTGTTCTTCTATCAGGTGCCAACGGGAGGGTGTTCTGCAAGCCAGAGAATTTGTACACTTCCATATCTTGCCATCGTTTACACTCACAGGCCTTATCTGCACATGAACATGGCTTATTTGTGTTTAGCTTAGACACAGATTGAAAGTCAGAAAGCTCCGTAGTCTTTAGGCTTGCTTTGGACACCAGAGAAATGGCAGCAGGAGACTCTTCTGATTTGTTCTCTGACACCAGCTCTGTAACAGAAGCTCCCAAAGACTCAACCTCAGCTTCCTTCTGATCAAGGTCAGGAGCTATATGGCATCGTTCATGTGCACAAGTCGCCTTTGGGGCTGGCATCCCAAATCCAGTGCTGTCATCTGGGGCATCAATCTGGCTTTTGTGTACCAGCTGGTTGCATGTGGAATGTGATTTTGTGCTGCAATGGATAAACTTTGGAGGATGAAGAATTGGAGACTTGGAACGCCTGCGACGCTGGGTTCTCACAGCTCCTCTTGAAGGCTTCTTCACAGACCTGCCATGTAGAGATACAAAAGTGATTGAAGAGTCACTAAAAGATTTACTGCTGGGCGTCAGATAACATTGGGCAACATCTCAGGTGCATTTATATTGCATGCAGGAGCTTTAAGTTCAGGGTACTTGCATAAGACCCGTATCTTGGAATTTGACATTGTAGGAGTCAAGCATCTGTACAAAATAGAAAAGTATCATCTGAGAAGTGAAGCCTAAAGCTTGTGCTTTTAAGGATGAAAAGTGTAGAGCATGTGGGACAGTATTAAAAAAAAAACTTTAAAAGAAGAGCATGACACTAGTGAATCAAAGCAAAAGGACAGTTTTGATTCAGTAAGAGATCTGAGTTCAAAGTTCTGCGTAGATACTCAAGAAACCAATTCCGTATTTTAATCGAGGTTGCAAGGCAGCCTCTGCAATGCCAGACAATTATGGAAACAAACATATTCATGACTGTCCGATTCAAAAAAGAACAGTTCACATTTGTATTACAGAAACATGGATCATGCTTCTATKCCTAAAACTGAAAAGCATTTCACTTCAGAAAATTGTATATAAGAATAGTCATATGTGAGCAGAAAAGGAGGTGTAGTGTATTTTAAATATTCTCTTTTAGAAAGAAAACTTGGGTCCCTCATTTAGGGACCCAGTTATTAGAATACTTGGCTACTTAGAGCTCAATTTCAATGCAATCACATTTGAAGTAGTTTGATAATCCCAAGCTTCTCTTACCCATGCCAGGTTTCCTTAGAAGCACACACATTCTTAGGTTTGTTCTCCTCTGCAGCTGTTCTAACGCACGCTCTTGGACTTGTCCCTTCACCCACAGAAAGAGAAGCAATAGACCTATGAAATGGAGAGAGGAGGGAAGAAAAAAAAGAGAATGAGAAGTTAACAGTCTAGACTGTTTTGGGAAAGAAGATTCATGAACTTTGTTATACTCATAATACTGATCAGATTACCCCAAGTAATTTATAACATTGTCTTAAAAGACCTGCCCACAAAGATCACCCAAATCAGAACAGCGTTTACATGTTCACACATCAAAAGCTGGCGTAACAAACTCTTTTGCCAAATACAATACCATTCAGCAACTAGATTTCAAATCCAAACTTCACACATCAATAATGAAGCACAAGAGCTAAATCTGATTTTCCTGGGGGAGGAGTAGAGAGAGGAAAAAGGAAAAAAAAAATCACTGAAGAAACACTCCTCTTTTTCCAGAGACAAATAAGCTATTCTTTCCTAAAAATAAATGTTCTTTGGATATAAATAGACTTTGTTTATCAGAAGAACACTTATGCCTCTGTCTAGGGAGAACATAAGCTAAAACTCTTCAGACTACTGCAAGTTCAATTACTTGAGCTACAGAGTTGCAGCAGACCATCTTCTACTTCTACTCAAGCCAGAGATCTTAGAAGATTTACTCATTTCTCTGATGCTACAAATCCATCCCAAACTGCCTTTTCAATAAGCTGTGATAACCTCAGGAACACTTTTTTCCAAGTTGAGACATCACACATTGAACTAGATTTGACAAAGAAATTATTTTCCAAAATCTATGTTCAACAGGTTTATAACGTGGCGGATTTCCCAAAAAATGAAATTAAGTCTGTGCACACTGTCCTAGGCCAGGGTCAACTAACATTTAATAGAGGCCAAACTATTACTGAAGGATCTGCTGTTTTCTATTTAAAAAACTACAAACACAGAGCAGTAAAACTAAAGAGCCGCAATAAAAACTCTACCATAATTAAAATATGTCTGACATGTTGGGGGAGAGGGGGAAGAAAAGGAGGCAGACTGGAGATACTGATGAAAAGAGAGGCACCTGCCTAGTGATAGATTTCTAATGAGTCTGATTAGTTAAATGAARGATAGTTTTAGAAGTCTCACTATTTGCCATTTAAGGTAAGGTAATTCATATTTACACAATGCATTTCTTTTCAGTCACCAGCATAACTGCACCACTGCCAGTTGCTTACTGAAACGCAGTACTATATATGTAATATGCAGCGACGTCTGTATACCAGCAGAAAGAACATGATAGATGCGCTAACTTTTTATTTTAGACAAAAAAGGTTGTCACTAACAGAAGACACATGCTGCTTGGGCTCTACTGCCTTGAGCAGTGAAGTTAAGTGCCACATCTCCTAGGTAACAAGAGGACACAAAAAGCATTCTTCCCCATTTGGTGTTTTTAGTTATGAACAGGAAACATGTTAATGACATCAGTGAAAATAGTTTGCATGGGAAACAAGCATTGCATCTAACACCCTTCTTACTCATATGGAAAAAAAAATTCTCTGCAGGGAGAAGAAGGGATTTTATATCCATGACAGGCCCTTAGAGCCATCATAATACACTGACTACAATAGCAGTGCTATGGGCATGTCTCTGGCAACCAGATTCATGCCAAAACTCATTTCATAATGATAGCCAACAGGTAGCAGCACATAAATTTGTCTGAAGCCTGCTGGGAGCTAGCAATCAAACAAATTACAATTCCTTTAGAAATGCAGCTTACAACTAGTGAATTTATTTCACATTTGCTTAACTAGAATGAAGTCTTTCAATGCCTAACCTTTTGGAATTATCTCATTGCTTCAGATTTAATGGTAAGCGCTTCCTTCCAATCCATTTGCAACACTGTACCTGCCTATAGTCTTACTCACCCAGCTGTGTCAACTCTTAGCTTTTTGAAAGCTGTCTGCAGGCTTTCCTCTTCTCCATCCTTAGCTTCCGTTTTCATTATTAGGATGGTCAAAAGCTGACAGAGTTACCATATACTGCTAAAAGCAGAAAACAGACATATGAAAATAAGAACCAATGCCTTGTTAAAAACATTAGTTGCCCAGCAGCATCATAATACACTAAAAATAAACTTGAAATAGCACACTGAGCGCATAAAGCTGAGGTCATTGTAGAAGAACATTTCTGAAGGTTGTTCAGAACAAGCTTAAGATACCCAAGAATGGAACAGATCCCTGCATAACCGCATAAATGAATTCACAATTTAAAGTAAAATCTGCTGTCAACAGTGCCTTGCTTGTCCAAATAAAGTCTAGACAGATTCTTCTATTTGTGTTAAAGCTATTATCAAAATAACTCTAGGAGAAGAGATGGAAGGCAAAGAGATACAACACCACTAGAAACAGCCAACTTCCTATAGGCCGCTCTTTCCCACTTTGGGACCTGGTGTTTTTTTATATATATATATATATATATATATATAAAATCAGGTTTGTCTTAAAACAAGACAGACAAGGTGTTAAAATAAAAAAAAAATCCTTGATTTTATTTCTAGATCCCAGATATTTGGTTCAAATTCTCCTCCTCTTACATTACAACCATTTCACCCACTGTACTATCTCAGCAGGTCACATTAAAAAACTGTGCAACTAACATGCTCCATGATCGACCGCAACTACTGCCAACATTGGGGGGGGGGGGGGAAGGAAAGGAAAGGATTATTTTTAGAGTGCGTTAGCTTTTCTCTTTAATCTGTTTAAATTTGGATAACATTCATTTTAATTACATTCAAACTACAATAAAACAGTGTAAGTGAGTTAAAGCGTAGGTATTCTTGCTTATATACATTGAACTGTTGGAAGAATAATTTCAAAGCAGGACTCGGAAGTTGACAAGTCTGCATGTTACACTTCCTGGCCTTTACAAGAATTTTTAAATGCAAGTACCAATCAAAAGGATTTTCAGGTTCTCCTTACTTTTATTTTCAATTTACTATATAAAGATGCAGGTATACAATTTTGAGTTAAATGATCCAGAAGCAGTAAACTAAGAAAAACAGCTCTCAACCCTTGGCAGAAGTGGAATCCATTAGCAGGTAAAGATTGTGAAAGGACCTAAACAATTACAATCCTCAAAATCACTTACACCATCCAAAAGAAGTTTTGTAACTATTTTGTCAATCCAGGCAATCCTGATTTGAAACAATTTACTACAGTTTGTACTTCCCTTCCAACATGTGAAAGCCCACTTACAGTACTTTAATAAAAGCTATTAAAGTTATTTGTATACATTTCAAGTCTAACCCCTATCCAGTGCAGTTTAGTAAATACCAAGTGAAAAGTCAAGACTAAGCACAGAAATGTATGAATTTCCATCTTTATATAGCTTGTATCAAAGCATATTTTATATTGGTGTAATACTCCCCTGCTTGGCAAAAGTAACACATTTCTATCAGAATACAGTATATGGATTGCCAAATGGCCATTAAAAACTGACTGAGGTACTTCTTTAAAAATCTGTCCTGGCCATTATTTAATCTAGTTACAAAGGAATCTTAAGTCTTACTATATTTGTTGTTCTTCAGTACCTTACAGTTTTGTAATCATTCGCAAATGTTAAATCAGCCATTCTGCCRCAGTAAAATATTTCAAAAGGCTTGCTTCATTAACATGGGGTTTGCTTTTGCTGAGCAGTACCACTGGCAGTGGCAAGTCTCAGAGTACATTAGAGTACCTCTAGATCAGCATTTGACTAAGTTTACCTGGCTGATCAGTCAGATTTATTTACTGCTTATTGAAAAGACTACACTTCTCATCTATGAGGTCTCTATTAATGCACATGAGAGCCTTGACACAGAGGTATTTTGTCACTCAGGTCTCTATAAAACTGCTCTTTAATAGGATGCAAATCAAATACATCTTCCTGAAGCTTTAAAAACTCAAGTCACTATGAAGATAACTATTCAAAGCCAGCAGTTGCTAACAGCTGCTATAATGAAAACACATTCATACAAACCACTAACTCTACCTAATTATACAGCAGTAATACTTATATTAATATTGCTTTTACCATCTAAGTTCTAACTCTTGTAATCTGGAAAAGAATAAAGTCTAGGTGAATAGAGAGGAGTAATCAGAACATCAGCAGATCAGTTATTTATGTAGACGTAGAATGGTAACTTTGGCCACCTCATAATCTCTTTTGAGCCAAAGGTGGCAGCTCCCCAAGCTGTTGTTTCAGCTGCTTGCTCTACCATGATTTCATTCAGACATGCTTCTTTATTGCAGGCGGCTATTATGACACACAGGATGATGTATCATAACAACTTTGAAGGCACACACTGTCCAGTGAGTCATACAGCAAATAAACATGAGACGAGGAGGCTAACATAGAGACTGACAATATGACACTCATCTGAACAGGTTATTTTAGATACACTCTTTGTTAAATACTATTACTTTGGTGAAACATAAGGTCCCTTCTTCAGTACAGTTTTTCCTTGACCCAAAATGAAAGTTCTCTAGAATTACAAACTCAGTCTAAAATCATTTTTAAAATATCAAAACCATGTATTACATAGACTTAGACAAGAAAACAAATATTTAACAAGGGTACTAGAAATAGTTTTAATCACTGTGCATCACTCAAAATGTACTATCAGTTTTAGACAAACTATTTTATCATGCTACCCTTCATCACTGAAGCAGCAAACCCTCAAAAAGACAGAGAGTTTACTCAGAGAAAAATCTGTTCATTTTGATAACTAAATATAAGCATATGCATTCCACATACATCAACCAGCTGGTACTGATTTCAGAGAAAACTCAACTACTGCGCAAAACAACCAAAGTTCAATGTTGCTTTGGAAAGTTTATAGAAAACTACTTGTTATTTCTCTATTTTCTAGAGAAGTATACATCTACCCTCTGCTATTTTATTTTCAACTATTTCCCAGCAACGTTGGGCTACAAACCTACCCTGCACTGCAAGACACCCACACTGCTCATAAAATGATGATGATATAATGTATAAACACACACATTTCATTTTAAAAACAAACACACAAAAATATTGTAAAGCTCAAAGAAATTCATAGTCGAGGATTTTATAAGCGAGCAAGAGAAGTATGCTGCACGGGAATACAACTTGCTCCACTTCAGCGGGGCCGCATAGGGGTAGGGAGACCAAAAAGCTAGGAGCTGCAACGAGGAACCAAGCAGCAGAGGTTTTCCCCTCGTAGGGACTCCGGCCGTGCTCGGGCGGCTGGCACAGGGAACGGCCGTTCAGGCCCTCCACAACCTTCCGCGGCCCCAGGACTCGCCAGCCCGCGGCCCCAGGGCCGGCAGCGCCTCCTGGCGCGGGTCCCAGCGCGCGCCCCGTGCCGCAGCCCCCGGCCAGCCCTGACACTGGCGCTCGGTGCCGACCTCGGCGCCTCTCCCGGCGGGGCGGCAGGGGGTGACTCAGCACAGCCTCCCGCCCCCCCGGGACTGCCCCGAGCCCTCCGCCCCCGCACGCCCCGCCGGGGCCGCGTCGCCCAGGGATTCACGGCCGGCGGCGGCTCCACAGCCCGCGGGAGTCCCGAGAGAGCGGGCGGGCCTGTGGCAGCCCCGCCACAGGGGACGCAGCGGTTCCGGCCCCGCCGGCCGAGGGCGGACGGAGGCCCGCGCAAGCGGAGGCGGACAGCGCGGGAGAAGGCGCCCCGCCGTCCGCGCACTTACCGCGCTCGGCTCGGCCCGGCGGGCACGGCCCCACGGCCCCGCCGCCGCGCTGAGGGGGGCGAGTGACCCGGATGAGAAACACCCGCCCAGGAGGAAGCGACGGCAGCCGGGCGGGGACAGGCCCGCTCACGCGTGCGCGCTCGGGAGGGGAGGGAACCGCCTCGCTCGCTCACTCACGCCGGGAGAAGGAGGCCGGGCTGGGCGTGCGCATGCGCTTTTGAGCGCGGCGCCTCGGGCGCTGAGCTCACTTCCTGTTGTTCTGCTCGCCCCCCTCGCCTGCCCAGAGCGAGGCTGGGACGCGGCGGT
>NW_020447195.1:1082474-1126446 GCF_003343035.1 Apteryx rowi | reverse complement strand
CGGGAGCCGCCTTCCCGGGGCCTCCCGTCGGGAGGGTCGGTGCCTGCCGCCGCGTAGTGCGCGGGGCGCTGCCGGGGCAGGGCTTTCCGCGGTGGCGGTGGTGCTGGAAGCAGGTGGAGAGAGGAGATGGCGCAGTCTTTAAGAAACGCGGTCTTCGGGGAGAGAATGGTGTGTGGAGGAAGAGCGAAGAGGAGAGAATATGTCCGCTAAACTGTTTATATATATATATATATATATATTTATGAAGCTTTCAGCTGTACGTGTGGCAAGGAAAACTTGGATTAACAGAAAGATGATAGGGCTAAAATACTAGAAAAACTTTATACCTGCAAACTTATTTAAACATTGGCTTTCTGGGGTTTCAAACACCATTGGTTAGACAGTGATCTCCCACGGATAACATGGGTATACGCCTGCCTTTCACGCCTTGGGATTAATTTCTTTTTATCTCATTGATACACTTTTCAGTTATCAATATGGGATGTTAAGAATAGCAGAGGTAGAAATTATTCAACACAGTTTATCTCTGGCAGCGTCTCTTCCTGTAGTGTTATGTGCACAGGTGAAATTCAAATATATATATCTTCTGTTGACCCAAGAAAAAGAGATATGTCAGTGTTTTTGGCAAAGCCCTCCTTGCCTGTTCTGAGAAATGTGGAGCTTATAGTTCATGGTAAAAAGTAGTGGAATAGTTCTGATCTGAAGGCAGTGAGATTGACACTAGAAGAGTGGGCAACCATAACACCTTTCAGAGCCCGGTGTGTATTCAGATCTCAACATCAAATCATGATTTCTGTATTTCAGCTTATTCTATATGGCACAGCTGGTGATACACTGATAGCCCATCAATGGACTTAGAAGCTAAAGATGAAGAGGAAGAGAGTCTGCAAACAGCTTTCAAAAAGCTGAGAGTGGATGCAGCAGGGTAAGTGAGCAAGAAAAGTATCATGTAATTTGTTGGGTTTTTATTAAATATTTGTGTTTGTTTTCTGTTGTTTTGAATCTCACAACAAATGTCATTTGGTAAAAGGTCTTACCTTCCTAGAGAGAATAAGCAGATCACTTCAAGTGAAACACAGTCGTTATAGCCATCTAATAGGCAAAGCAATACTTTATTAATTAATTTAGACACAATATCAACTGAAATTACACAGGGACTATAAGAAAACATAATATGACTTACCCAAAACAGCGTACCCACTCTTAACAGAACTGTTGGGGTAACTTTGGTCACCTTGTGTGATAGAGAACTTGTTTGTCCAAGCAAATGCTGGTGTCTTCAGCCACGTTATTAGCCTTTACTGTAGCGCAGGAATACCTGCTCTGAAAGCATCTGAAGCACAGGACCAACCATCTGCTCCCTCACAGTGTTCTAGAGAGTCCAATCTGGTTGGAAATTGTCAAGCTAAATATGAACACTGATAACCTCTTACTTCAGAGGATATCATGGAGTAAAATGTTTGCAGAGGTTGTTATACTAAAAAGTTATTCTGAAGCACACTGGGTATACTGATAATATATAGTATAAGCCTATTCATTTAATGTATGAGTTAATAAAATTACGCAGTCTAACAGCTCTGAGATAGTTCACTTGATTGTATGCGAAGGGAAGTTTTTTAGGAATTCCCAGACACAAGGGAAACCCTTTGTATTGATGTTAACTATATTTTACTGTATGAACTTATTCCTATATACCTCAATATTTTGAACTCATAAACTCTTCCGCTTGTTAAAATGTATTTTTTGCCTTGCTACTAAGTTTCCTCTACTTGAGGAGGTCTTCTGAGAAACAGGGAAAAAACAGCTGTTCTCTAGATCAGAGAAGCAAGAAAATTTGCTTATAAAACATACCTCATTTAATGTATTACCAATGACAGATCCTGTGGAATTAGGGTTAATTCCTATGATATCTCTTTAGGCATACAAAGATCTGTGTTTTGCAGGCATGTATTTTGAACAGCTAAAGTCTAGTGACTAATCCCTTAAAATCAACTTTGGGCAGAGTACCTGGACTCTTCTGCTCGAATCTCAGCCTCGTCTCTTATGATTTCTTTTCCCATGCTCTAATTCACACATATGGCCAGCATAAATACAGGTTTCTGTGCTGGTAATTTGTTAAATATCTCAGTAATTGCTTGCACTTGCTTACAGAGCTAGGCAGAAAGCACTGTGGTGAGGCATTTATGTTTGTTGTCTGGCCCTAGAAGTCCCAAAAGAAATTGTTTTTCATTCCTATTCATCTGGGAAATTTAATAAGAAATAAATTAATAATCTTTCCTTTTCTGTTATTGTACCTTACCCACTTCTCCCCCGACTCTTCAGCCTGATGCTATGTGTTCCTGACTTTTCATTTGAAATGAAACAGGAGTCTAAGTTTTAACAATTACTGTCTGACAAGAACAATTGGAACATGAGTTTACATTCCTTTAATGCGTCCTCTTGGTACAAATAGAGCATGACATCAGCTGCTGGACCTTTTGGCTTTGTTTCATCCTGCCTATCTTTAGACACTTAGCTGAGGTCAATAAAAAGAGAGGTTAGTAAAATCTCTGTAAGATCCTGTTTCTAACCACTAACTATAGAGGAAGTCAAAGCTGAAAACTTAAATGTCTTAGATAAGCATCTAAAGCTTTGAGGCTCAGTCTAGACCTTTGAAACCACACGTTGAAGCAGTATCATAATGTGGCATTTTCCTTTCTACTCAGATCTGTTGCAGCTCTCTCTGTGGGTGACGGGGCAATTCTGAGAACACCGATACGAGCAGCTATGGATGGAGCCAAACAACAGTCTGCCTGCTCTAAAGAAACTTGGCATGGGTAAAACACATCACTAACTGCACTATGCATGTATTCCTGTTTTGAGACGTTTAAAACTTTCTAATGAAAATTGTTGTTAGTTAAATGGTTCCCACCTTTCTATCACAAAGCTTTAGCATAACCATTTGATACGATGTTTTTTAAGAGGCTTTCAGCAAAGATTTTGACAGTATTGCCTCTTCTCTTAGGGTACCTAAAACTTTCTTTTCCACTGATTGCCCCAGATGTCCTTCTCTTCAAGTTTTGTACCATTGCATCCCCTTTTCACTACTTTTTTTTTAATTATTATTATTATTTCTGTGTTGAAGTACCTGGATATTCAATGCAATTCTGCCAGCAGCTCTAACTTATATCCAGGTTCTGCACTACAGTTCAGTCTGTGATGACAGTGGCAAAGACCAGAGCACCTTCAACAAAGTATCATTTCCTTAACACAAAAGACTTTGGGGGAAATATCTTTAAAATAGGGGTGCTGGTATGTCTCTTCCCTGTGGGGGAGCCCACATTTCTTCTGACTCCTCCACTGCTTCTGTCAGAGATTTTAAGTGACCTGTCATCTGATTTTTGTAAGCAGCAAAATCTTTTGAAATGTTTTTAGCCTTATTTCAGAAGCTGTTGAGCTGTGGTGCAGATTTTGGAATTACCTACTTGTTCACCTGTTATAACCCAACAGGTGTGTGAGAAAGCCTTCAAGAGGATCAGCAAGAACCCCGCGTCGCAGACGTTCCAAGTCTCCTGTCCTGCATCCTCCCAAGTTTACATATTGCAGTATGAAAGCCACCAACCAGCTGAAACACAAAACCCAGTCAGACACATCGAAGAGTAATGTCAGTTCAGACATTTTTGTTACAGCAGAACATGGTACGAAGGACAGGCATAATTCTCAGTTTGAGGCTAGTGATGACAGAAGAAGCAGAACTGAACCTTTGGAAGCTTCCACAGTTGAAGAGCCATTGGAGAATTCAAGGGAGAATTGCCCTGCTCTCTCTTCATCCTTTGAAACTAGCCTGGATTCTAGCCAAACTTCAGATTTCCAGTCCTTATCCATGCTTAGCAATGGCAAGCAGTGCCCTTGTACGGACAAGAAATGCCAGTGCAAACAGTGGCGAACCATGGAAGTGTACTCTTTCTCTGGCTTACGGAGTGTCCTGTCAGAATGCGAAAAAGCAGTCCTAGGAGTCCATTCTCAGTCTCTTCAAAACAGATCCCCTTGTGGAACGGCCTCATCAGGTTCTCCTAGATCTTGTTCTGAGCAAGCTCGAGCCTTTGTGGATGATGTGACTATTGAAGATCTTTCAGGATACATGGAATACTACTTATATATTCCCAAGAAAATGTCTCACATGGCAGAAATGATGTATACTTGACTGAAAGCAATAGAGAATCATGAATCAGAGTTTGTGATAATAGTTGGGTTAAATGCCTTGTCAGTGCCATGGCTGTTTTCACTGCTGCATTTGATCAAATGTTTCTTTGCATTATACAGTTTAGTTTTCTAATAAAATGAAAAATGGAATATAGTTTCTGAGCTTAGTTCTAAAAAGAATGCACTGAAGTCTCTGAGTACCTTAACAAAAGCACTGTAGATCAAATAAACTCCCTTTGTTTTTTTGATTTGTGCTGTGGATATTCAAGCTCTGTATGCTGTTCTCACTGTGTCTGGGAAGAAGAGCTTTTTAAGCTTTGTTCTGAAATTCTGCAGGGTTTGGAAGATTTATTCTTGATGTGTCCCAATACTTAGAGAAATGTTTTATAGCTCCAGCTCTGTCTTAGTCATCCTGCTCCAGGGAGAAAAATGGGAGGGCATTCAGTATTTTGGATAGGATGCATATCCTTTCCTTGAACACTGCCTGGCTTTTTTTTAATTAGATCAAATTGTGAAGGCTTCTTCCTTACAAATTTGTTAGGTCAAGAATGTACTGGAACATGCTTGGACCCTTTCATAATCTAACTCACTCTTGCACAGTTATATTTATCTACAGATAGTGAAACTCCTAGAAGCAAAAATCTATGTTGTTATGCATGCTTTACAGATGGAGTAATTTAAGGGAGAGTGAAACAGGCTAAGAGAATAAAGAATAAAATTTCCTTTGGGCCATGCGGTCTCCAAAACTGAGATTGTGAAGCCATCTACACTGATTATTTCCAGGTATGTTTGATACACAGAACAGGTTGGAAATGGGGTAAACAAGAGGTGTACATCATACAGGCTTTGTGGTGTAGAACTATAACATTCCATCTGGTTGAAAATACTCAAAACACACTGTTGCTGAGGTGTGCATTAATAAATGTTTGTCTAAACCTAGCACATTTAAAGTAAAGCCTGAATAATTTGACTTACACTGATTTTACCACCCCCCAAGAACTTTTCTTTTAAACTAAAGCATGCATTCAGTATCAGCTCTAAATGCATACTGAACAACTGTGTTTGAGTAGAATAGTGCAATTTTTACTTTTGCATTTCAACATCAGTGGTCAGCAGGCCAAGGAGTTACAAGCAGTTCTACAAAAATAGATAGTAGCAGGGGTAGACAGTTGACCTTGCTTTCTGTGCCAGGGAAATCTCAGATATTCTAGATGATCCTCACTTACTTTCTGTAGATTTTATTCTAATCATCCCTAAAATTTACACTACAAATTCAGGAAGTACAGATTTAAAGTTCAAAAAAAATCCAAAATAAATTAGCATGAGAATACAATAAAAACTGTTACTTTGCTCTTAAGTGTTGCCACTTCATGCACTTGGCATGCAGTATGGCTTGTTGTCTTTGATTACATTTGGCTGATTTCTAAATTTTATCTCACTTTACACATCCTCCCCCACCTACCTTCATATTACAAAACAGGAAGAGTGATGTTGTTTGGATATTTTAATTACATATTTAGAAGACTTTAATGTTAACCATTATTCTTGAACTTTGAGGGTCTTTTTTGGTCTTGTGATCTTTGATTTTGGATAATGACAACAGCTATGTCATTATTTTACTTGTAATTTATTGATTACATTTTTCTTCTTACCTGTGAATTACCTTGTTCAAATATTCAGAATTTTGTATGTGAACTTATTTTTCCCTGTTTGGTTAGTATTTTACTGTCCCATTCTCTTCTCCTTCCTCTTCTAGTGCTGTCCTGCATACTCTCACACAGACAAGAGTTTTCATCTCATTTGGTTGTGCTTTCCTCACTTTGTCCCCTCTTTCTCCCTTCAGTAAATCCGGTATAATATGTACTTTGCTTTTAAACCTGAATATTTAGTACTAGTTATCTTTGCTGCTGCTGTTTTTCAAAGGATATTTCTGCTTCAACAGAAGGTGTTCTGTTCATGTTTCATTTCTGTGCCCTCTTTCAAAGTGTTTGAAGATATTGTTACTAAATGCTGTATTTCTCCCTTTTAAACCCTTTAAAATTACCCCTGCATCTCAGTGAGTGTTGACCTAGAATGTGTGCTTTTGAAGATGGGGCATATTTCTTTAGAGTGCACAAATACTATTCTTTAAAACTGATATTGGTTGTCTGCCAGGGGAACAAAAAATGCTCCCCTTTGTAGCTGGGGCACTAGCAAGCGGCACAGCTAGGCTCTTCCCTGAAAATGCGGGATGACTGTCTGACTCAAGGTCACCTTGATGCAGTTGTTTCTGCTATGGAATACAGTGCTGCTTCTATTTAATAAAGCATGTACAAAAACCCAGAAGCGTCTCGACCTTCAAGCTGGTGTTACACAAAACTAGTAGTGAACTCAGACATTCGAAGTGCATGAGACAGTTTTCAGCTGTGGAGCAACTACCACAGTACAACATGCGTCAGGCCTGATGTCCCTGGTGAGAACGGGAATTTAGGAACTAATGGAAGTTAAACTAGTCCAAGATAGATCCTGGAGTGGAGGGCTGAGAATTGAATTCAGATTGCCACGTGGCCAAGAGGGGAGGAAGTAGTATGAGAAAAGGTTCCCCAATGACATTTTCAGTGTCCTGTACAAGAGAGGTAAGGGGAAGTGGGGGGAGAGGGAAGAGACCCCAAAACTCAGTAGTTTCCTATTCTGTCTGGATTACCATATCTGCTGGTGTTTAAGCATGTCCAGTGCTGTCTGCAATAGAGGAAGGGGAGGTTTCTGGGGTTCTCGATTACTACAGTCATACTTGTAGCAAAGTTGTTATTGAAACACTGCTGCTGACATTTTCATTGCTCAAACCACCTCTTGTTGGGGAAAAGACAAGTTCTAAGTGAGAGGACCCAGTCTCAAATTTAGCTTCCTTTAAAGCCTTCCCAACTTAGCTCATATACTGAGCTCCTCTAATAACTCAGTAGCTCCTGCTTTCTGCCTGACTGAAGCCTCAAGCTTCATTAGCAAAGAGCATCTTCTCTGGGAATGTCTGTGCAGCACAGTTAGCCTGGGTGATTAGCACCAGCTCGGCTTCAGGCTTGGCTCCACATAAGCACCACTGGGCAAAGCCCTGCCAGTGTTGCTGCTCCCATGTTCTTTCTGTACCTGCATGCATAAGCCAAGGGATTTTTTTTCTGGGCAGAGATGCTCTAGAGTTTGCCCCCAGTCAATCTGCAAAAGAATTCATCTAAAATCCGAGATGAAATTTTTCTAAGAAAGCATTGGCGGGTTAACAGTGCTCCCAGGATTGTCCTCAGAGCAGATTCTACGCAGAGCTGGTTGCTCCTGGGCACTAGCCATGCGAGCTAGGCTGGCTGAGCCCCTCCCAGCTCTGAAGATTTCTGTGCCAGGAGGTAGGACTAAAGCTGACAGTTGAGTAATAACTTCGGGGAGTGAAACATATGCGTAACTGTACTTCCCACTGCACCACAAGGGAAAGGCTCCCCTGGTAAAATCGGAGATGCCTACCCTGAGAGCTCTAAAACCCCACTGGCTGCTGGTGACTAGACAAGTGATAAGCTCCGAGTTCTCTCTTCCCCTTCATTTTTTTGCTCCAGATTTTAAATCCCTTATGACATCCCTGTTCTTTGCCATTCCACTACACATAGTTGAAAATAATGACTGYGTAATGTGGGTAAAACCAGCGGCAATTCTTTACCGTGTCTGTCTGCTTCCATACCGCAGGCCTCTCCGGTTTCTGAGGGCTGGGAACACCTTGTCCAGGAGGGACCTGATGCCAACTGAAGCATGCAAGTATTTTCCATCTCACGGTACCTCCACACTTCCTACATCAGCAGAACCAGGATTTTTTTTTTTCTTTCTTTTTTTAGTATGCGTGCCCCCCCCCCCCCCAATATTTTACAAGTTACTTCATCATCTAGTTTCAGGAACGGTTCAAGTGAAGCATGATGCAGAAGAGCATCCTGGATCAATGAATTTATTTTGCTCCTTACAGAAGCTGAACTGAGCCCTATCTAAGCATTACATTGGCAGACACTGACTCAGGCCACCTGGGAAAAATCAATGCAGCTGAATTCCACAGCCCAAACCCTCCCTGCCCCCTGCCTTGCTAAAAATGGGACATATTTCTGTGCCTGGGAAGTCCTGGAATCGACTCTTTCTGTCTTCTTTCCTCCCCTCCTTAAAACTTGCATCAAATCTGACACAAGACACGTCAGATGGCGAGTTCGCAAAAAATCCCTGCCCACAATACTTGCCCTAGTTGACACCTTCCACCAAGGCTTTGCTAAATGCCAACAGCCTCAGCCTCACCRCGTCCCGCAAGGCGGCTCAGCGTTGGCCCCTTTCACAGACGGGAAGGCCGGACACGTTCCCAAGGTCACGCAATGTCAGGGAAGAGCTGAAGGAGGCCCGCACTAATCCTGCCCCTCAAGCCTTTGCTCAGCTTAGTAAGCAGAAACCCAGCTAAGTGCTAAATAAATAAGTGCCTCTGGAGGAGGCGAACACCTGCAGGATACAGAAGCATATAGACTGTCTTTTTTTTTTTTTTTTTAATTCCCAACTGCGCAGTATTAATTCATCACATTTGCCACTAGATGGAGCATTCTAGACAGCGCTCCACAGTAGGGAACATCTTCTGTTTATCCCAAGCTGTTCCTTTTCTTTCTAAACCCAAAGTGCTGGCCTTGGTTAATGATGCCCCTTTCCAGTGAAAGGAGCCTGGAAAGATGCTGCCCCGACAACGAAGGCCCGTCTGTGCCATGCCCGGCAGGAGGGGAGGCTGCCATGGCAAGGACAGGCTGGCAGCATGTTTCTTAGCACCATGGCCTGGGTCTTCAGTTGAAGACAGAGTTGCTCAGAGCCTGCAGCAGCAAAGGCCACCCCGGTGATTTGGCCGGTGCCCCAGAGCAGCGCCCCAGTGGCCCGCACAGCCCTGAGCCCGGCTCTCGTCTGGCAAAGCCGTAGYGGAAGAGCCTTTCCCGTTGGGTCGTTTGTGTCCCCAAGGCCAGCGCGGGAAGCTGGGCAGGGAGGTGGCAGAGAGGAGCAGAGGCAAGCGACAGCGCTGCCCAGCCTCGCTGCCCCACCGTAGCCCCTGCGCACGCTCATCACCGCTACGACGCCAAGGGAAGAGGCTCACTCGTTTTCCGCTCCCTGCCCCCAGAAAATTGCTCCTCTCGCTGTGTTTGTGGGGGCCAGGTACCAGTTCGCTCCCCTTCCCGCCCCTTCCAAGTGTCCTTAGGAGTCTCCCCATGGGAACGGCACACAAACCCTCTCCCCCGGGGTTCCTCGCAGGCACCCAGAGCCTAAGCCTTGGGCGTACGAAGAGGCCCCRCTGCTCGCTGATCAGGGCAAACCCAACCGCGTTACAAAGGTGCCTCACCTTGCTAATTCCAAAAATTAGTCTCAGTTTCGACACACAGCCATACCTGCTTTGGTGCAGGACTGTCCCGTCCTGTCTGGACGGGCACCCCGGGGCTCCAGCACACCCCTAGGGCTCCCAGGCTCTACCATGGTACGGATTACACAGCACCAATTAGGCAGCACTTAATMCTTACTCTCCCCCCACCAAAATAAATAAATAAATAAATAAAGTCACTGAATCTCTACAGAGGCATTGCTGCTTCTTTGCACGCAAGGCTCCAGGCAGGCAAGCTGCCTGCTGGCCATTTTAAAGCCGGTGTCTCCTGATGTAAATGCTATTACCTATCTGTCAAATGTAAAACAGTCAAAAAAGCCCCTCGATCTCTGCTGCAAAATGTTCCCAGGGAGACGCAGGGGCTGGAGCTGCCCCGATGCCGGCTGGGCGGGCGGGCAGGCGGCAGGAGCCGCCGCCGCTGACTCGGCTATTTAAGCGACGCCTGCGAGCGCGGCCCGTTTCCATGGGAGCCCCGAGAGGAGCGAGGCCGGGCTGCGCGCTCGCCCGCCCGCCCGCCGGGCCGCGTCTCGTGCCGCCCGGTGCCCGGTGCCCGCCGCGAGCAGGCGGCCGGCGCGGCGCGAGCAGGGAGCCGGCGCGGCGCGGCCCGGAGTGATGCCGTTGGCAGGAGCCATGTGATGCTGGTGGCGCGGCTCGCTCCAGCCCGGCGAGCGCGTCCTGCTCGCAGCCCGCCATGGCGACTCCCAACAGCGTTGCTCCCACCAACTGCAGCTGGTGGCCCATCTCGGCGCTCGAGAGCGATGCGGGCAAGGCCAAGGAGGGGGAGGAAAACCAGGACCCGGCAGACCCCGCGCTCGGATCCCGGGACAGGCTGGTTTTGTACCACTGGACCCAGTCCTTCAGCTCGCAGAAGGTAAATCGCTCGGCCGGCTTCCCGGGGAAGCGTCACCTCCGGCACCCAGGGCGCATCCTTGCCTCCGGAGCGGGCCGGCTTGCGGGAAGGACGATTGCTGCTGCTCGGGGCTGGCAAGGGGAGCGGGGCGAGGCGGGCTGTGCAAACAGCGAGGTCTTTTGTACCTGCATTTCTGCATTTTTAACAGGATCTGCCCGGGGAGGGGATGGGGTGGGGGGTGGTGGGGGGGGGGGAAGCAGCTCAGCCAAATCCTTCTTTCGCTTTGGGGTCAGGCTTTGTACCAGGAGCCGCCTCTGCTTTATAATCCCCCGCACCCCGAATCTCACGCGCCCCGGTGCGGCGCCAAGCGCAGACAAAGGCTGGAGCGGGGCTGCCGGCGACCACCCTGCGGCCGGCCGAGGGGGAGACGGCACCGGCCCCGGCCCCCACCCGCGGCCCTGCACACCCCGCTCCGGGGCTCCGGGTGGGGAGCAGCCCCTGGGGCTCAGCCCCGTGCCGGGGAAGGATTTGCCCCTGACATTGCAGCAGCGCTCTGGAAATCCTATTCCCCAGGTGCCCAGGTCCTTTCAAGGCTGCCACGCTTGGCTCTCGGGGCTGAACAACGAGAAATCACGTTTTCCAGGCAATAGCGAGTGCTCATTTTGCAGCACGGCAGCTGGGTAACAAAGCTGACCTTCCTCTCCCAGCCCCAAACGGCCCCGGTCATGCCATTAGCTATATACGGGGGACGAGGCATTTAGAGGGTATTAGGGGAGCACGAAGCCTTCCCCCACGCAAGGGCCGTGCCAGCCCCGGCAGGGARGCTGGGGCCGCGCGCACAAAGAAGCCGTGGGCTGCCCAGTGCAGCAGCGTGTCTGCACATGGTCGGCTCCTCCGCCTCCGGCGGCAGGTGACTAACGGGCTTCTCCTGGATCCCCGCCACCGCGGGGACGCTCTCGCCCGGCTCCCCCGGGTCGCGCTGGGCGAGGGGGGTGCCCTTGTCTGTCGCTCTGCCCCTTCGGCCGCCGGCAGCAGGGGGGACGCGGTCAAGCTGCCTCTTGCACGGGGTTTCCCGCAGGCAGCCYCAGCTCGGGTGGGGTGCAGGGGCCCCCGGGGCACCCTGACGCCACCGGGCAGGACACCYGCGCTGAGCATCGGCTTTGAGGTCACTTGCAAGGAAAGAGCCTTCACCGCGAGCCAGGCCAAGGAGCAAGCCGGGGCGCTGGCCGGCACGGAGCGAAGCTGGGTGTCAGTGCACCCGAGGGCTCCGGTCTGTGGGGGAAACCCCCGGCGGCAGTGGAGTTTTGCTCCCAGTCCCCGGGGTTCAGCTTCCCCCGGGAGCTGCTAGATGTCTCCCTCAAAGGGTGCTGAGGACTGTTTGTGGGCAGGCTGCTGAGCCCCTGCAGGGACTCGATCCCTCCTTCCCAGGGAAGGATGCATTTTTACTGCCAGTTTGGGGGTTTTTAAAGAAGATGCCTTAGCACAGCACGTGTCCAAGGTGCCAGGACTGGCTGGTGCGGTGCAGGGGGCAAGCAGGGCCCAGGGCCTTGCCAGCAGGTGAGGAAACGACCACAGCATCCACAGTTCCTTGCAAGGCCAACAAGGTCCAGGCCTTCAGCTTCTGCTTCTTGATAGTACAGGGGGACAGGACAAACAGTGGGAGTTTATGGGCTGGACACCCAGGATGGTCCCTGCTGGGTTTGGCCATAAGATGGGAGGAAAACATCAAGAGCAAGGTGCAAACGAGGGAACCAGGCTTTTACTTGCTTCACTTTAAAAGAAATAATTAATTTGTCGGGCCTGTAAATAATTAATGGCTAATTCCACAGGAAATTTGAAGTACTTGTAGAAATGCTTATATTTGTTAAGTGGTATTTTTAGCTGCTCCTGGCTGGAAGAAAGCAAGTGCTTCTCCTTTCTCTGGCGGATCTGTAAGAAGCGGCTCTCTGATGTCCCTGCAGGATCTTTTTTTTTTCACCAGTTTGACATACTTAGTGCATAACAGTCAGCTTTTTTTAAAAAACCTGGGTGCCTAAAATGAGATCCTTGAGTGTAGGGCCAAGGGGAAGAGAGAGGCTGCTTCCTACAGCAGGTCCTGGGCCCCATGGTGCCAAGGGGCAGGGAGGAGGAGGAAGAGAAAGGGAGGAAGAAATACCCAGCAGCACTATCCTCACACAGGCAGCTTCCAAGGTTTCCTGTGGCCCAACACCTGCTTGAAGCCCCCACAAAGCAAAGCCTTTTCCCTGCTCCGAGTCTGCCCAGCAAAGCCACRGAGCCCATCCCACAAGCAGCACCTACCTGAGCTGCCATCACCACCTCCTTCTGCTGGCCACAGCACCCACCAGTACAAGGGGAAGCATTATTACTACTGCTGCCTCCGCCTCCTCCTCCTCCTCCTCCTCAGGTCTCACCTGGGCAGTGCAGGTGGTGCCAGCACCCAGGTGGAGCCCACGGCAGCACCGCTGATCCCCCCATCTGGGGAGCTGCTGCCTCCCCTCCCACCATGCCGGCCGCTCTTGGCCCGCTGCTGACGGGAGGGTTTCGGTCCTCGAGGACCTCCATTCCCCTCCGGTGAGTTGGCAGAGGGAGGACGGTGTCAGCAGGACACATCATGCCAACTCTGAGGCTCATGTGGCTGACTTACAGCTGCCGGGACTGTGACCYGTCCTGCCTGTGTGACGGAGAGGTGATCCTGCAAAGTTAGGGTGGTGCCTGGGGTGAAACCGCACTGACCTTGCATCCGCCCGGGAGGGTGGTGACCTGTTAAGGACCTTTGCACAGCAGCATCTGCAGATCCTTCAGCATCTAGTCGGGGTGGCAGATCCTGATGCCGAGCTGGGGGATGTGCAGAGCGCCCGCATGTGATACCACCATGACACCTTGCACTTGTCGTGCCCACCACGCTGGGGCTGAGCGCCGCAGAACAGGCACATGCGGCTGTCCCCGCTGTGCATGCATGGTGTACACGCACCTGGACTGCTTGCACAGCTGCCTGCRCTCCCAAAAAGCACCGAGCCCAGGCCTCGGCAGTGGCTATACAACACACACAACAAGATGACTTACGTCAGGCAGGCACTGGGTCTCCTTGCATCTCCTTTTTCTCCTTCCTTTGATAGCTGGGGGACAGACTTGGTGACTCTTTGCTTGGCAAGTGAGACCTTGGCTGGCAATGACTTTTTACAAGGTAGTAAATGAACATTCACGCTTTCTTCCTTGTGACATTTCCCTCTGCTTTTGGGGATGGAGATACTCAGTTTGCTGCCCAGATTTTGTTGCTGCCCCATGCTACGAGCAGCTTGGCTTCTTGCAGGGAGGGCGAGCAGCCCCCATCTGGCATGTGTCATGGCAGGCCACTGTGGTTAAGTGGCAGGTGAGGGTCACCAAGATGCAATGGAAGGTCAGTGTGGCTGGGTTGCTTCTAGGGCTTTTGGAGACCTGGTAACTCTACCTCCACCTTCCTCCTTAGTTAGCGAGATATGGGAAAAGACATCCGTAGCAGGTCTGGTTGGCATACGGGTCTTCATGCATCCGTAGCATAGGAGGGGTCCCTACCCCGAGAGGCAACCGCAGGGTGAATCCCCTGCCCAGTGGTGGGGGAGGCAAGTGGGGACAGTCAGCGTTGGTAGACGAGTGTCCCTGCCCGGGGACCTGTGGGAGAGCTGGATGCATGAGACTGAGCTGTTTCTGCCCTGGCCTCCTGCTCTAGGTCCGGCTGGTGATCGCAGAGAAGGGGCTGCCTTGCGAGGAGCGGGATGTCAGCATGCCCCTGCTGGAGCACAAGGAGCCCTGGTTCATGCGACTCAACCTTGGCGAGGAGGTGCCCGTGATCATCCACAGGGACAACATCATCAGCGACTACAACCAGATCATCGACTACATGGAGAAGAACTTCACAGGAGGTAAGGGCGGTGGGCAGAGACGTCCTGCCACGCTGGGTTTGGAGGGCTCCAAGGCCTCATTCAAAGTCACTGTTTGCTAAATGCATCCGCTTTTTCCTGGAAAGTTTCAGCTTCTCCCCAAACAGCAACAACCAACCAGCTCTCCCCAGACTTTTACATTTTGCTATGAAAAATGAAGGATTTACAGTAGAAATCCCCAAATGTCCTTTTGGAAATGATGGTGTGGTGCCTCGGAGGAGTTGTGGCTGCATCTCCCTTCCTGCTGTAGAGCCTATGCTCCCAGGCTGGACAGTTTCCCACTGGACACCGCCAATCGGAGACCCCACGGTGCACTGGAGCTGCTCACCCGGAGAGCCCACCCCACTGCACCCCAGGAGGCACAGCCTGGCTGAAGTGCTTCTGGTTTTGTCCACGTTTTTCCTGACTTCTCCTTGCCTCCCRCGGCAATGTGGAGGTAACACCACATCTGTGGCACAGATAGCGGCAGGTGCTCAGGTCATATCCATAAAGCGTGAGCCTGTCTTCCTTGTGGGGGAGATACTGGCATGAGGAGGTGGAAGCAGCTGTGAAGATAAGCCCTAGTGCTCCCAGTCACAACCAGTTGCTATCCAAACCCTTCTTCAAAAACATCGGTATTTCTTGAGGCGTCTTGCAAGGTTTCCATGCCCTTTTGCTTTTGGCTTGGCTATAAGAGTTTCTTTTTGAGCTATTTTACTCTGGCCTTGGGTAAAGGTGTGAAAAACTCAGTGTCTCTCCCCAGCCCGCCCAGCTGAGGGAAGGTTGGTGCAAGTTTGGCTCTGCTGTCCTTCTCCCCCTTCCTGAGATTGCAGAGAGCACTGGAATGGGATCTGGACGCGCAACTAAACGGGGACTAGCTGTAAGACAGCTCTTACTTAGTTAAACCAAGAGCCTGCCAACAAAATCAGGCCGAATCAGATGTTAGCTTCGGGTTTTCCTCCCTACAGTAACTGGGGATTTCTGCTATTAACCCAGAGGACATAATTACCTACAAAAKTACAGGTCTTTTCCAGGGTGTCCTGACACCCAGGCTCTCTGTGCCACCAGTCTCCACTTACACCTAGATGACCTGGCGGGTTTCAGGTCCTCAGCATTTGCYGGCTGTGCACGCGCGACAGCTTTTCCCGAAAAACGTTCGTACAGCGGCAGCAGGGATCAGCCCCAGGAGAGGAGCAGCGCCGGTTCGGGGCCAGGGCAGACCCACGCGAAGTGTTTTAGTGTTTTAGAGGCTTTAGCACCGAGCCAGGGCCGTCGGCGCAGCCTCCCTGAGCAGCCACCCTCCCTCCCCTGGAGGTGGGGGGATCGGGGGGTCGGGGGCGCCGCATCGGAGGGGAGGGCCGGGAGAAACCTGCCCCTTTGCAGTCCAACAAAGCTGGCGGTGCCAGGCAGCACGGGAGGATGATGTGACGCAAATCCAGAGCGGGAAGAGCCGGGAGAGCGAAGCCCTCTAACCACCCGCAGAGCCGGGCTGTGGTGCAGCAGCCAGCGGGGAGCGCTGCCCTATGTCCCACGGCGCCCGGTGTGCCAGGACGTGGGGACGGCACTCGAGGCCACTCTCTGCCCAGCCACCGTGGCGAGCAGCATCTCTCCTGCATCTCCCGAGTCCCCTCGCCCTCATTTTTCCAAATCTGTGGGCTGGCGGGCTGGGATGCTCTGCTGGGGAGACTTCAAAGCTTAGGAGGGAGCTTTGACTGCAGCATCACGGCGCTCGCCCCAGCATCCATCACCCGTGGAGCAGAGGCATCAAAAACATCTCAAAATAGCTCCCGAAGCACGGGCGTCTTGCCAGCTCAGCGCTGTCCTCTCCCGCCTTTCCCTCGCCGCCCCGGGGTGGCACACGGCGGAGATGCGCTGTGTCCCGYGAGCAGGTCACGCGCAGCCACCACCTTGGTCGGACTGGCCCATCTCTGCCACAGGAGACCCTGTGCTGGGCGGCCCCGTGGCAGAGAGACAGCGGATGCTTTCCCACTGAGCAGGGGCCATGAGGAGCTGAGGTGGGTCGTTCACGGGGCTGCAGTCCCCGCACCGTGCGGTGGCTTCGCCTGCGAAGGGCAGGAGACCATGTGTATGTGACACCAAGTTGTCACCGGCAGGAGATGTCAGCTAATTCAGCGACAGGGAACAGCTCTGGGAGTGCTGCATATTTATAGCTCCTCCAGGGGATCTGGGCAAAGAACAGGTGGAAAGAGAGGGGAGAGCAGCTCTGTCAACTCTTATAACGCTGCTTTTCCCCTTCGAATGTGCAGCTGCACGCAAAATCCCCACCTGTGCCGATGGCGGTTCTTCCTAGGAGCAAACATCCTAGAGATTGAAAAMCAGCACTTTTGCTGGGGGAGACCTTTCCTGCCTTGTTCCTCTTCCTCCCTCCAAAACATGGCAAGTTTTTTCTTCAAAAGTTTGCATCAAAATCTTTCCACTGTCACTTGTGGTTTATTGCCAAAGAGGAACATGGTGCTTCCCCCATAGTCTGCAAAAACTCCTGTCTTAGAGCTTTTCCAGCTAGGTGCATTTGCTTACCTATTCATTGAGAAATGCTACAGGTGAAGCACATGAGAAGAGGGAGCCAGCTCTGGGGCACCACTCCTCCTTTCCAGATTACTGAACTCAGGAGTCATCAACTGCCAAATTTAGCTGGAAAAAGTATTACCGCAATGACAGTGTGTCGGGCTGAGGTGGGATCACCCATCCTGCAAAAACACGTGGAGCCTGGAAGTGCCTTTACACGAAGGGTATATTTACAGAGCTTTGTATTCTTCAGGGCCTGGAGCCTTTTTCTGCTAGTTACATGTACTCTGAGGGTCAGCTATCGTTAAAGGGTAGTGTGCTAAGTGATATTTTCCTTTCCCAAGRAAAGCACTGAAGAGCATTGACATGCTCTGTTTAAGGGTGCTTCTCGCCAGGGCACTGCCCAGGAGCTGGCTGGTGGCAACATGTCTTGGTGCCAGGCCACAGGGTGGCTGCGGTTCTGAGCTCCCAATCCAACCACGCAACCTCCAAAATCTCCCCAGGTGCTGCCTTTGGACTAGGTACCACCAGTTGATGACCATCTATCTGCAGAAGCACCACACAGCCTGTACGTGCAGGCCCTCTTGAGCACGTGAAGGCAACATGAACGCCATCCCACCGAACAACTGCCTTTAGACCCTGCTGAAGGATACTGGCCCGTGGCCAGCATGCATCTAGCTCACTGTGGCCTCTCTAGCTCTCATGTTGGTGCTGGATGGGACGGTCGTTCTCTATGTGCTAATTTCCAGCCTTGGCACCAACCAACGGGATGTTGGCTGGGCGCCATATGGAAGGAGCATGCAGGCTATAGAGTAGTTATTATTATTTCATTCAGCTGGTCACTTTTCTCAGATGGAAAATCCCATTTTGGAGAGCTGGAGTTCAGGCATCTCTGTATGGAGGCAGCCAGARGCAACGAGCAGCCCACGAGCTCCAGAAGCTGGAGGAGCAGCTCCGCTTCATGAGGTGACAGCAGTGCCGATACCCGCTGGTCAGAAGGACCTGAGTCTACTGCACGCCCGGAGACCAGCAGTGCTGACACCCCATTTAGTTTAGGGGCAGAATTAGTCTCCCCTCAGCCTCCCAGTGCTTTGCAATCTAACAACAACATGAACATCAACAACATTGCATCTACAACATGGACAGCCCTCAAGAACACCGTCCTACTTGCGCAATTCAGCTGCTTGCCTCAAAGGGAGGCTGCGCACCCCTCAGGCAGCTCTGTAAACCCTCCCTGATTTCGGGGCTAGGTGCTTTAGGCTGATTTCCAGACAGCCCCTGACCTAAGTGCAACCCTGTAGCAGTGACACCGTATGAGAAGACACCTACCTTTGGCGCTCAGGCAAGAGGGGTGTCACAGGCCCAGACCTCTAGCAAGCTTTGAAAACTCCCCGAATTGGAGGTGTGAAGAAGTGTGCAATACAGGGACCACCAAAACGTCCCTGGCCTTGTGTCCAGGTGATGGCAGTTGGCAGGTCGGGGCAGGCGCCGTGTTGCCCTCACCAGCACACCTGGCAAACTGCATCTCCGCTGAACAGACGCCTCGCGTCGGCTCCCACCGCCTCGCCATGCCACGCTAGCACCGCTGTCCAGTCGGGCCCTTAATCAGGCAGCAGCATTGGCCAGGGTTTGCCCTTCATCTCGGACCGAGGATCCGGCCTGCGGTGAGCTCTGCACTGCAGGCTGCATACGGACAACTTAGTTTACTGAGTCCCGGTGGTAAATTTACTCACTGTCTGTTAACTGCTCTCTGCAAAAGCCATAAACATTTATGATCCCATAAAAAATGAAGCCGATATTCTTGGGGGAGACAAAAGCAACATTTCCTTTATTCTGGTGTCAGCTGCCGTGTATTTTGAGCTGTAGGAACAATAAAAAGAGCGTGACACAAACTGCCATCCACACAGGACGAGTAAAACCCAACAAGCTGAGGACATGCAGAGCCCGGCTGGGGCAGCGGGATGCGCCTGCGGCGTGGGCACTGGATGAGCGTTCAGGAAAGATGTGTGCCACTCCTTATTTTGTCATCAGCTCCCAGATTATCCATTTTGAATGAGATTTTCCAGAAAACCCAAGGGAATTAGCTACGTCATTCCCATTGGTGTAAAGAGTGCATAGCTCAGGTGATCCCCAGCTCTAATTCCTGTATCTCTGCTCTTCTCTGCAGGAAGGGAATATTTTGTTCCCCTTCTGAGAGATGCGAAACCAAAGTGTGCAAATTCAGAGCCTGCAGAGGTGACACATTTTATACACCAAGATCCTTGTGAATGAGGAACACAGAGAGTGCTCTGGGCAAAGACATACGTACACGTACACGTGGAGCTGTGGGTTTGCCCTTCGCTGCACACGAGCTGGGCAGGTCCTGGCACGGGCAGGCGGCGCGGGGGCATTAACCGGACGGCTGGGAAGTGGCAGAGCGACCGCGGAGTAATTAATGCTTTTGCAGCAACCGTGCTAAACACGGGGTGCTGCTGTGGGGCTTGCAAGCACACGGCGGGGTGCGGGGTAGCAGACAGCTAAAGCAGAGGTGCTGGGCGCATGGACGGGGTGCGGAGCCGATTGGGAGGGGAACGCGCAGCGCAGCACTGCTGCTGCCGCCCAAAACCCCCAGGCGCAGAGCCCCTGCCCCRGTGCTGCAGGGCCTGTGCCCACGGGCTGGGATCCGGCCGTGCGTGGGGCTGACCGGGTGGGAGCCCCCCAGCACCCCCACCCAAAGCGGAGGGCAAACCCACTGCGGGGCTTTGCCGGAGCCATGCTCTCCGAGTTTTGAATTTCTCAATGCTGTAGGCACGCTGATCTCCCAAACTTGGGCTAACGAACYGCTAACGACTGTCCGACCTCCGTGGGGCCTGGGCACCGCTAACACCTTTCCCACTCGGCATTTCAGAAAACGTCACCCAGCTGATCCCCGAGCCGGGGAGCCTGCTGCACTCGCGGGTGCTGCAGTACCGGGAGCTCCTGGACTCGCTGCCCATGGACGCCTACACGCACGGCTGCATCCTGCACCCCGAGCTCACCACCGACTCCATGATCCCAAAGTACGCGACCGCTGAGATCCGCAGTAAGTCGCCTCTCCAGCAGGGCTGCCTAGAGCCAGCCTCCGGCGGGTCGGCACCTAGCAGTGCCCGCTGCGGCGCCTGCTCCCCGCCTGGACGGCGGGGGGGACCGTGAGCGGAGCAGGGCAGCCCCCCGCTGGCCCCAAACCCCTGCCCCGCGTGCAGCCCCCCGCTGGCCATCCCGCTCTCGGCAGTCTCTCCTTTCCCGAACGCGGGCAGGGGGAGCTGGGAAGTGGCAAAGCTCCTGGGGGGCTGCAGGGGTCCCGGCGAGGCTCCCCAGCCCGGGGGCGTCTGCAGACTGACGCGCTCTTCTCACCCCAGCTGTTTTCTGGAGAGTGTCTCTCCAACTGCCGGGCTCCTCCGGATCAGTTATTCCGCCTTACTCGTTGCATCTCCYACGTGGCACTGACCCGGGGAAAAAATATCCCCCCTCGAGGCAGAAGGTATTCTGAAAATACCGATCCTCTTTCCCATTTCAACAACCCTCTCCTCTCTCCAGAGGTGACAACCAGACCTGGSAGGAAATTTGCCTGCAGAGCATTTAAAACCCTGGTGTATTGGTGTAAACCGCCAAGTCCCGCTGTGCTTTGGTGGTAGCATGGACCCGGCAAGGGGCACCGGCACCTTCTCCATGCAGTTCGCAGTGGGGCGGACGAGCAGCACCGGGGGAGGCGGGCAGGRAGCTTCGGGGCCGTCTCCCCAGGGCCAGACAGCAGCCCCCTACCCGCCTGCAGGCTGCAAAACAGCCCCGGCCCCAAAGCCTGTCTCTAAGGATCTCCCCAGGCCCGTATGTGCCCAGGCTCGCTTCCTCCCCGACGGCACAGCCCCTCGCCCCGCCACCGCCGTGTCCGTCCGTCCTCGCTTGGCTCTGTCTCRCATGCCTGTGCCCTCCCCTGCTCTCCTTCCTCTCTCCCTCGCTTCCCGAGCGGGCTGCCTCCCTCTTCTCGCCAATAACTTTAAGGGCAGAAGCGGGAGCCTACAGAGAGATTGAATTGCAGATAGGGGATGAATCCGCGTGAGATTGTGTCCCCGACCTTCAAGTGCTCATGAAACATTGACGATGCTTAATATAACTTGTCTGCAAGGATCGCCGCTAAAGCGAGCTCCTCTCGCAGCRGCCCGGAGGTGGCCACATCTCCCAGCTCCCAAAAGCGCCGGTCCCAAACAGCTCCCTTCGCCAACACGGACGCTTTTCGCTAGCGGGACCTGGGAGCCGGGCTGGGCTCGGCGTCACCGACGACAGGCATCCCACGGGCAGCCCCGTCTTTGCCCCAGCGCCTTCCTTCAGCTGCTTGGGCCACAGGCGGTGCCTGCAAAACGGGGGCTCTCGCCCACTGCCACCGCGTCTTGCCGGCCCCGTCCTGCTTCCCACCTCGTGTGCCGCGAGCCCCTGTAGCCCCAAAGAGAAATGCACTGCCCCGTCTGCCTTCACTGCGCCGGCAGCTCGAAACACCGGGTGTGAGCATCAGCAGAGCTGTTCCCCCTGGGCCCTAATGGGGCTCGGGGAGGGACGACCGCGGTACGCAGACAGCTCCCTCCCCTGCCTGGAGAGCGCGGTCGGTCGTCGCCGTCAGACCCCCAGGCCCGGGGCAAACGCCGCGCACGGAGCCACGGCCTTCGTCCCCCACGGCGCTGCTGCGACGGCTTCGTGCCTCAGCCCGCCTGACTCACCCCGCTACCCCAGAGCCCTGCCAAGATGCTTGAAAATATCTCCGAGCCTCTCTGCCCGGTGGCTCCTTTCCCAGCGCGCCACAAGGAAGGGCTTGCGCACTGGCCGGGCACGGCGTGCCGTGCCAGCGATGCTCTGCCTCCGGGGCGGCCGCCCTTCGCCCCTGCGCACGGAGGCGCCCGAGCCACGGGGCTGCGCTCAGCGCCGCAGTCGTGTCCCAAGGGGAGGGTGAACCAGGGCCAGGCTCTCCCAAGGGGGCCGGGGGAATAAAACCAGGTCCAAGGCAACCGCGAGTTCCTCCTCTCRCAAAGTGCAGACGGCAAAGTGCTCGGAGGGCGATAGTCAGGCCTCGCAGCACAGACCCCTGCGAGCCACAGCTTGGCAAGCACCTCGGTGGGAACGAYGGGCAGGTTTCCCCACGGCCACCGAAGGGCTCTTGGTGGAATCGGGGAGTTTCGTGACTGCGTGGCTGCGCACAGCCTGCTGCTGGCCCCGGCCTCCCCTGCATGAGGCTCGCTCGCACGCCAGCAGCGCCAAGCCTTGTCGGGGGGGGGAATGATCAAAAACAGATGGTCCCTGGCAGGGAGAGATTAGCCCAGCTTCGGGCAATTTGTGTCATCCCTGAGGTGTTACTCTGCATTTTGTATTTATTCTTCCATTTACTCTTGTCCCTCCCTGTTAGCTCCCGTGTGCAGAAAGCCCTTCACATCCTCCCGATGCCCTGCGACGGGGGAGAGCGGGTGTCTCTCCCGTGCACGTGAGGGGTTTCGCATGCCGGGGTGTTTGTGCCTGCTGCAGGCGTCCGCGGGGGCTGCTCGCTGCGCGGACAGCGGGTGCAAAGCGGCCCGGGCTCCGCTGCCGGAGCGCCGCGCTGCGGGGCCGCGGTCGCCAGAGGACGTCCTGCTGGCCGGCCCGGCCGCATCTTGCCCTCAGAGAGAGGGTAGGGCTGCGGCTTCGCCCTCCGCGGGGTGGACGCGCAGGCTGGGGGGTTTCCCCGCAGCACTTCCCCCTGCGACATCGCCTCGCTGCAGACGGGGCTGCAGGGTTTCAAAGGCGGCTTTTGCAGTTGATGAAGCCCGTGCCCAGCCCTGTCCCTGCAGCGCCGGCCGGTGTGCGCGCAGACACGGGAGAGCTCAGCCCGGAGTATTGATCTGCTGGGGATGAAGCTGCAGGAACCAGGAGATGGGAAGGAAGCGCTCAGCAAAGTTCTTAAAACATTTAAAGACAGAGAGAGAGAGAGAGAGAGAGAGAGGGAGAGACCCGCTGGCAGCGCTAGCAGGAATCCAGGAGAGGAAACGAAGAGGTGAAATCCCTTTGAAAGCCATAATGCTGAGCCCGGCCTCGCAGGAGGCTGCCAACAACCGAACCGGAGCGATAAAAGCCTCTGCTGAAGCCGGGAGCGGCCGAGCAGCGCATCGGTGCTCTGATGGCGCGTACTTACCCGGATTCCCCCGAGAGCGGTTGTGCTGCGGGGGCCAAGCGGGGTTTGCGGTCACAGCACACGGGTTCCCGAGAAGGGGCTCCCGAGATGCAGCCCCCACCGCCAAACGTGCGGCAGGTGCCTGCTGCGCACTGGCGGGCATCGGCCCCTTTCCCTCCACCAGCGCGGCAGCCCCTGCCCGGACAGCGCACCCCCCCCGTGGCGTCTGCGGGCCGTGCCGTCCCCTCCTCGTGCAGGACGCGGGACCCAAATCCCTTCCCCGGAGCGGGCCGCAGTTGCGGGGGATCTGCTGCACCCTTCAGCCAGCGCTGCCGGCAGTGAGCAGAGCAGGACTGGGAATGCCGGGGGGTGCGCGGGCATGGTGGCAGGGAAATGCCCAATTTCCCCTCGGGGTAGCCCCAGCAGCTCTGAGCTGAGCGCAGCAGAAAAGGCCGAATATGTTTAATACAAGCCAAGCTGAATCACCGCTCACTAAGCCAGCCCAAGCGCTTGCCGTCTCGGCTCAGAGCCGGGCTTCGGGGAGCAACGGGGCGGATGTGCCTCTGCCTGCACCTGCGCCCCGGCCGCGGGGGCTCCCAGGCCTGCAGCCCCCTCCGGTATCCCTCCCTCCGGCTGCTCCGTGCAGCGGCACCGTCAGTGCGCGTTGGTAATCCGGCTGCTATAACCTCTAAGCGGCACAGGACAGCGAAGGGGCAGTTCACGGGGGAGGCAGGGCTGCTCTCCCGAAGGAGCTCTTGCCCAGGCCAGCTCTGGTGCTCCGGCCCCATCCCAGATCTCCAGGGTTGCAGACACCTGAGGAAAGCCGGACCGGGCCAGAGCGCTGCGGAAGGAGGCTACCAGCACTCACCGCAGGCGGCAGGTCCGGCTCTGCCTTYGGCTAGCAACACCCTTCGGCATTGCCAGAGCCGAGGATGGTGCGAGCTGGGCCTGGCCGGCAGCTGGATGCCGGCTGGAGACGGGCGGAAGAGGACGAGCCTGGGCACGCGCTGCCGTGCGCGCCCTCCCCGCGCCTGCCTCTCCTTGCTCCGGGGGGAGCTTTCTTCCACCACGTCTTTAAACGCGCTCGTGCTCCCTGCCCCCTTATAGCACGGGCTTCCAGTTCATTTGCGCACCTCGTTAAAAAATTAACTCCCACCGCTCCTTCTGAACCCGTGGCCTGTTTTGCTTTAACGTCCCGATGCTCCAGTTACACAAAACAGTGACTCATCGCTGCCTCATCGCTGCCTCCGCACCGTGCGGCGTTTYGGACGCGTGCGAACCCGCCTGTTGTTGTTTAGCAGTTCTCAGCTGCTGTCAGCGAGAAAGCAGAGCCGGGTCCGTGCCGCGCACCCCAGCCCCGCCGCCGCAGCGGCTCGGGACCTGCCGGGGAAACCGGAACCCGAGCTGTGCTCCACCCGGGCTCCCCAAAGCAGGAGCCTCGCTGTCGGGAAGCGGCTGGGAGGCAGCGAGGCAGGCTGAAGCAGACGGCCCGGGCTGTGCCCCCACCGGGGGTGGCCTCTTCCCCCCGCTGCCGGTCGCCCCCTTTCGCATGCCGGGGCTGCCGSCCCTTTGGGGCAGGCACCAGCTTTCCGCCCGACTTTTTGCGCATCCCCCAGCACCCGGCCACCCAAAGGGGCTGCGGGTACGGTTAATCCGTGCCGATAGCAGCAAAGGAGGGTGAAAGCGCCTCGGCAGAGATCCGTCGTACCTAGTCACCTGGGCTTTCTTTTTCCTTTTTAACTTCTAAGTGATTTAGTGCATAAAAAGCCTCATTTTCAAACAGAACAGCCGGACTGTGCTTGCAAATCCCTCTTAGTTAAACTCGCCGAAGGGAACGCCGGTGGTTTGGCTGTCGAGGGAGGGCTTCGCTCCCCAGTCTCGCCTGCGGGAAGGGGTAATGTTGAAACCACGCTTTTAGCCTGCTGAGCTGACCGAATGAGCCATTTTCTTGCTGTAAAAGCTGGCCGGCCGAGGCCGCAGCACGGCAGGGAATACGCTGCGGGGCCAGCGCCGCTCTTAACTTGTGGCACGGTCGGAGCAAGGTCACGTCTGTCCGTGGAGGCCCATGGGACAGACCCACAGCTTCCTGACTCCGACCGGCTTACACCACATGGAAATAATTTTACTGCCGTTTGCACAGGCCTGGCAGCTTTTGGCAGCAGCGTTAGCAATATTCTGGCCCTTGCTGCAGGGGTAAGTCAGAAAGTTGGGCCATTTCAGACCTCCAGGCCGCTTGTCGCGGTGCCAGGCACTGCTTTGCCTCCAGGTGTTTTGTTTCGTGGCGCAAGGCCATCCTCGCCTCCGCCAAGCACAGCCTCCGTCTCCTCGGAGAGGAGGAAGCGGCTCCCCCAGCCCCTCTCTCCGTCTGCCCGCAGGACACCTAGCCAACGCCAGCACGGAGCTGATGAAGCTGGACCACGAGGACGAGCCCCAGCTAACGGAGCCGTACCTCTCCAAGCAGAAGAAACTCATGGTGAGTTGGTCGCAGGGACGCGGGGCTCGCGGTGGCGGGGAGACCCCCGAGACGCGCCACGGCACGGCTGGGCGCCCGGCCGGCCCCGTCCCGCCTGACCCGCCGCTCCCCCCAGGCCAAGATCCTGGAGCACGACAACGTGAACTACTTGAAGAAAATCCTCGGCGACCTGGGAATGGTGCTGGACCAGATCGAGGCCGAGCTGGAGAAGAGGAAACTCGAGTACCAAGGTAGGCTCGGGGCTGCCGCGGGGGTGCCTGCGAGGGGGAGGCCGAGGGGCAGCGGCAGGACGGGTCTGCACGGGGCGCAGCCGCGCGGGGGCTCTGCGGGCGGGCAGGCGGGCGAGACGCCCGGCAGGGCTGCGACTCCCCTAACTTGGGGGCACGGCATAACGTCCTCACGGCAGGACCTCTGGCCCCGCCACCGCTTTGCAAGAGCTCCGAGGTCGCAGCAGCCACCGTGCGGCGGCAGGTCCCCTCCGCTCCAGCGCCCGCTCGTGCACCTCGCCACCGCCGGTCACCGGGGGGGGGGGGAGCCCTGCTGGGGTGCAGAGGACGGAGCAAAACCCCTCTCCTGCGGCCAGCCCGAGGCTGTTGCCCACAGCCCTCTGCCCGGCGCGCAGGACCGGCTCCTTCGGGCGCCCGGGAAGGGGCAGCGCCGGGCAGGAGCCTCCTCTCCCGGCGGCGGCGGTGGCGGAGGGAGGGAGAGGAGGGGTCCTGCCCGCCAGGGCTCGGCGATGCTCYGGGCTCTCAGCGGGGCACAGAGCAGCTCGGCCGAGCGCCGTGCGGCAGCGTTAAAGCACAGCCTTTCTGGCGCAAGTGTGATATTGCAAATAGCGACTAGTCAGAGCRGGCTGGTGCCGGCCTGCAAAGGCGTTTGCACACCGTAAATCATCAGTGGTTGCCCAATTCGGGAGGCATCTACTGACCACGGCAGGGAGCGGGCTGCCTCCACGCCGCTGTGCCGTTGGGAGGGCAGATTGCCGGGCAATGGGGACGTCTTCCTCAGGCACCCGCTAGAGATGTGCACAAATGYGGGTGCAGCTGTACCCCGAACCCGCACACAGCCGAGCACCTTGCAGCGCGACTCTGCAGCGGCGCCTTTGCAATCCCCGGCACAGACCCCGCGGAGCAGCCACAGCCTGGAGGCAGGCTAGGACACGCTCAGGCAGCCCAGGGCTCACCTCCCTCCCCGGCGGTGCTGCGCTCGCCCAGGTCCATGTCACCTGCCTGCCCCGGAGCCTCTCCGAGCCTCGGCAGAGCCCAGCCTGCAGCCAGGTCCCTCCAGGCTCGCTCTTCCCAGCCCGGCTTGGAAAACAACCCCAAGGACCCGAGAGGCACGGACAGTACCTCCAACATGACTGCTCTCCACATGCATCTGGTTCGCGTGAGCAGTTTGTCCTATTTATCCTCATAACAAGTGTTTCTCGGGCTGGCCCCTGAACCACAACAGCAAAGCCAGGCCAGCAAGCCCCGCRGGCTTCTGGCCCGGCCGCTGCGCGGGGAAGGGCTGGGCAAGGCGCCGGGCGCCCCGCAGCTGGGTCTAGGGCTCGGTGGCGGGTGCAAGCCCAGAGCCAGGAGGGCTGGCTCCGGATTTCAGCCGTGGAGACCCGTGCTCAGAACCAAACYGGGTTTCTCTAAGCGGCCGACCCCCGCGATAACAAACGCGTTTCCCTCCCGAGGGTGCTCCCCCCAGCTGTGCTCCCGTTCTGCCCGAGTTTGGGCCCTGCGCAACCCCTGCGCCCCCATTTGCCTCCTTCCCTCGCCGGGGTCCCCAGCCCCTCTGCCCGCAGGGTTAGGGTTAGGGCTCGGGTTAGGGTTAGGGCTCAGTGACACAGACACTGCTGCTCCATTTTCTTTACCTCTGGGCCTGACCATCCTCCAGACCCCAGGAGCTCCCGGGAGGCTCCAGGGGCATCGTCCCAGCAATTCATTAAGCACCRAAAACTTCTATTGACTAATTAGGCACAGGCACTACACGCACTTGGGCTGTGTCTCCAGCAGGATTAGGCTGGCTGCCAAGCCGGTGCAAATGAGGTCGGGTAATTAACATTAATTGCGGGGCTCTGGCCTCTCCAGGCAGGCAGCCTGCCTACTCTTTGCCGGCGTCTGGGCAGGGGTGCAATGAAGCTGCCTCTTTCCTCCCCCAGCGTAGCAGCCGAAGGGCCTGGGCTTTCCAGGCTGCGCAGGCACCGCGCCGTCGCCTTGCCCTTGCRGCTGGCAGAGCGGGAGAGCTGCAGGAGCGGTGGGTTTAGTGCAAAACCCCTTGGCTTTGACCGTGGGAGCAYGGATCTCTCTCTCCACGGCCCACGGGGAGAGGAGGCAGCTCAAAGCTCGCCGCCTTGCCTCTCCTGGCACGTGGCGGCGTTTTGGGTTTCCCCCCGGCATTTTGAACAAGCCAGAGGGGACGTTCTGCCCCTCGAGCCTGGGGAGGGCAGAGGGCAGGGGCTGGGTTCCCCGGGGGCAACCCGAGCTTCCCTTTGCCGAGCAAGCTGCATCTCTGCCTCTGCTGCCCTGGTTTGCAGGTGCTGGCTGGAAAGCACTAACCACCCCAGCTCCCGTGCGGCGCGCCGAGGCAGCGATGGCCCAGGGCACGGGCCCTGGCGGGCGGACGGGCTCGGGAGAGGGTGCTGGGGACCCGTGTCCTGCGCTCAGCAGCACTGAAGGAGCACGTGGGGAAGCGTTTGACTCTCCCGGCCTGAGCTTGCTTCTTCCAGCCTAATGACAGCCTGTTTTCTTCCTGCACGTCTCTTTGGTGATGTTGTTTCCAGGGTCACCTGTTCTCGGGGGCTTTCAGTGCTTTGTTATCTTTCCTCTTGCCCAGCATTCGCGCCAAGCTCTGCTTCCCCTAAAGACCCGGCTCTCGGCACGGAAGTGCTGCTGGCTTTGGTGTCCCGGAACAGGGTCCCCGGTGCTGGAGAGGGGAAGGAGGCAGGACCTTCCCGCCAGCCCACCGGGAGGGCGGCCAGGCTGCACCAGCTCTTGTGCAGTCTCATTCTTCCCTGCAAATAAATGGTTTTGATTCCCAAGGATTTCTCACATCCCTAAAATAGGACATGTTAACATGACACTCCTGAAGCATCTTGCAATGCCCAGCACAGCCAAGGACAAATGCTTTTGCTCTCCCTGAGCACTGACACAGAGCAGAAGTGGTCGCTGCACCAGATCCTTCTTCAAGAGAAGCCAGTGGCTCTTTTCCAGGGACCTCCTGGCAAGCAGGTTAGGTGAGACCTGCCAGCTAGGCAACTGCAGATCCCCAAAGAGTTTCCAGTGCAAGTCTCTGCAGAGCCAGTCAAATAGGGTATTTTAGTTCCTGGGTCTACACATACCCCAGGGGCCACAGGCCCTGAAATGAAACGACTGACCTAGACGCAGTCTACAGATCTGTGATCGGCTTCAAAATTTAGGAAAGAAAGTTCCCGTGCTCCCAGGCCAGTTTCCTAGGGAGTCACCGGGAAAGGACCRACTTGCTGACACCCCCATGGCAGAGCGCTGCCACAGCTTGCTCCCACGCTGAGACCCCAGCCCAGCCTCAGCCAGCTAGCTCGAGCCGTGGTGCAGCCTCACGCTGCTCTTGACATGCAAAAGCACAGAGAGGGCCAACAGAGGCATTTGGCAGACAGCGATTTGTATCTTTGTGTGGGTTATCAGTGATCACCTCCTGCTCCCAGCCTTGCGGCCCCACATATCCTTCATCACACAGCCTGACAGGTGGGCTCTGATTTCTTGGGACACCAGAGAGCTGGGAAAAAAACACCTCAGGTCTGATCCAAACTCCTTTGCTTTTGTGGATCTTTTGAAGATCTTCAAGATCTTTAAGTGTCCACCCAAGGGTTTGTTCTTATTCTACCTATTCTGTGCCTTCTTTCTCCAGGGCAGAAGTGTGAACTTTGGCTCTGTGGATGTGTCTTTACCTTGGCCGATGTCTTGTTAGGAGCCACCCTGCATCGCCTCAAGTTTCTAGGACTCTCTAAGAAATACTGGGAAGACGGCAGCAGACCTAACCTACAGTCCTTCTTTGACAGGATACAAAAACGCTTTGCCTTCAGGAAAGTTTTGGGAGATATACATACCACGCTCCTCTCAGCGGTGGTACCCAATGCCTTCAGGCTGGTCAAGCGGAAACCTCCCTCCTTCTTTGGAGCCTCCTTCCTTATGGGATCTCTGGGGGGAATGGGATATTTTGCTTATTGGTATTTAAAGAAAAAATACATCTAATGCTGGCTGCTTGGTGTTTAGTTTGGTGTCTCTGTGCTGTGTGAAATTATGATGAAGCCTCAGTAACTGTAATGAAATTTGAAACAAGGTATGAATAATTATATTGTTTAATGTAACATTCCATAGTCTAGAAGTAGAAACGTATACTGCAAGGAAATAAGACAACAACAAAAAACGTGTCGACTTGTAAATGCCTTTTTTAGGTTTAAGTATTCAACTCTAGAGAGGCGTGCGTAGTGCTCGGGGGCCACAGGGCTCACCCGTGCCCACCGGGAAGCAAGAGAGCCTCCAGGCAGGCCGGCTCCAGTGGGAGAGACAGGAACCCCGGGAAGTCTCCTAACGCCCATGTTAAGCAATTGGACTTGGACACTCAGGCCTCTACGTTTATGTTTTCAAATCGTTCACCGGCCACATTTCACAAATATGAGTAGTGAGGACTTCCTTCTTCTAAAAGCCACTCTACTGCTGTGCTCAGAGGCCTCTCCTGGGAGCAGGGAAGACACAGCCGATTGGGGCAGGGTGCAGTAACTGGTCGCAGTCAAGGTGGATTAACGTTCTTTAATTATCCATTTTTCTATTATTTTCACTAAAGAAATATTTTTTATTGAGCTGTTCTTAGAATGTATCCACTTTCTACATCTGGCTTTGGTGTGGTTTTGTTTTTTTTTAAGATTTAATGTCTGTAACTAAATACCGCACTTTCTTCCTGAGATAAATATTCTGACTTCCATCCTGAATTTTGTCACATGAAGGGGATTATCATTATTATTTGTTTTAGCCTTGTGTCTCTTTGCCTTGAGTTTCCTTTCATGGATTTGCAAAGCATCTTTCACCGACTGAGCATATTGGAACTCTGAAAAAATACAACCATTTTCAGAACTTTTCAGCACTTTCCTGAAGGCACTTTGGCTTTCTCTTCTGTTGGGGGCTCATTTCTGTCATTTCCTCACCGTGTATTTTCTTAGAGACATTTTGCACAGAATCACATATATCACTTTCTTGTGCCTTTTGCATGTTGGAAAGAATAACGGGCCTCACTGCTACTCATGCTTTGAAAACTGAGATCCTCAATAAACCATATGGGAGGAGTAACTGCTTCACATTTCTAAATGTGTTCAACATCCTTTTAGTCCTATTTCAAAGCATGCCCACGTGCAGAGCGACGCGCAGGTGGTTGTGCCRTTTCTCATGCACTGCACTGGTATAAAACTCACATGGAAACAATACACATTCCCCTTCCAAGGCATGTACTTCCGGGAGCGCTTAGCCTGCTAGGACCTCCTCTGGCTGGTTTTTGGAGTGCTCCAGTGCTTCCTAGCAAGCTCTCTCCAGGCTTGGTAGCTTATGCCAAGCGTGGCTGAACTGATAGGAATTGCACTGCCTCTGATTCAAAAATGATCTTTCAGCATTTGAGAGCTGCAGGATTTCCCAGGAGCTTTGGTGCTCAATGCAACCTGGCAGTCGTGGAGTTGTGAGTATTTAGCAGGAATTACAAGGGATGAGCACACAGGGCTTGGACAAATGCAAAACATACAGATTTATGCTGTGCTTGTCATGACTGTATAGGCTGGTCTGGCACACTTTCGCTGTGCTATCACCTGTGTAGCTGCAAAGGTGCTGGGCTACTCATGTCACCTCCCAGTGATGAGGCCCACTTCATACTGGTGCATGAGAGCCCTCTGGCACACAGGAGAACCCAAGTCACCACCTGGGCCTGCTGGCCAAGCACCTGCAGCTTGGGCTGCTTAGTGACAGGTTCCCGCAAACATGGTTGCATATTTTCTTCATGGTACCAATGACTTTGGAAGAAGTAGATATTTTGGTGCAATTTGAGGAGGGGAACAAGAGGGTCCCCCAAAATTATACACCTTGTTGAGTCTGAAAGGTACAAGAACATACACTTTCTACACAAAAAAACAATCCATGGTCCATCTGGTCCAATAGTTGATGCTAAATCCCCCAGAAGCAGCTATAAATACACATTGACATGAAATGCTTGCCTTGTTGTCCTCTTTTTTGCCTTTGTCAGTTTTCTGCATACACATTCCCTGGTGATCTCAAAGAACTGATGCACACAGCAGGTGTATAAAGAAATATTAATAGGGCTACAAGGCCAGGAAACCCAGAGAATGAGAAGAAATACTTCCATAGTACCCAGGATTTTGCCTTGAGGTTGAGGCAGAAGAAAGATTCTTAGCAAGACTGGCATTTGTCTCTTTTTCTTTTGAAAAGCAAGAATAAATTTTAAATCACAGAGCGCATCAGAACTCTAAACACTGGGCAATATATTTTTTTGTTTTAGAACACACTGTTATGATGCAAATATTACAAGGATGCCAGACAGAGCTGATGGCTAGAACCAGGCACAGGTCAGTTCAGGTCAGTGCATGTGGCAGCTGTCCATCATGTCACCTCACATGTGCCGGAAAGCCACAGATGCCATCGTGCTCTGTTCTGCATGGGGATCTCAGTAGAAACTGGGGGGACTGGCTAGTAACATTCACTAATAAGCCTTTGTTTTGGACCAAATAAAGAAAATTCAGAGAAGGCAGGAGAGGCAGACAGTGTTCCCTGCCACCGAGCCCTGTTTCCCTAACCTGGTAATGAAAAAATAGCACAACTTTGCTCCAGGGAAAAGGAATCTGCAAGAGCAATAAAAGACAATTACTGTGACGGGCAGAGGCTGGACTGATTAAAGACCCCACCGAGCCAGGAGATGAATGCTACCACTCTGATCGATCTAGATTAGCGAATTACTGTGGAGCAGCCCTGTGGTGATTACAGGCTGTCACAATAAGAAGTTGCTTTTGTTCTACCTGATCTGAGCCTAATCAGACTTTTTCTGCTCTAGTTCCGTTTAAAAGGGGAGACTCCAATTTCCACACCTCCATAAACCAGGCACTGGCCCAATGTTCGCTAAGGCACTTTCTGTACACAGAAACGTCAAAATGAGTGCAAAAGCTGGTTTCTCTCTCTAGGACTTTACACTCGGCAAGGTGCGGGGTAACAGCAGCAGCCGAGGGGTATGGTGGAAGGGGAGGCACCTCCGAGGTACTATTTGGAGCAATACTGAGAGCAAACGGATACCACTGAAACGCCGGCTTAGCTGCACTAGACAACAGAGGGAACAGCTTGTGCTGCATCATCTCACCCTGTACTCCTGTGTGCCYGACCTGAGTCTAGTAGCCCATTCGGGGTCCTTCTTCCCTTGCATTCACCAAGTCCCAATCTAGCACTGAGGAACATGTCATTATTTATCCATGCATATGTTTAGCTTTCAAAACCCCTGGGTTTTAAAAACAGGTATGCTTTTAGGCAGCTGAGGGCCATCTCATCTGTGCCGAGATGCTGAACTTGCAGTTATGAGGGCAGAAAATCAAGGGCTGCTCATCAAGTGCAGGCCCTTCAGAGCACCTCTGAGATGGAGTTTCCACCTGAGAATGGCAAACACCGAAAACAGAGCTTGTGARAATATTTAACACTGGGTTGCATTTTGTGTCATTCACTGCCTTCCTCATGATCAAAGCCAAATCCACTCAAACTGTTTCCACAATGCAGATAGTAACACTGACTAAATCTCTCAGGTTCCTGAAAGGCCTTTTAATATTGATAATATGGGATTTAAAACTAAATAATCAAAGAACCAGTAAACAATGTACAACCTAAGAGTCAACTATTTTAACTCCATAGCAGCAGTCATTTGTGGAATAGTGGAGGATAAGAGGGTAATTCTGCTTCTGTTCATGCCCTCAGCAAAGCTCCTTTTACTACAGGAATCTGTGAAAAAGCTACTTTTGCCTTTGCAGGACGGAATAAAGCCCCAACCCACATTCAGTACACTGCTCCTAGACAAAGGATTGGAACTCCACAGAGACGAATGGGAATGAAAGCATCTGCATAAGTATTTTGTGAACAGGGACAGACTTCATATCCTTAAATGATTTCCTAAAGCAGGGCCTCACTGACCAAAATATAGAGATTCAGACCAAGCCATTTCCAACACTGAATCTAAGGTTTTAAGCAGTAGTGAAAAAACACTGGAACTTGTATTCTCAGATAAATCAGATTGTCATGATGCATTTTATTTCCTCCCCCCTGCCATGCTGATTTCCTAATATGCTCAAATGACATTATCATCTTTCCACTCTCTCCATTTTACATGCTTTCCTCTGAAGGATTCAACAGAGAAAACAGTCTATCTGCTTTAAACATCTCACAGTGAAACAAAGAATACCACATATTCCATAAATAATTTAGACGAACAAGCGCTTTGTCAGAACACAGCTGTCTATCGCTTACTGCAGCTTGCAGCGAAGGCAGCATTAACTGGGGAAGGCAGAGGCTGCAGGCGGGAGCGACCTGTGCGCTGCAGCCCCACGCTGTTAGTGCGGAAAGTAGTTGCCATTGCCAGAGCAGATGATTTCTTTCTCCATGTCTCTTCAGTGATGAACAGGATTAATGAGCAAAGTATCAATCTCCACCCACCCCTTGGGAGCGTGGGAGCTCACAGTGGTTTCTCTTCTTTTTTGTCTCTCTCCTCCGCACCATGATCTACTTTCAGCTCTCCTCTTTCTTATCCCTCTCTGCCTTTCTCTCCCTTTCCTGTCTTCTCCTGGACTCCCCTGATTTCGTATCTCCTGCAGCAGATAGCTGGGGATACATGAGCATTTTCATAGGGATGTGTCTATTGTCAGGAGCTCAGGGGTTGTGAAACACTGCATCAACGGGCAAAGCGCCTCCAATTTCACCTTCTGAGAAAGAAAAAGAAGAAAAAGGAAACAGTCTTGCTAAAATAAGCTTTTAACAGCRCAGACCAATGGATGACTTAGAAATAACTGTCTTTAAAAATAACATTGTGCATCCCCCTACTTTCACTGCTTCCTGCCTCATCCATTTCTAACCAGTACTTCATCTACCCCATGACCTAAATCCTCAGCTCTGGCTGAGTTATCCAAATACAGCTACTTTGGCAATCAGAACAGCGTGTAACCAGGTTTGAGGGTGTATGAGTGCTGCAGGCACTTCTTGACATAGAACTAAGCAATTTGCAAAAAAGTTTAGAGCTGTTTCACACATACTCTTTACACCACAGGGTAACATCACTACACTGCAACTCTTCTGAAACACTTGCTATTTTTGCTTATGAAAAGCGATTTCTTGCCATTCCATGCTCTAGGATCCAACCTCTACAAAAGAGCAGTAAGGAGGACTCTCGGCCACAAAACTTAAAAAACCAACCAACCAACCAACCAACCCCACGCACCATTTTAGCTATCTCTTAACCTTCAAATCATGACAGTCTTGGGGGGGTGGGGGTAAACCTTAAAATTCCCAAACCTCCATCACTTCCACCCTTCCAAAAAGAAAAAAATAAAAACAAAAAACCCCCAAGTAGTAAGGTCAGACTATAGCAGTGCTGGAGCAACAGTGCAGAGAGCTGAGAACTGTGATCTAGAATCACGCTCTGCCACGCACATTTTAAATTGGTGCTTGTTTCCRTCATCTGCAAACTCCAGAGGGCTGACCCTGCGTGTCATTCAAAATTACACCACAGTCCTCCCGAGTTTGGGTGCAACAGTTCACACACACGGAAATAAGGCTAACAGGCTTTGTGGATCACAAACAATCTTTATTGTTTGTGGTCCACATCTTTATCTTTAATTAATGATGTGGTCACATCTTTAATTAATTTGCACAGCTTTCTCCTTCACGGTCAGCTATTTTGAGCCACAGCCTACTTAGCTCAATTTTTCCAGTGCGGAGACATGGTCTGTTAAGCCCATCACAGTTAGTCACATCTTGTGCATCCTCTGGACAGTGCTGTTCTCTCCCCTTTCCCATGAGAAGGTGAAAGCTTTGAGGGACAACAGCAGCACAGGATTCAGGGAAGAGATTTCAGCAGAGAACTGACATTTACACTAAGAATATGCCCTGATATGAAAAACTTTTCCCACAGATTAGGAGCATTAAATTGCATGACCGAGGAAATACCTGACCTAAAACTGCAAAATCAACCTAGACTGGACATGGAAAAGAACTTCAGAAGTGTGAGCCACCCCCCTCCCCCCAACCCTCATCATTTTTATTCACTGTTGTTCCATGCTCCTCTTGGTCAGCCTTGCACCAATTGCAGATCTACTACAACTGGATATATTTGCAGGAAAATCGCAATTGTAAAAGGTCATTTTTCTGAGTAATGTTTTCCCTTGATATTCAACTCTCCTGAAAGACTGGAAAAACTCTTCATCTTCTGCTTCTTCTTTGCACCATGTCACAGTTCCAAAGCTTTACAGAAAGTTTGCTCAGCTTGTTACAAGGCACTTGGCATTGCTTGTGTTTTGCAACGGGCTCAGGGCAGGTGATGAAATCTTTTCGACTAAATATTACCACATGGCTGTCTGAAATCGCAGGGGCTGCACTCAATCCAGTTAGTCCTTTTCACTTCTGGTCTTTCAACTTGTAACCTATATGTCCCCACTGTATGCTCTGTTCAAGCACTAAGATACCCTTCTCGCATCCAAAGGAATTAATAGTTTCCTACTAAATATCTGGGTGAAACTACCCTCTATGAAAAAATGCAGTGCTTGCTCCCTGAGAAAACTAGAGCTAACTCCTCCAGTGCACCAGCTGGCACTGTCAAGTCACCTTCGCTTTCCTTCCATGATTTCATGCACATCTGACCCAGTTCAWCTTCAATAAATTAAACACATGCTTTTTTCCAGGCAATTAAACACTATTACAGTGACCACCCAACTGCTTTTAATAATGGTTACATATAAATTCAGAGTCACAACAGCCTTTTTTGCTAGTATTAGGTACTTTCATCTTAAGCTTTGGCAAAATACTTCAAGGGGAAGAAAAGAGAGAAACACTGCGTTTAAAAGAGGTACAGAGCATTTATTACTAATCCGAGCTCTGGGAGGAAGCTATGAAAAGAAATAATCCGAGGAAACAGGTTTCTGAGCAAATAGAGATAACGCAGGCTGATCAAAGGCAAAGAGCTGGAAAAGGCTGATTGCAGAGAAGCTGCAGGAATATCTGCTGTAAGCTGCAGTGGAGGGGGAAGGTACTATTTCACTGAGAAAAGTGACCACAGACTTTTGTTCAGAACCAAAGACTCAGATTTTCCAGGACATTTAACACATCACAGCGGCCYGTACAGTTTTTCCATTAAAGTGCACCACAGGACATAACTGGGTGTTTCTCACTTTATCATGAATTGCAATGCATCAACACAGAAAACAGGACTCTTTTATTGCTGCTGCTCCACAACCTAAGTTTCAGAATTCACAAATAAAGCAACAAATCAAGACGACCACTTAGCACCAGTGAAGCACTCACAGAACAAAGACTTCCAGGAAGGAGCAAACCACAATTTCACTTTGTTTTAGAGTCTGAATTGTCCRGGTGGATCTTACAAAAAAATCTATATCTTTCCGTTTGCCTGATCTTGCCTCCAACAAAGCAAATGTTTTAAAAAGCTCCCAGATAAGGTAAGAGTGAAATGAATCCTAATCCCCCACTCTGTTCTAGTTGAGACTCCCTTCCTTACTGGCCCAAGCAGAGGAGAATGCTTAAGGCACCGAGACCAAAAACTCCCTCACACACATCACTCGGGCCATGTGCTATTTCTGTGAAAGCACTGTTATACAGAAACCACAAAGTAAGCTACAGACTTCAACATGTGCAAAGAAAAATTAGCAAACACGTTGAAGTAAGTAATATAGCTGTAAGATGTTGGAGAGAAGAACTCCATAGGCAGTTCTACAGACATGGAGACACATCTCTGCAGGAACAAGAGAAAAGCTGTACTAAATTAACTTTAATGCAGAARAGCCAAAAAAAATACCAAGTTTTTCTCATGATTACAGTTGCTTTCTTTTCGAATCCATTACAAAATGTGAACATTCACCTTTAAAATATGTTAACATTTTGTTTTAAAAACTTAAAACAGATTAACAATAACTGTTGACAGTTGGAAGAAAAGATCTGTCCCTTTGGCAGAAAACATCAAAACCAGCTATTCAGAGCACTACTTTTTTTTTGGCTGCAAATCCATCATAAAGAGGCCACATTTTTATTTTAATGACAAAAGTATAYTAATGGTGGGGGGAGAAGGAGAATCAGGTAAAAGTAATGGCAAATATGTAAACAGAAACACGGTTCAAGTACAAGGAAACTAAGACTTACTCTGAAATAGAGCCAAAAGGTGCAAAGAAAAGCTCAGGGGTTCAGGGGCTGTTCAAAGCTAACAGCTAGCATGTGGTCTCTGGGTACCAAGAAAGAAACTTAGGCCAAGATTTCCAAATTCATGAATAGTATTACAGTGCATAGGAATTTTTTGCACATATTCCAATGAATTAGGCTTTTGCTTTGTTACACTGAACCCATGTCTAAATAATCAACTGCCTGGCATAACAGGGACACATTAGAAATCTCTGTTGGGCATTTTTTATGCCCTGTACTTTTGAGAATTTGTGCTATATTATCCTATTCAAATACTGCAGATTTATCAGTGACAGTCTGATTACGTACCTAAGYAATCATAAGAAAACCAGGAGCTTGGATCATTCAGGGACATGATGAGCAGCAGCAGCATCTTTACAGGCTCCAGAAAGATTCTGAAAGCCACAACCCCTGATAAATTTTTCAGGTGTCTTTAGTTGTTTAAATAAAGTTGTGAGAATAACCATATCCAACACTATTCAAATAATAATTTGTATGATGCTAGTTAGAAGTGGACTGAAATATCCATATAGTGATTGCACAAAACATATTTGTAGAGCTGAAGATAACTTCCGCAAGCCAGCTGGTTAAATAAATAAATAGCACTTCCCGTTTATAGGCCTTGTCTATGTAGCAAAGGTACATAAAATAACCTAAAATGGGAACTTAAATGAAATTAATTAGAAAACCATCTGCATATATAATCCTATTTCTGGATGAAAGTGACTTGCTGTCTAGCTTAACTCTATTGGGAGCAGGCTTAAGTTACATCAAAAGAATGTCTGCAAAGGAATCTGCATTGTTTAAACACAATTTTAGTTAAACCCAATATGAGTTAAATCAGTGCAAATTTTCCACAGAGGCAACTTAAAGGCAGCTTAATGCAAAAGCAAAAGGAGGAACTCAATACAAAATACACAACCTCCTGAAACAGCTTCTGCGAGATGATTTGTCCTTTCTGAGGATGCACTACAATTCCCACCTACCACTGAATTCAATGGAAATTCAAGGGAGGTCAGCATTCCTCAGGGGCAGGCCACAAATGTGGAATTAACACTGCTACATCTACTACAAATACCACCGCTCTCTTGCTGGAAAGGAGCTGCTGAGATGGCAAAACGATTACAATATGGCATACATCATACTCTAAATTCAATAAAATCCTCAACTTAGAGTTGAACATTATAGACTGATCAGGTTGGCTATCAAATTAACGGACACTGTCCACAGTCTTGACAACAGACAGGCTACAGAACTTTTTGGTTGTCTGACTCATCGCTACAACTGTCAAACAAATTTTGTGCAATTGCAACATGAATAAGCTTTTATGAAATAATAAAAAGCTTCTAAAGATTAAAAACTATGCTAAATGTTTGATTGATACGATTRTAAAAACCATCCCATTTCATACCAATTCACTGCATCATAGTAGTGTTTTATTCAGTAGTGGGTTTCCAGCCACATCAGAAGTGGCCACAGATGTATGTGCAATCAAAATTAAAGTAGCTTATTGATACTGCTGGGTAAGTAAGAATAAATATTGCTTTAAGCATACTGCTTTGCAGCTCTTAGGATAAACACTATTTCATTCATTACCAAGCAGAATGTTCAGGAAATAACTGATTAAGCTAACATGTTCTTAACACCAGAATTTCATTGTTCTTCAGGAAGAAACACACCAGACAGTACTCTTGGTTGCAAAGTGTGCAACTCACAAGATTAAAAGAAAATTAAACCTCAATTCTCTTATTAGACTTTACCAGAACTGGGGAGAGTTTGGGGGTTTTGTACCAAGAATAAAGTGATATAATATTATTTCAAATACTTAATTGAAAGGAAAAATTAAGATTTGTTTTTCCAACAGTTTCCTTTTCAAAGGCAGGCATGAATTCAGTTAAAACCTCCTTAAGACATCAGATCTCAGATTCACTCCCTTCACTGCAGAATACACAGATAGCTAAGAATTATTTATGGCAAGTTAGTGTATTTAACACTTGGTAACACGAGATGTTCTAGGGTCACAACTGAGCTATATACTGTTTTACCAAGTGAATGTTGACAGCTAATTGTCTTTTGCAACAGTCAGCAGCGCTGTCATGAGTTTTCCCTAAGGCAATACAAGCAGGAGTACTGAAAAACAACAGCAACAAAAAAAGGGGGGGGGGAGGGGAGTTGGATCATCCATGGTATTTTGACAAAAAACAAACAAATGGGAAGAGGGAGAAATAATTTGAGACCAGTTAAACTCTTAAGAGCAAAGCTCTCTGTCAGTCATGGATCTGTTCTTTCATTTTTTTGACCAGAGAAATAGACCAATTTCTGATTCTTYGCCGAGAAAGCCAGCAACACGGACAGTAACTCCCAACTATGAGCAGTCCTTTTGCAGTACCAGTTTTTTTCCCCACCAGGACTATTTGCCAGCCAGTGAAGATCAGGTAGTAAAGATTTGATTTTCTCTTCCCCAGCCCATCACCTTGCTCCTTACAGTGGAAATATTGTAACCGTTCCTACATTCAACTATGTCAGTATTTAAAACAAAATCAAAAAACTTTAAAACCTATTTTATCTGCTATAACTGTATTTCTTTGAACTCGAAGGAATATGTGGGAGAGGTAGTCCAGGAGAAAAGGGTTTCAAGTACCAGAACCTGTATGTCCCATACCAAGCCGCCAGACCTACCAGTACACCAAGAAGCTTTTGGCTGAAATCATGAAAATACACAGCAGTACATAAAAACATGAACACCCAGATCATGGTCAGAAAACACAAGGCAACAAACAGGCTGTTGATCACAACACGCAGCCTAGAGTTCTGGTCTACAGACAAGCCTTCCAGCACAGACATTTCCTCCACAATCATCAGAGCACAGTACGAGAGAAGAAAAGAGTGCCCCGAGATATCAAAACCGTTCCAGATCCCGTTGTCCTGGTGGCATTCCTGCTTGTTGGCATACAGCCGACGAGGCTCATTGAGTTCACTCGAGGTAGAGCACATGCCAGTGAGATTCTCAACATATACGAAGAGTCCAGTGCACACGTACCAGACGGCAGTACCCACCAGCAGCGCRCTGAGACGCCGCAGCACTATCAGAATGCTCTTGGTGGGACCATAGAGGAACTTGCTCCTGGCGAACTGGTAGGTGGTGACTCCGATGAAGGGCAGCAAAAGCGAGAATGTCCAGGCCCAAGCCACCTTGACAAAGTACCTGCCAGAGAAAAACCAAAAGAGAAACATGTATGTGTGAAGCTTCATGTGGGCCAGGAGGGAGCTGGCTAAGTGGGCTTGCATAAGTAGCTTTTTAAGGTCACTGTTCAGAGCTGCCTAAATTGGACATACGTCCCGTCCCCTCCCCTCAAAGTACAGCATAGCTAAAACATTAATCCTCTCCCCATTACTTCCTTTCTCAAATATCGTGGGTTACCTGCTCCACTACGTTTCAGGCCCAACACCTGAATACTTCCTCAACCAAGCCTCCAACTGTTTCTCAGGCAGCTTTCCCTCAGACCTAGGGCCTTCATTCAGACTCCGAACTGACTTGCAGTTCAGCCACTGCAGTTGCTTGTACCCTGCAAACCCACTCAACTCTGCCCTACTCAGAATGCAGTTGCAAAGAACATTTTCTTAGCTTGCCACCCTGACCACAGTAACCTTTTCTCTGACTCTCAGTCTTCCTCTCCCCCTCCATCTCAAGTCATCTTTGCTTTCAAAGCCTTCCACAACCCTTTGCCCTCTTAATACTGAATGAGATGGCCAGGAGAAAGGCTGACTGTTCTCTCTGATCAGCCCAYGACATCTCTCCTCTGTTATCACATTATAAAAATAAAAAGAATAGTACATATGTGCGTGTTCCTTTCTGTACCTCCAGTTGAAGAAAGCTTTCCCTTAGCATACACAAATCCTTTCATCTACAAACTCGCTGTCCACCTTGAAAACYTCTGCTGTAATACCTATAAAATCTTGATAACAAGCCAATATCCTGCTTAGGATGTGACAGAATTGTTCAATACTTTCCCTTTCCAAGTTTTAAAATGGAGAAGGTACAAGCAAATTTACTCATGAGTTAAGGAGACTGTAGTCTTCCATCTTCTTTCTCCCATTAGCACCTTCCAGTGCAGCCTTCCTTCCTATCCAGTGGTTGGAGAGGGGAACTGTGCAGCCCCTCCTTTACCTGCATCCTGGCTTGAACAACAGAGACAGCAGGATTTTGGTCTGTGACTGAGCTACAGCTAGGCACAATAATAATTTAATTGTTATTTTATTGTAGTGCACCCAGCAACCTCAGTATCTAAGATAAAAACAAGCAGGACAGAGAATTCTGTTTTTTCATTAAGACCCTAACAAAAACGGTTATGGCTTTACCCAGGATTTTGAGAACTATCTTCTTTACACTTTATTAAAAAGTAGAAGGGCATCTGTGTGGCAACTACAGCCACTACCACRGAATAATAAAAAAATAAAGTCCTTGTTTTATTAAGACAGTTAAAAACAAGAAAGGCTGCTAACATGATTGCTCTCAGCAAACCAGCAGGCAAGTAATTTGTGTGTGGGGGGGGGGAAATTGTGTCAGGAACCCTCAGTACAGGTGAACTGCCTCTATCTAAAATGCGATGATAAAATTGAACTCTAGTATGTTTTTACTCTCAGATCACTTTCTAAGTCTTCCTTCCAACTGTTCTTTTCAACCACATTAAGAGCAATTCCTCTACCTCATGTCACCAAGTGACAAATTCCCCCACTCACAAGGAAAAACAGAAATTTTAGCTTTACTTTCTGATCTACAACAGGTAAAGCACACGTGCACTGGCCCAAGATCATTAGCTTCCTCACTGCTCTTTAAAAGGTTCAAACAACAGTTTTAAAGGATCAGTAAGCCAGTCAGATCATTGCCTAACCACCAGGAAAGCACTGCAATAATCCTGCTTCCACAAAAGAGGCTGAGACTTATTTTCTTTAGCTTGGTTTTAAATCAATCCAGTAACTATCAGTTTACTCAAAACTAACTGGGAGCAACAGGAGAAAAAAAAAAAATTCCTTTTCTCCTTTTCCAATCAATAAAAACTGAGCAAGAAAGACCAGTGGTTCTGAAATCTTCAAGTCCTGGAGATTATACAAAATGTGAGACCATAAAACCTAATAGTCAGAAACCAGCACTGCAACCACAAGTACAGGCCTAGCACACAGACATTACTTCTTAACCTGTCACTAACACAAACTTAAGAACTTACTTTCTCTTCTACAGTCACATGACACCCGAGATCTCTTTAGGTGACTCAGAGCTATTTCAAAACCACCTTCAGCTGAGCGCTGCCCTCTCGGAGGGCAGGAGCACCCATGTGCCCCCAGTGCCCTCCTCTCCCCTGGCCGGCGCTGCCAGGCAAACGGCCTGGCTGGGCCACYGGCCCCCCAGTGCAGCCTCGTCCTTCCCAGGAGAGGGCAAAGGTGGTCACAGAAGTCTGGCACTGCCCCTGCCCCCCACCAGCTCCTTGTGGGCACCCCCAACTCCTGTTAAGGCTAGAACCCCCCCAAACTCTGTGAGACCCTCACCCCATGGGACCCTCCCAGCCCTGTAGCCCCCATACGGCCACCCTCAGCCCTACAGGACCCCCACTCCCACCCCAGGGGACACTCCCAGCCCTATAGGACTCCATTCCCTCCCCATAGCTCCCCCCCCCACAGCCCTACAGGATCCCCACTGTCAACCTATGGGCCACCCCAGCCCTATATGACTGCTGCTCCCAACCCCTAGGGTYCCTCCAACCCTATGAGACTCCCATCTCATAGGACTCCCCCTGCCCTTTGAGGCCCCTACTCCAACCTCCTCCCAGCCCTATGGGACCCTGCTCGCACCCCATAGGGCCCCCCCAGCCCTACTGGACCCTGCTCCATGAGCAGGGGCTCCCCTTCCAGCCCTATGAAACCCCCCTCCCGCTCAATGGGACTTCACCGACCCCGTGGGACCCCAACTCCCTCCCCACAGGGCCCCCCATACCTATGGGACCCCCCTCCCGCTCCACAGGGCCCTCCCAGCCCCATAGGACCCCCCCAACCCTATGAGACTCTCACCC
>NW_020447195.1:1059157-1081857 GCF_003343035.1 Apteryx rowi | reverse complement strand
CCGGCAAGCGGCCCTGGGCCGGCGCTGCCGCCGCGGCGCGGCTCACCGCGGGGTCCCTGCTGGGGACCTGCCGTTGCCCTACAGCAAAGGATAAAAAAATCCGGGACTCGTGGGCATAACGTGCCCCGTCCTGGTGTTCTGCTAAGTCCCCACAAGCGCACATGGAAAATGCARTAAAACAGAATATCAGCTCCAAATGCATCTGATAGATTATGGGAGAAACATTTCTTAAACCTAGTGAGATCTCTGACATATGTCAAAGAATAAAGCRTGTAGTCAAAAGCTCACATTTGCTTCAGTTTCCCACTCTAACCTATCAAAATGAGAACAAAGATTGCTTTCTGCTTCCTTTACCAACCTTCTAGGTTGCTTCCAGATCAGAAAATCAGAAGAGATACACTCAGTGGGCTAACGGGCTRTATTATCTATACTGTAAAGTGACATCCACCCCTTCTAGAGTCATACACCTGGCTCCCCTTAAAGAGAGTATCTTACTGAAATACTCAAGAGAAAATAGGAGCACTTCCTCATTCAGTAGGACTTTTGGACTTTTTCCTGGGCCTTAAGATAGAGGGAGAAGGTGTTTCTGGAGCTCTAGGACTTCTCTGCTTCTCGCCATCCATGCTSACAGCTGAAAGTAGTGGGGTCTGAGCATTGCCGCTCTGTCACCGTATGGTGTTTGAGGCCCATTTCATCCGCTGAGCTGCTGGTGCTGTCATTTCAACTTAGTTTTTAAAAAAATATAAAAAGCAGCACCGAGCAGAGAGCCTGTACAGCACCTGAACAAAGAGCCTGTATTCATACCAATGGCCTTGGTAATAAAAATGTGAGAGGGGAAAAAAAACCTCTAGACATCTGAGACAGGATGAGAAAATATTTTTACCGGAGTGCATTTCAAAGCCTTTTTTTCAGTCATCATCAGCAAATCTATGACAACATCTAGGCTGAAAGAGCAGAAGGATACATCAAAGTCAATTGACATAGAGGAAACTCTAGTAGATACAAAGAGTTTCAGCTAAGAAGGCGATCCAGGATAAATGGCATTTGGCAATTTATTATATGTTGTTTTTAATGAGACTGCCACGATCATGTCTAGTACTTCTAGCCACAGCATCATACCCCTGAATTAGAAAAGACAGACAGCTGTGTTCACTCAAACGAGTGAGGATAACAGGGCCTGGGAGCAGGTTTCACAGAGTTCAGCATTGTCTGCCTAAATCCCCTTCTGTGAGAGTCCAGCTGCCTTTGAAACTTTTCCTCCTTTGCTTCACAGGTTTGAGTCTCTGATCTTCAGATTGTTTTCAATGCCTGTGAGCTGGAGATGGCAAGCTGCTTGGTTGGCTGCTAATGAAGCGTGCTGTGGAGTCTACCACATTGCAGTAAAACTTCATAAGCTTGGCACCTGTTCCAGATGAATGGAGTTGATGGCATAGGCTGRAAATTTGTCTATCTTCAGCCCAGCTTGAAATGTCTGAGGATTATCTCTGTAAATCATGAATTCTAGCAAGTGCAGTGAGCAAAACTCAGCTGGGTTCCAGGTGTCCTGCAGATTTAAAGTAAATCCCTATTTTTCTTGCCCTGTGTTTGCTGCCATGTGCCATCAGCCAAGGCCAATAGTCCTTCTGAGGAGCCACTCACATTTCCTTAACAGAGAACCAGAATTTAGGTGTTTTAAAATTGCAGAAACTGCTTTTGCATCTTAAACAGGGGAATAGAGTATATACTTGGGGGGATTGCAAAAGATTCCCAAAGAGTCCTCACAGCCAGCTGGTAGAACTGTGACAGATATAAGCCATACTAAAAAGAACTAATTTGTCAGGTATAGCAGATGTGGCTGTCCTCATCTTTCTTAGTATCTTTTTCTGTAACCAGATCACTGCCTGATTCAAGCTGAAATACTCCAGACTAATTGATGAAACAAATTAGTTTTTTCTAGTTGAACAAAAGGTTTAATTTGAACCAAAACCCTCAAATAAATTGTTTCTCTTTCATTGAGAAATTACATTTTGCCTTCAAAGTGCACTGGAATAGATGCATTAGGGGAGGTAACAYCACTTACAGAGCTGAAGAGAAGCTGTTAAGCATTGTCCCCATATGGCCAGTCACCCAAAGTTCAGGGCACTCACTTGGACATGTGATGTGGAGGTGCAGATCCCGTCTGCCTGAGCAGAGATTTGAAATAAGATCCAATGTGCCTTGGAAGAACGTCCTTATTCCTGACCTGTGGCAGGTTGGGAGGAAATCTTTCCTGCTCCTACAGTTCCAGGTTATGTCAGGTACTTCACTATTCTTGGAGCAAGAACAACGACACTGAGTTGATTTTTAATTATTTTAAACCATTTGGTTACTTAGAAAATGCATTTATCTCATCCCAGCAATTCTGTTGAAGGTCTGTTTTACTTTGATTGCACCTGATCCAAAGATAAAGGAAATAATTCTTGCTGATGTGAGACTATGGAAAGGATACCTTCTGCAGAACTCAGGATCCTAATCTAGCAACCTAGTCACCCTAATTTCAGTATACAGACAGTGGAGGGAGAACTCGAGCCTTAGCAGCTCTTGTCAAGAGCCTGGGKCAACTGTACACCTAATCTGGGTGCCTAAAATTAGATGTGGAAGAATTCAGACCTTCTTGTTTCTTCCTTGTTTTTTGCAAGACAGTGACATTTTGCTCAGACTCATGGTGTTGCATTGTGACTGCTGTCACTTAGATGCTGAGTAAATGATGTTGCATCAGAATATGCTSCTGCAGTTTTACAGTCTCATGCATAAATATCATGAGGCCATAATTCACAAGTTCTTAATGCTACACAGTCTCCAAAAATGTTGCCTGTCACAAGGAGGCAAGGTCATTACTGAAAAGCTGATCGTGCCTTAGAGCCATGCCCAGAATGGGTTGCTGGAGCTTTCGTTTTTCAGCCCTTTGTTGAAACACTGCAGGAACTTCAGCTGTCATGAACGTCCTAACAAGAGTGCCTTCCAGCTCCAAGCTGTTCAAGACTAAAAACAAACTGTGAAAGGTCTGGAGACTTGCTGTGGTACATAGTAGCACCTAGAAGTTTGACTGTTTGAGCTGAGAATTCAATTCAGACCATGTCTCCTGAATTTGGCAAATAGGATTCTCTTCTTTATGGGATTTCTGGGTCCACTGCTCTCTTGCAACCAAAGAAAGGTGTGTGGAGGAAAAAGAAAAGTTGCACAAATTTTTACAAAAAACAAGTGATGTTGGTTCTTTTCTGACCTGAGTTTGGGCTGAGGTGGCTCCTTACGGGCTGGTCTACACTTCAGGGAAGACATGCTCCAAGGAGCACTGTCCRGGCATCTGGACCAGGGTTCATGTTGGTGTTCACTACAGCTACTTGCCTGCCCACACAACTGGGTCTCTCTCCTATGAATGCCATAGTACATGGGGAATTCATCCTCACAGTGCCCCACAGAGCACAGTGCCCCGCAGGACAGGCAGAGCCAACAGCCTGTGGCCAGACATTTGGCAGAGTTGAGCTATCCCACCATAATCTCCCATCTGAACCTGGGAGACCTCCTCTCTTCCCARCTTGCCCTCCTGTCTCATAGGGTTCCTGCAACCCAAATAGCATCTGCTTATCCATCATGTTCTGCCTGCTTTTCAGCCCAGGGGACCATCTACCCCAGCTGCTCCCTCTCACTCCCACAGCACTTTTCAAAGGAAAATCATTTGGAAACCATGTGCTTTTAGTGGCTRTGCCATTCATTCTTTCCAAGCCTCACTTGTTCTGTTTTCCGTGGTGAACACTGCTCACATCTCCATGACTGTGTTCGAGTTTGATTGTTAAGTGTGCTGGGATGTTTGCATGAAAGGCGCTACCTAAGCATAATTTGTGCTGTATTTTCTTTGCCTAATGGGAGCTTAAGCCTGAAGTTTAAGATAGTTTTGGCCCTCTGCTGAGACAGCGTCCTTCAACTTCAGTGCTTTCAGCTCTGCAGCCTCCTCTATTCACTGTCAGCTTGAAAAAGAGCCTGCTTTGTTCCCTCGTGCATCAGCAGTGCCTTTGAACGTCTGTCTGGGTGTGACAGCCTTCCCAGCACACRGCCCTGGATCTTTTTTGTCCGTCTCTAGTGGCAAGGGATGCTCTCCACGCAAGACCCTGGCTTGTCTCTGTTCTGGGCACACCTAAGGGTTACTCTTGTGAGTGGACACTACATTTACAGCAGAAATGCTTAATCAAGAAACAGAAGAAAGAAAATAGTATTGCACAACCTGTGTGGCTGTTCAAACAAATAGGAAAGGTCTTTCCCAGTCCTGAAACCCCAAGAATTTTGGAAAAAAGTATGGAAGTTAACCCCAGGTAATTTTTTACAGACTGAACTATCCCTGGATGCATCATTAAAACCTCTGCAGATCATACATTTCCCCTCAAACTCTCTTTAAATGAATAAAGGGTATGATCTTTGCTGAAGGGAATTTTCGGCATATTTGGTGGTTGTATCCAAAGATCAAAATATTTTGGGACACAGGGCAAAGTGTAATAAAGAACCAATTCAGTTTTCAGTGGTGCAAATTTAAAGCTACCAATTAATACCTACTGCTACAAAATATTTATATTTCTTGTTCTGCACAGCCAGATTTCAGCAAAGCAGACTAATGACAGGTTTTAATTTACAGAAGAGAATGGTCTTGTGATTAGGGCCCTGAATATGATTCAGAGGATCTGGTTTTAATTTGTGGCTCTGACAGAAACTCCCTCTACAGCCATAGGCAAGTTCCTTAACCTCTGTATTCCCATATCCTGAGCGGGAAGTCAGGACAGTTATATTTTCCTCCCTCCTAAGTTTCTAAGTTTTATAATTGTGAGGTTCCAGAGGGATACAATAACTGTCTGAAAAGCTTAAAAATAACCACAGTTCAAAGATGTAGATGTTACTTTTACTACAGTGCAAATTAAACAGCCCATTAGAAGATAAAATGGGCATGACACATGAAAAGTGTATGATTCATATTAAGTGTAYGTTCATTTGGGCATAGAATGATCTTAATTAGCAATGTTTATCTGTAATTACCTTTCTAGTGCAGCTGTGGTAGTTGTGTGCATAACTCCTTGCTAAAACATCTGGCCCAGTTTGCTTTTTTTGCACAGTATGATGTATGCCTTTTATGTTCAAAGAAAATCCTCACTTTCTAACACCTGCATATTTGAAATAATTTGATTCTCAGTGTTGTCTTTTGGAGGTAGCTGCTGTGTATTTTTTCTTCAGGCTTAGTGGACAGTACTTTCAAAGCAGCATGGTTACTCATAAGTAACTCCTGTTCAGTGTGATTTAACATTTGTTAGTCAAGTGTTATTTGTTGTTTCCATTTATTCACTTTCTGTAATGATTATCAATCACAGATTTAACATCATGCAAAATTCATAACAGTTTCTGTGAATCCTTTTGCTGGGTGGCCCTTGAGCTACTGTGCTGTTGTACAAGATTTTTTTTTTTTTAAAGGAAGAAACTACTGTTTATTGGAACTGAGCAAATATGGGAAGGAAGTGGTCTGTGCCTATTCATGCAAATTCAGAAGTATGAACTTTTTAAACTTTACTAATGCATAGTTTTAGCCCATATGTTTGCTGGAAAGAATCAGAATCATATATTCAGATGTAAAATTTGGAACTGACTGTGTTGATTAGCTACAGGGACCAAAATTAATACTTCCAGTTTCTTGACTGGATAACAGGTACAAACCACATAACAAATGGCTGTGGCTATTTCAGTCAAATATATGATTGCAGATATTAAATGCAAAATTTAATAAATATACATAATGTTTAATCTGAGCTTTGTTGGCTTGGTTAATTATGTGATTTCAGCTGGAAATGCAATTTGAATTTGCCCTGACAAGAATAACTGTTGAAATGCTCTGTAGATGAAATATAATTACAAAATAAATTCAAAGGGCATTTTAAATATCCAGTTGACCTGTTGTCACAGTCTTAATTTGGATAGCATTATAAAGTTTAAATTAATAGAACAAATTATTACTATTTTTACAAGTGGTTTGTTCAGTGTGTTACCTATTGATTTCCTGTGTTCAGCAAGCTGAATGTCTCCCGTTCGCCTTGCCCACACTCTTCCTCTGTAGGTCTCTGTCCCACATTTAGACCTTCATCAGACCAGGAGATGAGGAGGCCCAAGGTCATGGAGCTTGTCACTGTGCAATAATCAACCACAGGTGGTACCTGAAAGACAGGGTGGGAAGAAAGACGGTGAGGTGACTGCAAAGATCAGCTTGAGCCATGCCAAGCAAGCCTCAGGTCAGCCGTTGGGAAGACTGGGACAGTGCAGAAATGGATTTGCCCCAAAGAGAAGCTAGAACTGTGCTGRTGCCACAGCTGCAAGATCTGAGTTTATCACGAGTCTTTTCCAGCCCAGACAGTTTCCTTTWGCTTCTGGAAAGATTTGAACACAATTGCTTTGCTGTGGTGTGCAATTCAGCTTTCCTGGCTGCTCAGAGGGGAGGTCCCACACGCATTCTCCAGGTATAAGAGGAGAACAGCAGTTTGGATTAAACACTTCAGAAGGGCCAATTAAGCCTGAAGCATTTGTTATGGAGTTTCTAATGAGGTTTGACTGTCAGGCATAAGATATCAGCAGGGCAATTGCYGGTCCACTGTGGTCTGGTCCAGCTCCCTGACATGTAGTGGAACAGACTGTGGTTGCTTTTCAGCTCTGATCRAGGTAGTGCATCCCATTCTGCCAAGAACAGATCCCAAAATAGTGGTCCCTTCTACTCCTCACCAAGGTGGGAGGAAGGGATAGAAGGTTCTGCCATTTGGTCAGTGTAAATCAAATCCAGACTGACAGGTGACCAGGTGACCGTCTGTTAGCAGTGGGAAATTAGCTGAGTCTCAGGGCAGTTCAGAGGACAGGTATCTGCCTTACAAAGCCACCATCCTCAATGGCGCCTTTTAGTATGGGGCTTTGGCAGAAAGGCTGGTACCTGAAGGCACATGGAAATTCTACCTACTGCCCAAGGAGGAAGTGGGCAGAGGAAGATCGTGCTGCCACTGCCTGGACTGTACCTGCTCTTAGAACAAACAGCTTTTTGGCCTTTTTAAAAAAATACAAACTAGCATTAAGCTTGGTAAAATATAAAATTAAAGCCAAATCCTAGTGCTGTAACGAAATCAAAGTGTTTACCAGCTTCCCTTAGAGAAACAGGATTCTTTTCAGAAGTATTTATTTGTATAATTCAAACAAGCTTTTTTAAAAAAAATATGAACACACCACAGATGACTTGACTCCATCTCTGACATAATTCAGAGGTTAGGGAAAATACATGAGAAGTGTGTTCTCCTGCTTTGCTGAAAACACCCTTTCTTTGGGCTGTTTCTTTAACATAGGCCCTGAACAATTGGCAGGGCAGTTCTTGCCCCATGCGGAGGGATCAGCAGGACCCTGTGAAAGATTATGCCAGATGCCAGCACAGCTCCAGGTGTTCTCCGAGGAGAGCCAGCAGCTCAGTTCCCATCCTCACGGAGCAGCATTTTTGCACGTCAGTGAGAGCTCACAGCCCCAGAGATGTCGGTGTTGCTGGGGCTTTGAACTCCACTTCAAAGCTGGGGCTGGAGTGAGGTTTCTGTGAACTCAGAGGAACAGGTAAATATTTGTCAGAATCTATTAACCCTCCTCATCGCTTCAACAGCCATCTGTACGAGACAGCTGGAGGGGTTTCAGCAGGCCAGGGGTGAGCTGTGCTGATTTGCTGAACCACTTCAGGAGGTGGATGGACACAAAGATCTGCAGCACAGCCACCTGCAGCTCTTCCCCCTTAGCACACTRCGCTAACTCAAAGGGTCCTCATCCTCCCACACATTGAACAGACAGGAGGAAGGTCCCTTTCCTCCCATCCACAGAGAAGGCAAGATGACCAGTTCTGCTCTCAGTATAGCTAATGTAATTTTATAACCACTTCATTCATACCAGTTACCCCAGATTCACATTAGCTGTTCRTAGGAGCTGAGAGCACATTGCATCTCCCACCTGTTATCACAGATTTTAACACTGGACATTGTGAGCCATCAGTACCACAAGATGCAACATCACATAACCTCTTCATTAATTTATGAAGTTCCAGCCTCTGTCATTCCCCAGCCCACACTCAGGAGTCCAAGGTGTTGGCTTTGCAAAGTGGGTTTTGTTGGGCCAGTCAACCTCAGGCATCTGTATTGCAGCAGCCCAGGGTAAATGCCTGCTACCTGGACACCCAGCAGTTCGCCTCAGACACCAAGCCACCTRCAGCTGCTCACAAGCTGCCTCTCATCAGCACAGCAACTCTGGATCAGACTGTGCACACAGTGCTCAGTAACTGCAACAGCAGGGTTAAATGCAGGAAGAGGGAGATCACTGATCTGTTCCTGCCAGGCTGGGCAGCAAGATGCTGTTTGCAGTTCTCTGCACATGTGTTTAAAATAGGATCATGTATAATCCAAATTCCYCAGGGCTGACTTCCTCTCAGCTTGGCTTGGACATGCCTAGGGGGCTCTGCTGGGCAGTACAGTGACAACTTGTTTCTGATTAGAGGAAAAAAAATGCCAAGGATCAGCTAGAGCATCACAGTTGAAGCATGACCCCTGAAAAGCCACACAGGTTGGAATGCTTTCTCTGCTCATCCAAGAGAGCAAATCATTGACAGTGAGACCTACCCCAGTCTGAATCCCTCACCACTTCAGCTCTTGTGTCCAAGAACTGTTGCTCTTCACTTTTGCAGCAGACCTATTTCTGCAGTCATGCCCCTTGGGGTTTTTTTGTATCCATATACACCTTTTATAAACTGTGTTCTGCAGGGGGCTGCAAAAGATAAAAGTATTCAGCAGGATTTAATGCATCCCTCCTTTGGAAACAGTGAGTAGACCACGAAGCAAGGAGTGAAAACATCAGCTAAAAAAAGGGTAGACAGACTAGAATCAGCTGATCATCAGATGAAGGTGCTGATGGACATGGATAGGCTCTTATTCCCATCTCCCAGCCCACATCCAGCTGCTGAGCAGCTGAACCCCTCTGCTCCAACATGGATTCCAAGGCAATGCCACCCTTCATTTCTTTCAGCAGCAGGAGTCTTGCAGACAGATGTGACAAGAACAGAAGGAAGCATCAGGACTGTAACCGAGTCAAGTTGGGAAACACATGCAGGCCCGGAGGGTGCCTTATCCCCTGGCTCCATCTGCGCTGCCAGCAGCCAGCATCACCGTCCCAGGACAAACACTGCATGCAGTGTCATGCCAAGGGGAAGGAGCAGCTTGGGAGCTGTGTGCTTTCTGGGAGCCAAGGCATAGCGCCTTCTGCCCAGCTCACAGTTCCTCCAGCTTCATTGCAACGAGCACCCAGGCATGGGGCAGCCAGACCACCGCAGCGAGCTCAGCTCTGACAGGGCAAAGAGCCTGGCTCAGCAGCAAGGCACCGGCAGCAGCCAGGATGAAACCAGGCTCCATGTCTGCCACTTACAGAAAAGCAGAGAAGTGAACTGGAGCGGAGAGAAAGACATGCCAAAGGCAACAGCTCTGTGACCTCAGTGTTTGCTGTCCCGCGATGCAGATGGGCTCCTTCCTTTCRTTCACTAAGCAACTCCATCTTACCTGCCAGAGCCATCTGTGGTGACCAACACCAGCACATCTACTTGCAAAATGGAAGCTTGATTGTACCATGCTTGCCTACATGGGCCAGTTTAAAAARATACTAAAAAAAATAAAATCACACTATATTAACAACAGAAGAAAAACAAGGCAGGAGGGTCTTTAGCAGCTTATCATCCCTAACAGACCCAGGTTTCCTGAAGAGTTTGTCCCCTGACATTTCCTCGTCATTGTTCTTGGGCAAGGTCATGCTAGCACACACATGTTAGCACAAGGCACAATCAAACCTTTGTTTTGCTATGCAGACACAGCCCAAGTGACAAAGTTTCAAAAGAGCTGCAGTAATCTGCTCATCTGTCACTGTACTTCAAAGGCTGGATATGGAGAAGTGTAGACTCTGGAGCTGCCAGCATTCAGAGCACCAGACAAGATATTTATTCTCAAATGAGTTGTCCCAGTTCCAAGATTTTCAGGGATTCACATGTCAGTGATTCCCCTGGTCTGGAGGAGCTAGTCCACAGGAAATGCATCCCTACTTATGAGAGAATTGCTCCTATTTTGGGTGTGTTCAGTTAAATTTCAGGTCRCTGTTTCAGTCCTTCCAAGGCTTTGATTAGACTTGATTTCCTTCTATACCTTTCTATGTATTTCTCCCCCACACAACATATTTTATACTCTCATTCATCCCTGGTAGGTCAAAGCACACATGCATGAGGGAGTTGTGCCCTGCTGGGACAGCCACCTGGGTGTCCACTAGTCACAGGCATCCTGTCCAAGACAGAGCTAGGAACTGAGGCAACACACCAAAATACTGACCCTCTTCCAAGGGCTGGCTAAGGGGTATTTCCCCTGCACCACACAGGAGTTCTTTGTGGAAGCCCCCAGGGATTATCCTTCGCCACCCCTAACTTGGGATCAGCCTGCTGACACCAGTCAGCCAGGACAGGCTCCCTCGATGGGCAGCCGCAGTAACACACAGCTCTATTCATCCTGCCACACACAGGAGAGCCCAAGCCACACAYGGGTTGTGCTGGTGACCAGAGGAAAGCACTTCAGGTTGTTTACAGCCACGCTTCAATCTCTTTGGGCTGAAAAAAGTCACTGCCAGTCAGTTCAGTCCACAATTTAAGAGAGTTCCTGGGCTTCTTGTTGACATTAAGCTCCCACAGGGCAGTATCTGCAAGTAACAGCCCCTGTGGTTGCTGTTTGGCTGTGGATGGTGAYCTTGTTTCTGTCACTTCTTAGTATTCAAGGAAATGCATCCCAGCATAGAACAGTCTAACGCCCAAAGCAGAGAAGTAACAGCCCATGAACCATTGTGTACCACTGAACATGCACTGGACCAGGTTCAGGGTCTCAGTTCTTCTCTCCCAAGTCCAGTGGCCTGATCCCAAGACACTTTTGTGATACCCCCTGCTTCAAGATGAGGCCTGCAATGACTAGCATATTCAGGCACATGGGACTTCTACTGCCCAGGTAAAACACATGTACCCAGGAAGCCAACCCGCTYAGATCCTACTGCAGCAAACACTCCTCGCAAGTGCTCTGTTCTTGAAGGCAAGCACAAGGCAGTCACATTTATTTCTGCAAAAAGCCTAATGCTACTGAATCATTACGTAGTGTGCACACACTTCTGAGCAGGGCAGCTGGAAGGATGCACTCTGCATGACAGATACTTGTCCTGTTTAATGCACTTGTGAAAGGTGCCCAGACAAACTATGGCTGAAGATAGCAAGCAATATATTCAAAAGAAAACAGGGAATGGAAAAAAGCTGCTTGTATCAAGAAACATGTCCAAATCTTTCCTCAGAGCTCAGAAGACAGCAACCTCGTGAGCTGGCAGGCAGGGTGAGCAAGGATCAAAGTGSAGGAACAGTCTGTAATGCATGTCAGCAGGCCGATACTTGTGTCCTCTGCRCTGTGGTACCTGGACAAGAGCTGCTGCCTTGACTCCGGACACCTACCCCCAGGCATCCCCAATATACAAGTCCCCACTGCCTCTATCAACTGGCCRCTGTCATTAAACACCAGATAGATGTGGGCTCCTTGAGATCTTGCTTAAGGGCATGTTTCCCTGAGGCTGTTACTTCCACAGCACCAGGCACAAAGCTTTGCACTCCAGGGGACTGTAGCCTCGCTGAGGGGCAGTCAAATAGACAGAAGCATTTCTAGTTACTGAGAATGCAGAATGTATCATGCTAGGAAGGAGGTGAGTAATGAACAAGGGGTGGATGATAGTAAAGGCAGTCTTCTGGTCTCTTGAAAGAAGAGGGTGTGTGAGATACAGGCCATGCGCCAGAAGCAATGTGTTCATCTGATTTTCCTCTAAGCACTAATTAGCCATGAGAAGATTGTGCTCTTTACTGCTCCTTTTCCATTTCAAAACCCTCCCTGGTGGCCCAACAGGGAAATAAGACATCGCCAAGTTCCTTACTGCCATCTTTGCCTCTTCTTGCTGAGTTCCCRCATCCCTGTTCCATGGCATTGCCCCATCTCCCCAGCCTGACCCTCTCCCAGCTTTGGGGCCAGAGATTTCCAAAGGGACACCATGACAGCAACACAAACATCTCACTGGGACCTTCAGCTGAAGTTCCTCAGACTCTTGCTTAAAAAAAWAATAATAATAATCACTTATGGCAGACACAGCACCTAAACAAATGCAGGGTTTGCAGCTRCTTCTTGCAGTTTCTGACAGGGGCCAAGCCCAGAGAACTAACTTTATATCACCAGGCAAATGCTTTTGGAGTCAGAGCTCTAAGTTTCCATTCCTTTATACCTCACATATGTTGCAAGCTCAGGGTGGGGGGAGAATTCACACCCAGCTCCTACACAGTGACAGTGATTAGCACACCTCAAAGCCCCTTGACAAACACTCAGCACAATAGTATGGATTGAGAAGTATGCATGGAAAGCTATTTGCCCAGCATCGCTCAGGAGACCAAAACCTTCAGGATCATACCCCATCTCACCTGTGGGAGTCAGTGCTGTCCACTCCCTAAGGGAAGGGAGGMCAGGAGCCAAGGGGGATAACATGACCAGCAGGGCAGGGATCCCACCAAGCAGGCCCCAGCCCCACAGCACTCAAGCAGGGCAGACCCAGAGATGATGGCTAGGTCCAACCAAGAGTCCATATCATGAGGCAATATCACAGTGACAAGGTAGGTCCAAGGTCAAGCTGGGAAGTCAACCTGCAGGTCAGGGTTAGGATCAGGTTCAGTGATCACCAGGCAGGTCTGCAGCAACAAAGCAGGGCCAAGGATATGCCAGGAAATCAGTCCACAAGTCAGGGTTTGGATCAGCAGGGCCTATAGCTGGGCAAGGCTAGATAGCAGCACTCCTCAAGCACAGCTCAGAGAGGAACTGAGGGGTCCAGGCTGAGCTTAAACAGAGCTCCTGGGTCATGGGCAGGGGTGAATGGGGGCCCCAGGTGAGCCTGGTCAGGGCCGTTAAAGCCTGTTAGTGCCTTCATGGTCCTGACAGGTGCTTTCTCTTCCAGGAGCCTTGGAAGTGCTAAGCACTGTGGTTTCCCAGCCTTGTGAAGAGAAGAGATTTGAACACATAGCAAGCCTGTCTGGGCACATCTTTCTTGCCCAAAGCCCTCCTGTCCTGCAAGGGTGACTGCAGCCCACCTAGCTTCTCCCAGCGCCCCCAGTGAGCTCCTGTGTCCCTGTRTCTTTCCATTCTGGACCGCCTTCCTGCTCTCGCAAGAGTCTGGGTTTTTAAAGCCTGGCAAGCTTTCTTGTTGGTTAGTTTTAGACATTTTCTTCTGGACGAAATGTTGTTGTAGACTCAGCAGGGAAGAGAGCTGGAATCGTCCGAGCTGATGATTCTTGAACTGTCCTTAGTGACATCTATGGGCACTGCATGATAGACAACTGTCTGAGCAGTGTCCTCCTCCTGGCCTCACATGCTCTAGACAGAGCCCTGGTGAGAAACAATGTGTTCAGGAGATCCTGTCCCTACATCCTTGAGGAGTGATAAATYACTGCCAAACATCTCCATCTTCTTAACAGATGGGATGGAAAAGAAATGTGTCTTTTATCACCACAGTTATTTTATTCTGAGCCAAACAAACATCAGCAATCTTTTCTGCAGCAAAAACATTTTGCAGCTAGAGAAGGTGAAACTTGCTCTTGTGGTGGAGGTTGAAGGGCATTTCCCCGTGCTCTGCTGGCAGGGCCCAGGCGTGTGAGCACCAGGCCCCCTGACCTGTGAGYGTGAGAGGAGTCCGCCAGGGCACCGAGGGAAACCAAAAAGAGGAACAACAGGAACAAGACCTCCCTGTGCAGYGATGAAAAACCCGCCTGTGTTCTGGTGCCAGATGCTCAATTTCTATCTCAATTTTGGTCTTGGAAAAAAAGTGAACAAACTGAATACACAGGGGCTCCAGTCAAACTGACGCACACACCCTTCCAAGCAAGAAAATTACACGTTATGGTTGCCAAGGTGTCCTGASTTCACTTTGCTGGGTCTGGGTTTTCTGGCCTTTGATCATATAGCCCCCAGAACAGTAGCTGATCCAGCCCTTTACTGGATTTCCCGACCATTACACAGGTAGCATTTTTTGTGTCAGACACTGGGAAAAGAGATGATCTCAGCTCTTCTCAGAGAYGACCTGGGATGATACATTATGTGCAGGCTGGTTTTGCCCATGCGCTTTTGTATCCTGTGGACCTCAGCTCCAGCCTTGCTGCTGAGAGTGCTTGGAAGCAGGCGGCTGGTTGCTGTCACTGTTGGTTGCTCTCCCCATACTCATGTCCGAAAGCCAGATGCAGCAGGTTGCAAAGTGGTGGGATGTCAGAGCAGCTCCTCCCTGGAGCCACAGCCCAATACACTGGAGCTACTTTTAGCTGCGCAGGAGAAAAGCAGCAGAAAGTGGCAGTTGCCTGGAAGGGTCTGATAATGGCAGGGCATGGGCAGCTCCCTCTGGGTCTCCTTGGTATGAGGCATCTGGGCCCAGAGACTGACCACTGATGCTGTCCCTATACAAAAGGACTGGTGATGTCTTTCATACCACGGAGACCAAAAGCTAGAGAATCAGAAACYGAGCAATATGCACATTAAAAAAACGCACAGAAATAAGTCAGCAGTGTGTTTCTGAGGCTATTTACTCTGGTGTGCGCCGGTCAGGCTGGATGAGAGCTGCCGCTGGCGCGGGACCCTGTGGATGTGCAATGGGGCCGCAAGGCCGTGCCGTTTCCTCCAGACGAGGTGTCGATGTGCGCACGGCTGCTCTGGGCAGGGGTGTCCTGGCACCCGCCCTGTGTGCAGATGGCAAGGAGGTCACAACTGATTTTTCACTCTCGTTTTTTAATCAGTCTTGGTCTCAGCTGATTCCGAGTCGTATGGGCCTTGTTTTCACTTACCTGTCAGATTCTTCTCAGGTTGGCAGAACGCAGTGAGATCATCACACACCCACAGCRGTGGGCTAAAAAAATACATTGTTAGCAAACAGCAAATTAACTAGTGACACTTTTGAATTGTGCTGAGAGTAGCGTCCGGTTATTTGTTAAGTGGATTTCTAAATTTAGTCCAGTTACTGTAAAAAATACCTTTGCAAGAAACTACAGTCCACACCATACAACTTCAGAGACATTTATTTCCAGAGACTGCGGAAAAATTTCTCACTTTTCAAAGGCTCCAATTATATCTTGGGGCTGAGTGGAGCCAGTGGCCTTCGCAGCTTCCTAACACAGAGTCATGGGCTGCTGGTGGAGACCGCAGCTCCGGCAGTGCCATGGGATACCATGGAGAAAACTGGTTTCTGTAAGTCAATCCCAGGTTTAATACCCACCCATTTACTAAAGAGATCACTTAAGATCCTGTTAGCCTGCTAGACTTGCCCTTTGATGGACAGCATTTGGACATCTCTGCCTTAGTTAATACCCCCAGACAAGTGGTTTTTACGTTGCTCCATAAAAGCATTAGTTCCACCGCATTTTCAACCACAATTGCAGCTAGCACTAATAAATCCCAGGATTATAGCAAGAAACTGGGCCCACTGTGCCAACAACAGGAGCAAACAGCAGCTTGCAGAGTTGGGGCAATGGGGATTTGGTAGCCAGGCTGTGGGCAAGCTTGCTTGGTGCCACCCGCTCAGTCCGCCATGGGTGGTCAGAACCACAGGGACACGTGTACTCCTGCCTGTGGTCCTCCTTGCTTGCTGTGAGAGCTCGGCAGCGGCACTAAGTATAAAATGGGAGAGGGTTTTTCRCCTTTATTTTTAGCTTTTCTCATGTCCTAGCAAATATGCAAGAGGAAATGATGGGTTATGAGTGGACATCTCACCTAATCTAGAGGCAGCCACGAGGCATTGTATGAAAGATGCTGGGAATGTCGGCACTGCCATGGAGAAGTCTGCCCTGGCACAGGAACAATCCCAACTTGTTCCAGCATAGATATTATAGCAATGCCCATGGATTGCATACAGTCCTAAAAATCAGCAAGAAGTTCAATGTCTTTGTGATTTTTTGATGGAAAGGCCAGCAGGGAGTAGTGAAGCATCTCGCATTTATTAGTGGAAATCCTCTGAAAACCAGAGTTTGGGTTAGGCTGTGAAAGGCTCAAGCTAACACTGTGTTAGCATGCTGTTGTAGGCAGGGTATGATGCCTTGAATAGCTGAGATAAAGGTTGGATACGATTTGGCCATCTCCAACCTATCCTTTCTTTTACAGATTGCTGATCTCCCAGCTGTGTTCCTTGCTCCCGTGACTACATATTAGGGACAATATTCATCCAGTCAAGAAATGGAAGTGATCCCAGAAATGAGCCAAGGGGAGGCAAAGACAGAAGTTAAACAGGCTCAAGTCACTGTTATGAGGTGATGGGATTTAGGGGAGAAATATATGCATGTAGGTTGCTTGTTGCTTCCCTCTTCCCTCTCCAGTTTGAATGCCYTCTCACAGCAGTAAGGAAAGAACACTTCTGGTTTTGGAAGATATTGGTCCATATGTCACTGACTGTCACCCCAAGTGTGGAAGAGCTGTCTGCTCCTATGGTTGGAGGTTACAAGAAAACCAGCAGAGTTTCACTAAGTTTTCAGCTGTGCTTCTAGGGACAGTCTTGGAGCAATAGTATGTCACACTTCCATCTCCCACTGCAGTTTGCATGCAGGGCAAGAAGGTTTGGAGCCCAGCTGGTCAGATGGAGGACAACCCGGGGGACAGGAGTCTGCATACACACCTCTCTGCACAAGGGCCTGCACATGGTACAGCACTAAAAAGGACAAGGTGGAATAGATCTCCTTCCCATCTTCAAGCCAGACAGTGAATTTCCAGGAGGGCTTTTCTCAAAACCACCTCTCCAGCACTGTGCACCATGCTGTGGCTTGCTGATAGATGGCCAGGCTGGGAGCAGCAGCCCTGCTTGTCTGGAACGTGGTGCCCCAGACGTGAGTCTTGCTGGCAGCGGGATTTATTGTGTCCCACGGCTGGCTCGGACATTCCTCCCTCCCCACCATCCAGTAATTACAGACACAGCAGAGGTGAAATGTTCACTCCCTGAGGGGCTGGTAGTGTACAAGCTATGCTGCACTGCTGCCTGCCAGCTGGCCAGAAACAGCAGAAATGCTGCCCAGAAGACATGATTGCTGCCCAAATGGGTTAGGAAGCAGTCTCCAAGAACAAGATTCGGCATGAGCCTGAGGTCAGGAAAAAATCCAGTAGAAATCTATAACTCAACCCTTAATAAATAATCCTGTAAGCTCTGGCAAATGCATATGGGACATCTTGGTTCAGGTTTACTCCAAAGGTTCCTGTAATGCCCAGAGTGTTGCAATTTATGGCACAGCTACCAACTGTTTGAGGAGATATGGGCCTCCAACCGGTGGGGCTTGCTCTGCTCTCGACCACTCTGGCTAGCATGCTCGTTGTGTTCCAACAGCCTGGAGCCCAGTTCGTGTATTTATAGGTGCAAAGATCAAAGATTTGTCTGGAGCRTTATATGGATTGTCTTGTGCCATGTCCCTCACTGAGCCCATCATGTTAGTGCATGCAATAGGAGCTAGGGAAGTCCATGGTAGAAAGTCCATGGAAGACCTGGAAGAAGAATTAGCAAAACCCTTTCATTTAGTGGTGAGCTTAGGAGTCCATTCCCAACTTTGCCTCCTTCCTGATTTGAATGTGCCGCCCTTGTGTGCTCAAAGCAGATTCTTGGGTATGGAAGTGTCCCTGTAGGTGCGGGGAGGTGAAGTGAGATGAACAGTGTGAAATATGGTGAGACTGTGAAGAGCTGAGGGGAGGCAGCCACCCAGCGCTACGCTAGGTCTCCAGGAACAGAGCAGAGCAGAAAGGTGTTTACTTACCTCAGTCTCATTTTAGCTTGGCTTTATACTTTGAACTCACTTCTGCCAAGCCAGTTTGGGGACACCTATTCCTAGGTTTTAACAGTGAGCATTAGGAACAGTTCAGATGACCAAAATTCACAATTTTAATCACTTTTTATTAAAATTGTGAATTTTCCATTGAGAAACTTGCCCTGTTTCTGAAATGCCTGAGGTACAAGGGAGAAGGCATTCGATACCTATTAAATTTTTTTTTATTTTAATGAAGAAAGATTTTATCCTTTGGAAAAGCCCACCTCACTGTGATGACCCAGCATTTTGGCCAAGAATGGAGCAGTTCTGATGGCACCAGTGATTTTATCCCACTGTTCCCACAGTCTGGGATGTCGCCTCTTCAGCATGAGCTTTGACTTTTGTGTACCCCTTCCTTTAAGGCTCAGCATGGTTCAGAAGGAGATTCATCATCTACAAGGAGCTGGTCCTAATTAATGATAAAGATGACCTTGAAGTCCTTCAGGATTCATCTCAGTCTCGGATGATGAGTAGGACCAAGAGGACAGCTCTTGTGGGAGCTGCTCGTTCCCATCTGCCCCCTTTGAGTTCTCCCCTTTCCTTGCAGGCACCTGCTGCTGGTCATGGGGAGACCCCAGCTCTGCTCCGGCTTTGCCTTTCCGGCACTCTCTAACTGATTATGTGTGAAATTTTGACTTTCTTGAAGCCCGTAGGAGTTCTGCCATATGGACAGGACACTACCAGGAAGCGAAACACTTCTCCCACCTGGTGAGACCAAAGTGTTGGGTCTCCCACATATCAGCTGAAAGGCAGGCAGGTCTGTACTAGCAAAATGCCATCACCCCCCAAAGGCTGAATGGGGATGCTTTGGAGAAGTCACTTAAAAAATGTAAGTGCTTGGGTTGCAGCTTAACTGTGTATTGCACTCCAGAGAGTTCACCAATAAACACATAAATAGAAGAGTTCAGTCTAGGTTTTCTCATGTCATAAAAATATAGACATTAAATCTTCTGACCTATAGTCAGAAGGGAAATCTCCCTTTCATGATCTGTGAGGAGGAACCAAGCTCCTGATGTGCTTGGTGTCTAGAGGGTTCTAGAAATGCAAAAAGTCATCAAAAGTCCCACTTTCCTTCACTCCCAGGGGTGGCAGCGGGAAGGGGGAGCCATCATAGCTGTTCGGGGCAGGGCTGGGGGAAGGTGAACAGCCTTCAGCAAGTCAAGTCCTTCGTCCCCACTGCCAGCAGTGGTGAGCCCTGCTGCGCGGGGCCGAGGCGCCTTCCCGCAGGGATCACCGTGCCGCACGGGCCCGGGAGCGGTGCAAAGCCTTGCTCGCTCCTGCACGGGGCCCAGCTGCAGTCCATCACCTTGACACGTCGGTGACGGATGTCACCCAAGGTCGACAGACAGGAAGAGGCAAATGTGATGGATGAAGTCTGTGAGTGCCGCTGTGGGTTGCTCTGGAGTGAGCTGCTGCGCACGTCGGTCTAAAAAGCACCGGTGTGCGTCTCATCTGCGAGCCCAGTGATTTATCTCTTTTTCTTTCCCTCGATGGTCATTAAAACAAGATTTTGCCGGTGCTGCTGCTGCGTCCAGTTGAATGCATGTGCTTCTTGGCTCCCAGCAAGGTCTTCTCTGCAGATAGCGTGTGCTCTGGCAGACAGGCCAGTCTAGGCTGCAGGATATTACGCCTGGCAGGGACGCAAACCCCATCCAGTTCCCAGAACTCAGATTGTCTCGCGGAGTGCTGATTAAGCAGCGCTTTCAATCTGCACCCAAGACAAAACCGTCTCCCTGCCTCCGAGCATGATCCTTTCAAGCTCGGCTCCCTTTACAGCAGCGGGAACCGCAGCAGGTTTGCACTCTCCAAACCCTTCAATCTAACACACGTCAAATCAGGAATCAAAAGCTGTTTTCTCAAATGCAAAAATGCACAGTTCACAGTGCTGGATGAGTATTGACTTCCCAGGGCTCTGTCTTCCGTGAAATAATAAATCATTTTAAAAAATTCCCCATAAAACAGCCCCAAAGCCCTTCCTACCCTTGTGTGCACTTTGCATTTAGGACAGATGTGGAGGTAAATACTCTGGCAGCTGCTCCTCCCAGTCTGCCCAGGACGAGTCCCCAGTCGGCCCAGCAGAGGCTGTTGAGCTCGTGGCTTCATGCCCCAGCTGCAGCCACAGCTCCAGCCTCACTGCTCCCTGCTTGCCTTTCTTGTCCGCTGGGAGCGAAACTGTCTTTACAGTAATGAGGGATCTGATAGATCAGAGGCAGTTTCTCTCTTAATTTACAGTAAATGCTGTTTTCCCATTTCATGCAGTGCAGTGGGCAGAGCCCTGCATGCTGCAGGCGTGGGGCCAGGAATAACACAGCCCATGGTACATGGAGCGCGTTGGTGGCCACCCGCTGCCAGCACCCGGCTCGAGCCCGTTTCGAAGGCTGGTGTTTCTGGAAGGAGTTGGAGGAAGCCCAGACTGAGCTGGGCTGAGCGCTCAGCCGAGTTCGTATCCAAACCTGGGAGCGAAGCACAAACCGGGATGAACCGAAGTTSCCTTCTGGCCAAACAGCTTGTGGGGCATGTGCAGGTCTCGCGTGTCCTGGTGGCACTTCCCTGCAATGGCAACAGTGGGGAGCAGCCGTCCTGGGACACATGGGAAGGGACCTCGGGGACCCCCACGAGGAAACACGGTCTCCCTGCACTGCTTGTCCCTGCGCCACGGGCAACCGGCGGCAGCTTCCCGGGGCCACCTCCRGCATCGCTGGAGCCATCTCCCCTGATGTTTGCCCCGAGGACAGGTTCACAGGAAGGGTTTTGCTGTCTCCTCTTTGGCACGATCGTTATTCCAGCCRCTGGGCCTGGGGTGGATGGAAATATCCCTCTGCCACATGTCTCCAGCCATTCCCCAGGGCCCCTAGCAGCTTGATCCACTTTACAGGAGAGCCAGTTCCAGGAATGCTTGAGCATTGGCAAAAATATACTCAGGGGAATATTCCAGTGGAGTCTTGCAGCAGGACATTTGAGGCTGTATTGGTATAACACATCGGCTCGCGATCTGGGTGTTATTTATGCTCCATGCTTGGGTCTAGCCCTCCCAGCGCTCCTGTTTGACTTACCTTGCACTGTGGCTTTGTTGGAGTTGCTGGTTTTATTCACTCCTACTCAGTTATTGGCCATCTTCTGCCCTTGCTGTAGAAGACTTTGGCCTAGGCATAAATCTCATCCTTGCCTCTGGGAGACTCCCCAGAAACATCTTCTCCAGAGCTCAACCTGGAGCAGCTTGGAGCTGCCCGCCCCTCTCCTGTCTGTCCATCCTGGAATGRGGCAGGAATTACGCGGGTGGGAGCAGTGTGGGAGGAGAGGGCAACCGCCGAGGTGAGGGTGGGAGGAGGCACATCATCTAGCCTCTGGTTGCACTTCTGTTACTGCACYGGACTGAAGGATCTGTGTGACGGTGATCGTCTGCTTCGGGGGTCCCAGGGCAGTACACCGCCCCTCGCTGACACCTCGCTCCTCATCCCGGTCCCCCCAGTGAGCGCGAGAAGCTGTGATGGGCTGCTGCTGTGGTACTGTCTTCTGCTGCTGGGGGTTGGCTTTTCGTCCCCTCCTCCCCGCAGGACACAAGAAAGGCTTCTTAATGTCTTTGCCACGATACTTGTGCAGTGGGTGTGCAGGAAGGGCAGCGTGCACCCCTTTGGGGGGGGTTCGAAGCACCATTCCTTGCAGTGACGTGGTGCTGCTGAGAACAGACACCCTAGAGACCAGACCACGGTCCCTGCAGCCTCCTCTCCTACCTTCCTGGGCACCAGCTTTCTGCTCTGGTCTCAGCTTCAGCACCTCAGTCTCAGTGTCTCTACTTAGCTCAGGAAAGGTAGTTTGTCCTGGAGTTCACCAAGGAGCCAAACTCCCAGGTCCAAACCTTCCTGTGCCCTGGCTGATCCGTCCGCCCCGGCTCGGAGCAGCTCTAGCGCTGCGGGAGCCCTCACTCTCCGTGCCCAGCTCGCCCGCTCCCAGCTGCGGCCCCGCGGCTCGGGGTAATACCTGCAGCAAGCCCCGCCGCGGTTCGCAGCGGCCGCTCGCCCCGGCTCCGCGCGCACGGGAGGGAGAGGCGATGTGATGGGCATTGCGAGCAGCCCCTCCAGCCTGCCAGCGTTGCATTTYTGTGCCCCGTAATAACTCAGCCAGTCCCGGGGACTGGGACTGCTCAGGATGTAATAGGAAAATACACTTGATGCTGCAGGACTGTCTGCAGCTTTCAGACTCATGCAGCGATCTCCCCTCCTGGGAGACGGAGACCTGGACATCTGCTGGGCTGTCCTGGAGGGCACCAGGGCTCTGCAGAGAAAGGGCTGTTTTCTCCTGATGGGGAGCCCCAGGTCAGTGGTGGGGACAGGGTAGAGCCCACCATGGGCTGCAGCGAGCCCTGGTCGGTGGGGGGGCAAGCRCTGCTGATGGGGAGTGCTGCTGGCCCAGGGACACCAGGGGACACCCTGGGGACTTGGTCACTGGGTCCTCTCCTGGCCACCCAAGAGAAGGGAGATCTCTGCTGTCTGCTCCAGCTTGCCCCAAATCGGGGTTGCCCTCGGGCTCCTGGCCGGCGGCCAGCCCCACAGTCGGCTTCTTGGGGCAAAATCCTCTCCCGACCCAGGTTTGCTTTTTTGCCRACAGCTTCCTAGCAAGATCCAGTTTGGGGGTGTCCGAAGGGGGAAGCGAAGTCTCCAGAAACATCTCCCCTGCGCATCCCGCAAGAGCCCCGCAGACGGCAGCGCGGAGCAGCCGCTCTGCTCCGGCAGGGCACAGCCCGGCGCTGCCGCTT
>NW_020447195.1:999408-1058967 GCF_003343035.1 Apteryx rowi | reverse complement strand
CGCCTCGCCGAGCGCGTCGCAAGCTGCAGGCCCTTCCCGGGGGGAGAGGTCCGATGCGGATTTTGCGTCAGCTGCTCCCGAAGGCCCCCAGCACTTGGCGAGGTTAAAGCTCGCCGCCGCGTGCGCCCGGGCAGGTTGTTTGCAAAGGTCAATCCGCCGGGCTGCCGCGGCGAGCGCGTCTCCGCTGCTCTTGGCTCGGGCCGCGAGGTAGGTAGTCTGGGAAACGTCTCTCGGCTTCGCTGGGGAAGGGCTTTCGCTGGCAGTAGGAAAGATGCATCGGCTAAAAGACGATGAGATTAGGATGTTTTCTGKTTTTTTTTTTTAATAATCTGGTTTGGCAGTGGTTTATTTTTCTTTCCCCAAGCTAAAGCCTCTTTAGGCTCTCTTGGCGGTCCTTTTAAAACTTGCCGTTCGTTTCTTTATCTGTATAAGATTTCTGTTTGATCTGGGGATTTACTGAACATACCAAAAGCCTGTGAAATTACAGGGCAGGCGACTGCTGCTGSTATCTCAGCATGTTCTTAATTAGCCCCTGTCTGGCAGGTATGTGTGAGAACTGGAAAAATGGGGGGAGATTTTGCACTGAAATTAAGAAAAAAGGAAACAACGAGAACAATTCCCCRAACATCTCCCTGCTGGTCCCAGTGAAGTTACTGTGATAAATGAGCAGGAATTACAGGTTATCAAACAGATCAAGTTTTAACATTTATTTTAAAAAGGAAAAAAAGAAAATTTATTTCCATCCTATTTGGGGAAATGGATTTTACATGTGAAATGCAGAAATAAATGGTGCATCTGCTTTTTTTTTTTCCTCTTTTAGATCCACACGCCAGCAGTAAGGAACGGAGATCTGCCTTATCCTTACTGTTGTGTTTCAGCCGAAAGCCGTCGTTCAACTCAAACAGCAGGGCTATAATGACTTTGCTGCACCTGCACCTCTATGTCACTGGCTTGGTCTTCTGGATTACGCAGAAGTCCAGCTCTTTGGTGCTGCCCAACGCCACCGAGCTCCTGGGCCCCCCCAGCAGCGCAGCGGCCGGCCTCGCGTCGGCCATCGGGGTGCCCAGGAACCGGCGCAGGCGCTACATCTCGCCCCGGGACATGAGCGCRATTTTGGACTACCACAACCAAGTGCGGGCGCAGGTGTCCCCGCCGGCTGCCAACATGGAGCACATGGTGAGTGCTGGTGCCGGGCGCCCCGGGGCGGGATGGTGCCGGGCGAGCGGGTCCTGGCTCACCTCTGCCGCCTGCGGGGCGGCCGCATCCGTCCTGAGCTGCAAAAGCCACCGTTTGCAGAGGTAACATTAGGGAAAGGGAGGTGGTGACATCCCCAATGTGCCATCTGCGCCCTCCCTGCAGTGCTGCGTGCTGCCAACAGCAGGGTTTGGGCACTTTATTCCTTCTCCTCCAGCACTGGGAGGTCCTGGTGTATTCCCCAACGGGCAGGAATAGAAAGGAAGAGCAAGAAAGGGCCAGGTCCCGTCCACAGCCCCCAYGGGAGCGCTCCTCTAACTGTGCCCTCCGGAGAGAGGGACAGCGCCCGGCACCGGCCGCTCACCGGCAGGGTCCCACCACCGACAGCCACCCAGCCCGGGAGGCTCCCGGCTCCCGGGTCCCTCGAGAGGCCCCGGAGATCAGTGTGGGGGGCRTCACTGCAAAAGGGAAGGGCAGGAGTGAGAGAAAGAGCAGCCACCCAGCTCCTGCAATGCCAGCTCCTTTCGACCTTCCTGAACGGGGGCCAGCACCCGCAGGATTGGTTCCTACTGGGAACAGCTAGGAAAAGGAGAACTCAATTTGTGTCCAAATAAGCTGACGCGGTGTCTAGGAGCCCGGTTTGGCCATGCCGCTGCCGGGCCCCTTCCTCGCCGCAAAGGCAACCGCAAAGGGCCCCGATGCTCGCTGCCGAGACGCCGTGCTGCCGGGCTGGACAGACCCCAAAGCTGGGGCACGCGCGCAGCTCTCCCCAGCGCTGCCGGCACGGCTGTCCCGTCCCCGGGGCCCGTCTCCCCGGGGGCAACGGGGGTTTCTTGCCGCGGAGGCCGAGTCCAGGCTCCCGGGTGCTTGCAGGTGCCCCGGGAGCCTCGTGGTGGTGCTGCTGGAGGACATAAAATTGGTGGCATCACTTCAGCACCYTTAGCGCTCTGGTCAGGATCGGCGACTTCAGCCACCTCCGTTCACCAGCCGGCTGGTCCTGGGCGGCTCCTAACGTAGCCCTAAAGGGAGGAAAAATGGGAGAGCAACCAAAGGGAGGGATTTTGCCTCGGCGGCTGCCTCCAGATGGCTCGCGGCTGCTTGCCCGGGCGCGGGGCGGCGCGAGTCCCGGGTGCCTCTGCCTGGGTGCCGCTCCGCTCCCATGCCAGCCCCGCAGGACGGGAAAGCCCCGCGCCRCGGGAGGGAGGGAGGCAGGATCAGGCTCGAGGAGCTGCTCGGGAGCRGCAGGGTGGCCCTGGATGCAGATCCGGGGGCGGCGCGCCACAGCCCGGCTCGCTCAGCACACGGCACAGGGCAGCCTGGCCCTGGGTGTCCTGCGCCGCTTCACGCTTGCCCTCAAGTCCAGCCTTCCCAGATAAGGCCCCAGCTATCCCTCCCTCTCCCAGGCAAGGCTAAGGCTCATCCCCAAAGCAGTTCAGGATGGGTGAGGGAGCTTTAAATAATGCATGAAGGAAACAGCTGTGCCGACCCGGGGCTGCGGCGGTGGCAGGATGCTCCAGCAGCAGCGCGGGGACGCGGGAGGTTTTATCCCTCTGACTTTGGGCTCAGTTTAGCAAAAGAGGGCAGTGCCCGGAGGGGTGAGCGCGTTCAGCACACGGGGCCTGGGTTGCTTCAGGGCATCGTGCTTTGCCCCCTCCCCAGCCCAGGGAGGGGGTTTCTCCTCGTCCCGGCTCCGGCCAGCCGAAATCCCCATCCGCCCTTTCCCTCTCCCCGCTGCCAGGTGTGGGACGAGAGGCTGGCGCGCGCTGCGGAGGCCTGGGCCGCGCGCTGCCTGTGGGACCACGGGCCCCCCCAGCTGATGAAGTACGTGGGGCAGAACCTCTCCATCCACTCGGGCAGGTACGTGGCCCGGGCGCCCCGGCTTCCTCGCGCAGCCCCCGGGCGCCCCGCTCCGCTGCTGGCAGGGCAGCGCCCTGAGCAAGAAACCAAGCGGTCCTGGACTTCCGCTGCGGAGGGCCGAAACGCAAGTCGGAGGGCAGGGAGACTCGGTGCGCGGGGCAGCGGCCAGCCCGGCCCTGGCYGGGAGGAGAGCTGCGGAGCGCGTCGCTGCGGGCTGGAAGGGGAGGACAGGGCCCGGGACGAGGACAGGGGGCCTGGAGCCGGGCGAGCTGGGGGACGGGCGCCTTGGGAAGGGCGACCAACTCTTGCAGCAGGATAAATGTAGGAAAGCAGAGCCTGCCCGCTGCTCGTTTGGGGGATGGAGCATTTGGGGGATAGAGCATTCACTCCCTTCTTGCTGCCTGGCACATGCACCAGGAGAGCGTAGGTCGTGGTCTCCCAGCACGTGGCTGAGCGCTCGGCCATCTCCGGAGAGGGCCAGGTCTTCCAAGAGGCTGCTTACACCCCCGGCACAAGCGCACTTGGTGCAAGGATGTGACTGCACCCTTCTCCGCAGGCACGCTTGCTCCTGCCCGGCCTCACGGGTGCTGCCTGGCTCCATCCCCCCCTGTCTTCCACACTCCCTCAGGATGAGCTGCAGCCTTCCTCGCCCTCCTCTGGGAAGCGGAGGAGGAAGAGGGTCTCCCGCTTGCATGGCCCGACACGGGTAACCCAGGTGTTTCTCCGGGACGGCTGCAGAAGGGCATCTCCTAGAAACTGCCCTGCAAAGCAGGCTGCCGCGGGACTCCTGCTCCTCGGAGCTCCGGGCTAACGCGGAGAACGCCGACTGTTTGCRTGCGTGCCCTTCCGCAGGTACCGCTCCATCGTGGACTTGGTGAAATCGTGGTACCACGAGAAGCAGCACTACTCCTTCCCCCAGCCGTGGGAGTGCAGCCCCCGCTGCCCGGCCACCTGCAGCGCCTCGGTGTGCAGCCACTACACGCAGGTGAGCGCCGTGGCCCTGCGCCGCCGCCGCACGGGCCGCTGTGACGGGGCTGCGGGCAGACGGCGTGGGGCCACGGCACGTGCCGCCGTGACCGGGCTGCGGGCAGACGGCGTGGGGCCATGGCTCACAGTGCCAGCGCAGCATCCACCGGGAGAGGACGGAGGCTCCCAGGGAAGTGCCGGGAAGCTGGCAGCTGACTGTCCCGCGCCTGCTGCTCCCTGCAGGGAGGTTTCTCTCAGCCTTTAGGCCAACTGGCTGGAACTTTTTTTTTTTTTTTAACTTTTTTAAAGTTTGCCCTCGGTTTCCCCTTATTACCCCAATAGCACCTCAAAGGTTGTGAAGACAAAGAAATTAAACCCTTCCTGCTCTTGCTGGTCATTTATCCACACTGTCACGACAGAGCAGCTTTTTAGTGTGCAGCGACGTCTGGCTTCCCCGTGAATGCAGCCCCTTCATTCCCCGGCACGTCCAGCGGCGCCTTGCCAAGACAAGGTGGAAAACCTCCCTCTGCTTCCCTGCTCCGTGGCGAAGCACGCTGACCTTTAATTACCGGCGCGCTGCCTCTCCCCCGGCAGCGCAGCCCCCCTCCAGCGTTCGCCCAGCCTCTGCCTCTAGGCAGAAGAGGGACATTGAAAAATCACGCTCAAGTGACAAGAAGTGCCCGAGGTGGCCACAGCATCTCACCCAAGAAACTCAGGCCAGCAGGATCTCGTTCCCTGATAGGACACCCTGCTCCGCGGCCCCTCTGCAGTGGGCTCCGGGACGGGCGGGTTTGGGAGCCCCGGCTTTGACAGCGCCTGGGTAATTCCTGTTTTCTGTCTCGGCCGCAGATGGTGTGGGCGTCCTCCAGCAGGCTGGGCTGTGCCGTCAACACCTGCGCCAACATGAGGGTGTGGGGCAGCACGTGGCGCCGAGCCGTGCTCCTCGTGTGCAACTACGCCATCAAGTGAGTGAGCGCCGGGGAGCGCCCGCGTGCCGCCCCCCGCCGAAATGCCCCGCTTGCCCTGGGGACCGGCTCGCCCCCGCTCCTCGCCCGCGGCCCCTGCACACCTCTGCGGCAGCCCTGCAAATCTGTGCCCCGCGCTTGCGGGGCCCCGAGCCATACATCTGTGCCCCGCGCTCGCGCAGCCCTGAGCCATAAATCTGTGCCCCACACTAGCGCGGCCCCGAGCCATAAATCTGTGCCCCGCACTCGCGCGGCCCCGAGCCATAAATCTGTGCCCCGCACTCGCGTGGCCCCGAGCCATAAATCTGTGCCCCGCACTCGCGTGGCCCCGAGCCATAAATCTGTGCCCCACACTCGCGTGGCCCCGAGCCATACATCTGCGCCCCGCGCTCGCGCGGCCCTGAGCCCCCTCCTGGCGCAGGCTGTTTCGGCAGCGGTGCCTGCCGCGTGGGTTTGCCGGCCGTTGCATCGGGCACGCGTGGGACGCAGAGCGCCATGCGGGGCGGGAGACGCTCTCACCCTCAGCCGGGGCACCCAGCCCGGGAGGCAGTCGTGAGCCAGCTAAGTTCGTCTCGGTGGCAGGCAGCAGCGCTCAGAGGCAACGCCTTCCTCTCTTTTCCAGGGGCAACTGGATAGGAGAAGCGCCGTACAAGGTGGGGAGGCCGTGCTCAGCCTGCCCGCCGAGCTACGGCGGGCTCTGCAGCAACAACATGTGCTTCACGGGACTCAAGTCCAACCAAGTGAGCTGGTTCTAGGGCTGCAGCGGCGGCTCCCGGCTCCGCAGCCGGGAAGACGTCCCCAGGGACGAGGGTTGTGTAAAACCAGAATTATTTATAACCCTGGTGCCTCCGAGCTGCTCTTTCTCTCCCTCAGCCCCCTCCCGTCCCCCCCGGCTGCTGTAGGAGGCTTTAGGCAGCAGGGGCTCTGCACGCCCCCGTCGTTAGCGTACCTGCTTCGTCCCCGCGCCGTGCAGGAGATGGTCGTGCTGTGGCTTCGTGTCTTCTTATTTTTATACACCTCCCCAGGGAGCGCTTGCGCTGCCGGCTGCTTCTGACTTTGAGGCAGCAGGTGGGGATAGGCGAGCCAGCGGCCGGCCGCCCCTTCCCTGCCCTGCGGCGCTTCTCCCGGCTTTCCCGCGGCCCCGGCATGTGTGCGAGGCCGACGGTCCGCGCAGATAAACTCCAAGACTTTCCTGTCGTGGCGACCRCCTGGGGGGGAGCGGCGGGGTTGGGGGGAGCCCGGTGCGCCCGCAGCGCTCCCGCCGGCCCCCACCTCCCGGCGCCCCAATAAAGGTGTCTCCGGAGCCCCGGGCTCGCGTCGGCCCTTGCATCCTGCCGCCTCTCTCGCAACTCGGAGCGACGCGCGTTCGCGCCGTTTCTCCCCGCCGGGGGTGCCGGGGCGCTGAGCGCGGTGGGACGGGGAACGGGGGCGAGGGCGGCGGGGGCGCAGGCAGCAGCCGTCAGGGAGCCCGGGGCAGCGGCGCGGGGGGATGCCCGGGTGCTTTGCTCCATCGTGCGGGAGAAGGACAGCACTGCTGGGACACCCGCGCGAGGCCGCTCGGCAAAGGGAGCGCGTCCTGCCCACGTTTTTGCCCCGCGGAACGCCCTGCCGGGGCCGGCCTGGGGGAAGGGGCAAGCCGGGGAGGCTGCGCAAGCCCGGCGGGACGTGGGAGCCCCCCGCGCCGTGCCGCCAGCACTCCCCGGCTGCCGCCTGCTCCGCCTGCTGCTAAACGCGGCCGTCGCCTGCCCGCCCGCAAGCGGCTTTAGCCCGGCCCGGAGGAGATGCAGGGCTCAGGCGCGGCAGCACCCCGGCGTGAGCCTGGCGCGTTAGAGCTCTTCCTGCACGAAACCCGGCAGAGAGGGCTCAGGTTTGGACACGTGCGGAGCGCCTGCACATGAGCAACGTCCTGCAGCGAGGGAAGGGAAACCAGAGGCGTCCGGAGCTCATCGCCCCGCACTGAGGTGCTCTGTGCACAAATCCGAGCTGAGCCCATCAGTGCAGCGAGTGTGGAGGGCCTCAGCCAGCTCCCCAGTGCGACCACGTCACGGCCTCTCTTCTGGGAAGGAGTGGGCTGGAGGCGAGGAAACCTTGGGGAAGAGCGTCCGCAGCGGCCGTGGAGCGCGGATAACGCCCAGTCCCTGCACGGAGCGGCGAGCAGGGGGCAAGGCCCCATCCTGCACGTGGGTGGGCGCTGGGGCAGGGCCCGACAGGCAGCCACAGCTCAGGGCTCTTCATCTCCTGGCAGGGTCTCGGGGTTGCGCGAAACCCCTCGCTCTTCCCCGGGAAGCGACAAGCCGGTTCCGACGGCGGAGGCTTTGCCTGGCTCCCCCTCGCTGCGCAGCGGTGGGGGAGAAGGTCACCGCGGCAGGTCTGGGGACCCCTTGCCCTTCGGCGGGGGAGAAGGGCAACACCGGTCGGAGCTCCCCAGCGGCTCTCCTCGATCGGCAGCGCGACGGGGAGCCCCGCTGCCGCCTCCGCCTGCCCCGCGGACCCCTGCCTCACCCCCGGCCACGGACACGGCGCCTCTCCGCCGTTACCTCCCCGGCTCTGCCGAGGCGTCCCTGCTGTCCACACCCCCTCCCAATTTCCAGGACGTATCACCGCTAACCAAACCCAGGGACTACTGCCCCAAATTCCCCGGCCCCTCCGCTTTGGCCTCCGCCTGCCGATTCCCGCAGCGCCAGGCGACGGGGTGGCTCCTGTGCTGCTTCCCGCCTCATCTGTGCTCTCCCTCGGGATTCGCTTTGCGTCCGGGAAAAAACCTGCCCTGCGCTGCCTCTGGTTAYGCCACCTCGGGGCAGCGCGTTCGAGAGCCAGGGCGCTCCAGGGGCCCCGGGGCACTCGCYGAGCCTGGCGGCAGGGAGAGGCGCCCCGGGGCCGGGGTTTGGGGAGCGGGGACCGGCGCGTGCCCTGACCTCCCCGAGGCCACGGTGCGGAGATGAAGTAGGGCTGGCTGGAGCGGGGAAGCTCCGACCCTCCTTCGCCCGCCCCAGGCTGCTGGGCAAGAGCAGGGCAAAGCGCCTTGCAGGGAGACAGCCAGAAAAGGGGGTGAAGGGAGGCGGCTGAGAGCAGGGGGGGGGGGGGGGGGGGGGGGGAGCTGCAAGCACCCATGCGACACCCATGAAGGACGCGCTGCCAGGACGGCTTGTCGAGACCGTGCCCCGACCCTTGCCGGGGGCCCGCTTTGCCCACCGCAACACGCGCATGCGTGCGCCAGCGCGTCCGGCCGCGCACACGTCACCCCCGGCACCRCCGCCACCGTCCCGTGCATCCCTTGTCCCGCGGGGCCGCGTGGCTGCGCTCTGGCGCGCGGGCGCAGCCCTTGTTTTCCCACCGCGGGCCGGCGACGGCAATAAAACCGGCTGCGTCTCGGCTGCTACAAAGCCGGGCGCTGCCCTTCCCTTCCCTTCCCTTCCCTTCCCTTCCCTTCCCCGCGCCCGGCGCTCGGCTCATCTCTTCCCCGCAGCCGAGGGAGGAGGAAACCCCCCTGGCCCGGGGGCTGCCCTGGCCTTGACGCTGGGTGGAAATAGGAGCCCCAAAACAGGACGGGAAAAGCCGTGTTTGAGTTTCTAGCTCGGCAGCAGTTACTATAGCTACAGCAGCAGCACCTTGCAGATTGGTTTCCATAAGAGCTTGGTTACTATTTAACATCTCCACCCACATTAGCCCTGATTAAGCGAATCAATAAGATAACAGGAGAGGCAGGTTTCCTTGCCCTGCCTCTCCGCGCTCCCTCCTGCCTTCACCTAGTTCCTTAGTGATAGACATTTTTTTAATTTTTTTTTTTATTATTATTATTACTATTCGTACACTTCCTCTGCTTTTCACCCCAAGTCCCCATAGCGGTAGYCGGCGAGACATGGTCAATGTAAGCACCCAGCTAAACGCTAAGATGGAGGCTCCATATGGTGAGTACAGCGTTACCATCTCCCTTGCCGCTGCTCCGGCGTCGCTAGAGGGATGGACGGCAGGGCCGGCCGGGGCGCGGGGCTGCGGAGGGCTGCAGGCACGACCCCACGCCCCGGCCCCGCTCGCCAGCGCTGCTCCCGGCCCCGGCGAAGCTGCCCCCCGGGTGGCTCATGTGCAAAGGCTGGAGACGGATGCAGAAAGAGGGTTCCTGATTTTTTTATATATATATATATATATTTTTTTGTCTCTCTTTCACTCTGTTTTACTTGAAGAAGCAGCCTGCTCTAGTGACCCGAGCGTAGCAGGTGCTACCCGCTTGCCAAGGGGTTGTTGCGCTCTGGATAGGGAGCAGGTTTTCGGCAGGAGTCGGAGCAGTTTTGAAACGACATGATGCGTTGCCTTAGGACAAAAAGCCAGCCCGAATGCAAAGGTTGCGTGCGGTTCGTGGCATGCATGAGCCGGGACGGCGGCAGCCTCCTCCCGCCGCCGGCCGAGGGAAGGGGCCGGTTTGTTGTCACCGCCGAGCAGATTTCCCAGCAGGGAGGCTAGCCCRCGGGCGAACGGCAGCCTCGGCTCTCGCCCGTGCAAAGCCCCAGCCGGCACGCTGCCGTCGGGGACGCCTGGGTCCCGAGGGAGATGCCCGCGAGGCCTTTCCCGCGCTCCCCGGGGCCGAGAGCCGGTCCCAGGCCGGGGCAGCCCCTGCTGCACTGCCTTGCTTTGCCAGGTGTGAACTGCCACCAAACGCACACGGCCCCCGGGGGGACGCGTGTCCCCTCCCAGAGCTGTCGTCATCCCGCCGCTACCCTCTGGGGACGGGTCAGACGCGCACGTGCTGTGGCTTTCCCGGGAGGGCAAGGGGCTGGCGCTGGCACTGTCCTGTGCAATCGGGGAAAGCCTCAGCCCAGCCGCAGGCGTGAAGCACCTGGAGAGGAGGTCTCGCAGTTACAGGAGTCTCCATCGTGCCCCCGTGGCTCTCCATCGTGCCCCCGTGGCTCTCCTATCCGTACTTTTGGTCTCTGCTCCTCTTCTCTCGGCTCCCACGCTACATCTCTCGCAGACACACACAGCTCTGCCAGTCCGTGCCGGCCATCACGTGTGCTATCATCATCCCGTTAGGCTCACAGGCCGCCTCTTTCTCGAGCTTTGCTCATACCCATGTTTTGGGTGACGGCTGCTCCTCAGGTCCTCAGTCCCGAAAGGTTGCTCAGCTGCACTTTATCGTTCTCTGAATGAGAGGCAGGGGCTGCCTCCGCCACCGTCAGCCCAACCGCACGGCTCCGCGCCATGAGCTCGAGAGGCCCAGGGCCTCTTTAGCCACAGCCGCAGTTACTGGCCTCCTCTCCAGATCGCTTTGCTTCGGGGCTCAGAATGCTCCCCTGCACGGCCCYGCGGCGAGGCCGCGTCCGGACACGGCGTGCATCCGTGGGCACCGCTCCTTTCCGCAGGTCCGATGGCGACGGACGCAGCCTGTGCTCCCGTCATCCCAGCAGCCAGCGTCGCTGGGCCGTGCTGAGCCAAGCGAGGAGCAGAGCGCTGCAGTGGAGCAGGAGAAATAAGGTAGTTACCGAACGCTTAGGTTTAGCCCGTTTCTACCCGGTTGCTCACTTGCACACCCTAGGCGTGCAGGAGCCAGGGCTGCTGTTGCAGCTGGAGACCCCCCAGCCCGCTGAGCCGGAGCAGTCAGCACAGGACGGGAGCTCTCGCATGAAGCTGGGCTCCAAAATAAACTGCTTAGTCTTCTGTCTGGACCAAYGGATTCGGTGCAGATTGTGATCTGAGTCCAGCTGGTGCTTTTTGAGCGCAAGAGGAGACGTTGTGTGATCAAGGCCGTTTGTTAGGGAGCAAAACGAAAACTAGAGCGGGCCTGGCCTTGGAGTACGATCGCAGCCTGGGCTGTGCCGAGGAGGATGCTGAGCATCCTTCAGCCTGAAGCCCCAGGTGACTAATCCTGCAAGAAGGAGCACTTCTCCCCTCTGGCCAAATAATCTTCTGCTCCTGCTCCTCACAGCAGATCCGCTAGGATAACAGGGCCTGATTTGTGCCTAATTTGCACAAGAAGGGGTGGACGAAGTGATGTTTCCAGTGGACGGTGATGGCACAGCCTGGGAAACGCGGCAGTGCAAGGTAGCGGGGCCTGGACGTCCCCAAACTCCGGGTGTTTGCATGCTGATTTGTCCTGGGGCGCAAAGCCATCCGCATTTCTGCAGCGAGCAGCTGGCTTTGCCTGACAGATGTTATTCAGGGAGCTGAACAAGCTATTTAATCACTTACGATTAAGTTATTACGTCCACTCGCATCTGGCTCTAACGCGAGCAGCCGTTTGCCAGCCTCAGCAYACACAAAGGCAGGCAAATATTTCTGCAGCTGATTTTCTCCGCGAGTCCAGCCCCGGCGGAAAGCGAACGGGTGGCCGAGTGGAGCTGGCCCGCGGCAGGACGCAGGGGAGCCCCGGCGTCCCGGGGCTGCTCCCCGGCCGCCTGCGGGCCGCTCGCCCCGTCTGCCCCCGCCGGCCCGCACGCGCTCCGAGCAGCCGCTCGCCACGTACCAGCCCGTCCCAGGCCCAGCCTGCCGAGCCCGGGGCCGTGCCAGGGGGAGGGAAAAAAAAAGCAGAAAGAAGGGCCTCCGAGACCAAAGCAAGAGGAAAYGCAGACTGTTGGCAGAAGGAGGGGAGTCCTCATAAACAAAGCGGGTGAAAGAGTTATCCAAATATTGGCGGAGGAAGGGCTGGCTGGGATCAGGGACGGGGGAGCGTCGGCTGCTCCCAGGAGCGGGCGGGAAGGGGTTKGGGCAGCGGGAGCGGGGGCGCAGCCCGACCCGGCACGCTGTGGAGCAGCATGGCTAACGCCGCCGCTGCGGGCGAGGGCTTCGCGGCGCGGGAGCTGCATTGCACGGTGCCGACCGGCGGCTCCGCGCCAGGCTCCACCGGCGACAGTTCAGCCTGCAGGAGGGGCATGTGTTTATTTTTGGAGTTTCTTTTGACGGAAAGCTTGGTTTCAGGTATTTTCCATCTCTCCGCCTGTCTGCAGCCTTGTGGCAGCAGGGTCCGTCTGCTCGGAGCTCGGGGAGGAACGGCAAGGGGAAAGCGTGGCTTTCCCGCGGGTCGCCCTGCGGGGCTGCAGGCGCCGGGGGCTGCTGCTGACGGCAGCTCCGGGCCGAGCCGCGGCAGAGCCTCGGGCCTCGGCCGTCCGTGCTGCAGACGGGCCCGCGAGCGAAGCAGCGCCGCTGGTGCGGCTGCGGAGGGGGCACGGCGTCGCTGCCCCGCACGGCCCCGGCTGCGCAGAGCCCGGCCGTGCCCAGCCTGGTGCCAGCGTCCTGCGCCCGATCCCGGCTGCATCGCACGGCCAGGGCGTTTTGGAGCCAGGGATGCGGCGGGGATACGGAGCAGGGCGTCCCCCCGGGGCGTTAGAGCAATCTCGGGAAAACGCAGCCTCCCCGTCCGCCCTGCCCCGGGCTGCCTCGCATCCTCCCGCAAACGCGAATCTCAGAGGATGCCCGGCGGGGAGGCTGCGACGGTTTCTCCAGTTCCTCGTGGTCCTTCCCAGTACCCTGTGGTTCCCCGCAAGCAGGGAGATGGGAGCCTGCCTTTGGCATCCTGATAAGACAGGCCATAACATAGAAACTGCTCCCTGGGTAGTGTCAGCCAGCTGGCTCCGGGAATGCTAAAAAGCCGGAGGGGGAGGCTGGAGATAGGTGTGCGAGAGGGTAAGGACGGAGACAGATGGAGCAGGGCGGAGGCAGAGGGTCAGGACCAGGCCAGCAGCCGCCTGCCCTCCAGGCCAACGCGGAGGAGACATTCTCTGTCTCCACTTTTATCCTCCCGGGAGACTCCGGCACAGCCAGGGCAATTCCCCTTAATCCCAGCGTAGTCAGCACCATCCCATTRTGTTTTCCTGATGCGATGGCAGCTCCTGTGGCAGCGGCTTGGGAACGCGGCTTTGCTGGTTAACTCAGAAACGCAAGACCTCAGAGCTGCTGAGGCATTTTGGTCAGATTTGGTGAATAGTTTCAGCTGGAGAATATAAAAGGAGGCAGAATTCAGAAAGATTTTTACTTTGCGCTGTAAGGCAAATATTTTTTTCATTTCAAAATGGAGCTAAATTTTTATAGGTTAAAGAAAAGATTTCAATAAATGTGAAAATTCAGTGAAATAGTCAGTATGTTGACCACACTTGGTACGTTGACCAATGTTTCAGGATAATTCAAAGGAAAATGTGTATTTCTTTTTCATATCGCTGGAAACTTCTCAAACATTTCCACTGGATATGACCCAAACTGAGCTTTTTTCGCCTCGGGGCAGCATTGCACCCTGCGGGAAGGCGGCTCTCGGCACTCCTCCTTCCCTCCCTGCACCACAGCCAGCGCCAAACCCCCATGGTTTATCACAACAGGTAGCACACGGCTTCGGCTCCGCTTTAAAACATGCTGGTATTTTTATAAGAGAGAGTGAGAACGTCGTTACCTGTGGCAGGGAAACTTAGCTCCGTGAAGAGGCTGGCTCGAGGCCGGCGGAGGTTCGAGGAGCCCGTGAGACCTGTTTTGAGCTCTGCAAGGCAAGTGGAGGCCTGTTCTCCAGATTCACCCAAGACTGGGAACATGCTTGGTTATTCTACTTGCTGCCTTTTTTGTAATGCTATTTCAAAATGACGTTCATTTACAGCGAGTGCAAAGAGGTGGCGAGTGCTGGTGATCCTGCAGACAGCAAAGCCTGGGCAATTTCTCCTTAACTGCGGCAATGTTTGCAGGGGGACACAGGCAGTGCCAGGGCCATCAGCAGAGGACGAGGTAGTTAAGGCTGCAGAGACATCCAGCTCCTGCCACTGAGCTTTGCCCTGCCCTCAGCGGCCGCCTGCCTCCGCTGTCCGGTGGCTCTGGGCTCTGCAGAAAGTCCCGCGGCAGGACGGACTACCAAAGGATGCCCCGTGTCTCCTGGCGGGCGTTCAGGTGCCCGAGGACATGCCTGGCAGTGTCTCGGCTGGCTGGGGTCGGAGGTGGGACTGGGCAAATACCGCAAAAAAAAGTGCGACTGTCTGTGTTCAGGCCCCTTCTCTAATGTTTGCTTTCCCCAAATATTCAAGCAAACAAGTTTCCTGGCAGAAATGTTTGTGGAAACGGCAAATGTTGCAGAATACTTGTGGAAGGCAAATTTCAAGTCAGTGGCTGTGTCATAAACCCAAATCTGACAGCTCTGCTCGCCTAGGCTGGGCAAAAGCACCACCAGGACCTTCGAGCTAAGCCAGGTCCCAGAAGGAATTAATCCCAGAAATGGCTTGTGTCCAAGCTTCAGCCTAAGCATCAACAACAGAAATTATCTAGCAAATCCCTTCAGGAAAGAAATATATGTCTCAAAAAATAATGACCTGGCCTGGATAATGCACAAAAGAGAAGCAACTTCGTTCAGAGCTGCCAGCTATGGAAAGGTGCCAGCAGCTGAGTCACCTGCGGGGAACGAACGCTGGCTCCAAAAAGCCGGAGGTCACACGGCTGGACTGGACTTGCTATCCAAAAATGCCGTGGCCACTAGAGGGACCCCGGCATGTGTCCGTGGGTGCCAGGAGTCCAGCTGCCAGGGGAGCCTGGTGGGGATGGTTCAGCCTGGCTCAAGCCCTCTCAGCAGCCAGATGTCCCAGCAGGCTCAGCCCATGGTGGCATCTCCACCATGGGAAGAGGATTAGAGGTGGCCTTCTCCCCTCCCTTGCCAGCGCTGGGTAAGTGTAGTGTTTTCCTGCAGGCCTTGCAAATAAAGCTGGATGGTGCCTGCTTTGGGCTAATCCGTTGATACGTATGCAAACGGCACAGGAAGGACCCGTGCTTTACAGCCCCTGATAACGCGGTGCCTCTCAGGCCGAGACAGCGGCAGTTCAAACACCACRATTCCCCCTTTCCCCAGCTGGGTCRCAAGCAAACAGGCCCCAGATGTCCCGCGTGTCACCGGTGCCTTTGCAGAGCTGCGCAGCGAAGGGCCGGGGTCTGCCTGCGGGACCGGCCAGAGGCTGCGGGAGCTTTGCACGGTAACTGCTGCCGGCTCTCTGGGCGCTTGCCTTCGTGCCAAGGGGCACGAGCTGCCTCCAAACCACCGAACGGGACCTGCCAGCAAGTCCGACGCCTGCGCTGCAGCAAACGACGCGAGCGGCCCGAGCTCAGCTCTGCAACCAGCTCCTGCGGGCTCTCTGCACGCGAAGGAAGAGAGCCAGGAGCCGGGTGATACCACCGGCCTCGTGCCTTGGGTCGCTGCACATGCGTCATCGCCTTCACTACCGACACTCTGCAGAGCTTGTTCCTTCTCGTACCTCCATTTCCCCTGGCTGTTTGCACGCGCTGATTTTCATCACGGCCCTACAGATGCTCTGCCAGGTCTTCCCTTGCCTTGCTCATCCCTCCCCAGGCTGGCCAGGCCAGCAGCCCCCCAAAGCACCTTCCTCGGGGCTCTGCCCATGTACCCCCAAACTCGTCCTTCAGCGCGGCTCGCTCCACTCCTGCCACCGAACCCAGGGCACCCAAACCCCACCAGCGGGGAGCCAAAAGGCACCTTTCACCTGCCTCGCACAGGAACCCTCCTGCTCCCAGCCATGGGCGTGTGCAAGATTTTATAGCCGATTACCCCTGGGAAAGTGGGAAACGCAGGGAGAGCTGTACACTCAGCTTCCTGCCAGGGCCCAACGCTCTGTTTAAGAGCGCCAATGTCAACAGATAGACCTGAAGGAAGGAGCAAAACCAAATACATGAGCACTTCTCAGAACAAGAGCTGTAAAACCTGCGCAAACCTGAACAAGTGGCACCACACTCTTTTATACGGTCAGAATCAATAGTCAAGCCCACTTGACGTGTTTGCTGACACATAAACGACAGCCACTGCGCTAGGTTTATGACCCAGCGCCTCAAACGGAGCCTGCAGAGTCTGGTTATTTCTCTGCCCTGTTCTCAGGTGGGAGGCTTGTAACTTCACCCCACACGTCCCCCAGAGCCTTGACTCCGTGCGGCCCAGGGCTGACGAGAAGCTGCTGCTCCTCCTCTCCACCGGGCCACCAACACGGGCTACCAAACGGCCCCTGTCTCCAGCCAGCTGTGCAAGTCCGGCATCCTGTCCGGTCCCGTCCCTCGGGGCGCCGACGTCCATCCCAGCGCCCTGATGGAAAGCAGCCGCCCGGCTCGGGAATGCAGGTTGCTGCTGTTAGCATCGCCCAGCCGCCGGGAGAGGTGCTGGCCAGGGTGCGAGGTTAAGGGAAGGAGCTGGGTGGAAAAACTCCCCTGGCTGATGCTGCGAGGGCAGGTCCATCTGCAGGACCTCGGGAAGCTGCGTGGCCTCTCCGGCGGCAGCCTGCGTGGTCTGTGAGCAGGGGGACGTCCTTCCCCCAGGGATGAGCAGCCTCAGGCTGCCCCGGGAGCCCTGGCAGGGAGGAGTGGAGAGGCACCGGTGGGTGCTGGTCCTCGGGGGACACCAGCCCGCGCAAAGGAGTGGAATAAGGAGGCAGCATATGGGGGAAGTGGGGCAAACAGTAGGACTTCAGATCCACATCCCTGCCCACTCTCTGCCTAGAAACTGCTGAATTCAAGGCATAACTGCAGGGGGATGGAGTTGGCAGCTTTGCCACCCCTCGGACACCCTGATGGATGCCCGGCGTGCAGCTCAGCGCTGCCTGCACTTCCATGCGCAGGCAGGAGCGCCCATGGGTGTGTGTCCAGGGACTGCCACYGTCTGGGAGAAATCTCTGTTGATCTAGGTGTGTTTCCCTATTGCGGGCGTTAATGCATCAGCGGGGAAACAGAAAGGTGAAGGGAGGTGTCACAAGGTCACGAACAGTTCAGCCCCCGCCCTTGCCTCGAAGGTGGACCGCGGTGCTGCTCCTCGCCCCGCTGGGCCATGCTCCGCTTTGGCGCCTGCCTCCAGTGCCTGGTCTCACAGGGGCTCGGATGGTTGGCGGTGTGGTGGGGCCCCCTCYACGGTGGGGACATGGACCTCCTGGGGGGTGCGTCCCCTTGCTGTCTGCTGGGGGGAGCTCTGGTGGCCCCTCTTGGCCCCAAGTGCATTTAAGACCTCAAAGTCGGACTGAAACTTGCTTTCATCTCAAAACAGTGGGTTCTGTTTTGACCAAATGTTGTCCCCAGTCCCGGGCTCATTGAGAGTTTGCTGAAAGCTGCTGGAAGCTGTGTGGTTTCAAAATGCACCCAGGCAGGGAGCAGAGGCTTGCGGAGGGGAACAGTTTGGGCCATCGCTCTGTCAGACTCATGCYGTATCAATCGCACTCGGGTCCTGAGACCTTGAGGTGAGCAGAAAGAAGCTCTTCTGCTAGTCGCAGTGAAAGGCCAGGCAGCCTCCGCTGGAGGAAAGCCACCTGAGAAGGAAGGAAAATGCAGGCAGAAATACATTTGCGTTCCTGATGGGACGTGGCCCGAGGGTCGGTTCCTTCAGGCACAGGGGCTGAGCACGGCCATGCTCACTCCCTGCCTGATCGGTGCGGTTAGCATGCAGCACACGGCTGTGTTGCAAAGGTGCCCAGCTCTTCTCCCTTTCAGCATTAAATTCATTGCTCTGAACATGTGAAAACTCATTGAAGTGCCACTCTAATCTCTCACCTAATTGTACTCCCCCAGGCTAAGCAGGGTCACACATGCCAGCGCACACTCCTTGCAGAGGAGAAAAATCTCAGAGCTCAGCAGTTGCTGCTCCCTGCCTGGACTTGGGCCAAATGAGTCAACACCAGAGTGTCACAGCAGCAGTAGCTCCAGAAAGACATAGAAACTTCAGCATTGTGGTGGCAGAGAAGGTCCTGTTGTAGTTTGGCACTCAGAAAATCCCATTTCTTCCTAATGGGCTCAACTTGGCCTCGGCCTGGGTGTAAGGAACAGCCAGGGACTGCTGTGGCTGAGAGCTCAGACTCCACAGGACCAGAGGCTCCTGCGTTCCCCATCGACTTGAGAGGGCTTTATAGGAAGGAGAGGAGGTGGGAGAACCAATGTGCACAAGCTACTAAATGTCAGCCTGGACAGTTTCCCAGGTCCTAACTCATACATCTTCCGTCTTTGGGCTGAGTCTGGGATACACAGCAGAGCCATGAGTTGCAGAGCCAGTCTCTGGCACCCAAAACACCCAGGATGGAGGAACACAGGGTCGAGCGGTCGGCAAAGCCTCCCTGCTCAGCGTGCTGGGTCCCGTGGGCATCGCAGGCTGCCACAACGCCTTGGCAGGGGAAGAGGAGAGGAAGGTCCGGGCTCTCGAGAGCTGGCAGACAGTGCCTGGCCGGCGCCCCGCTCCAAGCTCCCATGGAGGCCCTCAGGGGAGCTTCTTGATGACTCCAGGGCTGTGTAAATCATTTGTGCTGCTATCTAGGGACCTGACAGACATAACACTAAAGGCTGCACAGAGACTGTTTTGAACACTTGTGCAGCTCTGCCTTCTTCATCTTCACGTCTCCCTTCTCAGGGCTTTGCAATGGCAGCTGCATAATTTTTGATTCCCTGCACAATGCAGGAAGGTGAGAAAAAAGGTTGTTTCTCAAGGATGTTGTGTTATGGGTATTTACATAGACACATTCTAAAATGAAAGCTGCCAGCTCTTCCCCAGAGAGGCAGTCGGACCCAGTGCTGCCGTGAAGTGCACCCAGGCACACTTTCCAGAGATGCGGGTGCAATTCTGCACCTCCTCGCACGGCAGCAGCACGACGGGGGGCCAAAGCCCAGGGCGAGGGCACTTCAGAAAGGGGACCCAGAAAGCACGGCCACCAACCCCAGCACACAGACCCAGAGCCACCTTATAATTCCCATCCGGGCCATGGCCAGACCCTTTAAAACCTGTAGCTCTGCGGCACAAACTCCTGCTCCCAATCAAATCTCATTGTGACCAGCATTAAGGGATTAGCTGATCCCTGCAGCCCGCACTCCAGGCAGCTCCTCGGCGCTCGCCCTGGGCATGGCTCGCAGCTTGCGGCCCGCCGGGGGCTCGCTGCGTAGCAGTCCCCATCCGAGGGCCCGACTCCTCTAGCTCTGCCCGCAGAGCCGAACGCCCCTGGAAGATGAGTGGCAGCCGATATGACCTGCTCCGGGAAACGCCAGGTACCGCGCTCGCTCTCGCTGGCATCGCTCTCAGCCTGGTGGGGAAAGAGCCGCTGCGCAGCCAGCGCTGCAAAGCTTGCGTGGACGATGGGCATTAGTAACCCTGCGGGCTCCCATGGTGGGTGCCCAGGCAGGGCTGCTCCGAAGCCCCCCGGAGATGGAAGGGGAGCTTGGCGAAAACTTTTGGCAAGGGCTTGGGATTGCTCCTCGGGTAGCGGGACAGTAAGAGGCGCTCCATGGTCGGCAGCTGTTCAGGCTAATGTCTCTTTCTTGGATGTGTAGTCAGATGTCACAACATCTCCTCCAGGAGAGGATATCCAAGGCCAATGTTTCCCTTCTCTCCCACCTCCGCCTCCTGTTTTCCTGGTTGTCTGCAGGTGACACCAGCCTTGGTGGCTCTGAGGAAGTCACCAGGAACTAGCTGTGTCCATCCCTTAGGATGGGCATCAAGGCCTCCGCTCCTGAAAGATTCCCACTGCCTCAGGCCAAAGCAGCACCGCTGTCCAAATTCAGCATCTCACTCCTTTATAGTCCATGGAAATGTGCTCAGTTCCCACATATGAACTGCTGATAGCCTCCAAGGGGACTTGAGAGAGACCCTGGAGTCTTTGGTCTTTGTTTTGCCCCATGGCTGCTGAGCAAATGTGCTTGATTTGTGGGTGGCACTGACTGATCTCCCTGAACTCAGCTCTGGGACTCTTGAGACAGATACGCGAGCATTGGCAGCATGGGGAGAGGGTGGCTTGACTCCTTTGGTGGGGAAGAGTTGGTGGCACTGCGCTGGCACTGCATGGATGCCCCCTGGAAACCGCCTGCACCTCTGGGGAAATGAACTGGTTGTTCTCAGTCCAGCTGCTGGTGCCTGGTAATGTTGCTCGGCGCTGATGTCCCCCATGCGTGCAGCTCAGCAGAGGTGCCATGGGGTGGCCAGACATGGGGTCGGGCCCTGCTGGCTTGCAAAGTAGCTTCAGTCCTGCACTGCTCCTTGTCTGCTCCGTAGCCAAAGAGGTCTGCAGTGGTCTTACCTGGCTCTCAAAATTCAAGCTAAAGAAAACTAGAGAGAAAAGCACGTGTGACTCAAACCTTATTGGTTTCACGGAACTATTAGAAAGGTTTCTTTGGTGTCCCTCCACCGTCTCCCCTCCAGCACAGGTCTTCCCCAACACCTGCTTTAGACTCAGCCCCATTTGCCCTCTGCGCCAACAACCACTTGAAACCTCGTGATAGCGGTGGTACTGCTGCAACTCACAAAGGTCCTCCATGAACCATTTCTGATGGTCTCCACTTGACTCCAGGGCAGAGAAAAAGGCCTGTTCTGGGGCATCAGGGCTTCTCTGAGCCTCTGGCCGCCTCGGGACGAGCTCTCTGTCCCAGCACGTGGAGCTGGAAGCAGCTTTGGGGAGCCATGTGCTGAGAGCTGCTCCCAGGTAATAGCTGCGTTCTTTATCAGCTGATGACTGATTTAGAAAAGTTCATGGCTTCGGTGTGCCATGATACATTTACTAGAAATGGTTCATTTCCTCAAGTGATGTAGTTTATGGTCATAATATATTTTAATTTCTTTATGATAGAAGAGGCCAATGGCACAGGGCCCTGCAGGAATGTAAAGGGACAAATAATAATGTTATTCTGTCTTGGAAACTTAGGAGAAATGCTCAAAAGGGAATTGGTGGTGTGCAGTGCTGTTTGTTATCTGGCAGCTACAGTGTCCTGGCCCTTGTGGCTCATGGGATTGCGGAGGTGCATAACCCCCATCCTCTGCTGGCCCCACACAGCAGAACTGAGCATGCGGCAAGTCCAGGCAGCTCGATACCTTGCTGCCTCCCGGCTTTTTACTTTCGTGGCAGTAAATGGGACGGGAGTGTCACATAGGTGAGTGCTGTGACGGGCGTTGGCTGCAGATGCCAGYGCATAGCGTGAAGCTGCTGAGATGGGAGCTCTTGGTGACTTTTGCTTTCTACTTACACCACTGACAGTTGCTTTGCTCAGATCTGGGACATTAGGGACAAGACAGGTTATTCAGACAGGCTAAGGGGGCCCCGTGCTGTCCCTCTTCCCAAGCAGGTCCATCTGCTCTAGCAAGATGCTCCTCAAGGAGCCCTAAATCAGACTGTCCTTCTGCCACCCTTGTGCCGCTCCAGCTCTCCCTTCGCACCTGCAGCAGTTTTGCACAGTCTTTTGCCTTAACGTCATCAGCCCTCCCCCAGAGCTAGCAAGGGCCGATCCCAAGAGCCCCAGGAGCGACTYGGGGTCACTTCCAGCAGGCATGGCATGCTGATGAAATCCACCTTTGCAAAAAGATAAAATAAATACAAAAAAGTAAAACTTGCTTTGTAATCTTTGTTGATTTTGGCTGTTCTCCTCTGCCTATTGCCCCACCAGTGGAACGATTCAGGCACTGTGTCATGTGTGTGCAATGAACATCAGGCATAAAGTAAATGAAACCTAAACGCACTGCAAACACCTGGTAGGGGTAAGCAGAGACACTCCTTTGTCTGCCACACTGTGAAACGAGTAGTGATCTTTTTCCTGGGAAGTTGTAGGATTACTTAAGTTCCAAAGGGATTGTATTTATCAGCTAAACAAGTTCTCTATAGATCCAGACATGGGCTGCCGAGATCCCTGCCATATGAAATGTGTGAGCTGGCTAGGCAAGGAGGGCCATAGGTGTTCATTGCTCTTTGCTGAGTGGAAAATCTGGCAGCAAACTTCTCTCCAGTGCATCTGCTTCCCTGGGACTTCTGCTTTCCTGCAGCTCGGGATTTAAATTGCTGGATTCAAGCTGAGAATCTGCCAATGTAGACAGTGAATTTGGAACATCACATGGCAAAGTGCCTCCAGAGCTTTTCTTGATTTTCTCTCAGACAGGCAGGAGAATGTTTTGCTGGAAAGCATTTGGGTTTGTGTTCAGCTGGGTTTTGGATTTAATGAAATGCTCACCAGTTATGAGGATTTGAGGGGAGCAAGTGGAATCAGAGGTGGAAGCTGTAACTTGGGCCAAGTTGCAAGATGTGGTGCAATGGAACAAGATGGAGCTAATGGTTTCTCTTCCCGGTTTGCTCTTAGGCTCATCACATGATTTTTGTGTAAAAACACATCAGCCAGATTTTCAGAGTTACGAGTGCACACTTGTGGGTACAAGAACGCACATACTGTTTTAGAGGCTGCAATGTAGTCAGAGTGATTGCAAATACAGACCAGACAGGCAAATGCGTGGAATTTCTGAGTGCAGCTGCCATTCTGAGAGCAGCTCAGACTTTCTTTGCTTCTACTGTCCTTGCAAAACAACAGTTCCCAAGAGTAATAATAATTACTTCCTCAAGTGTTTAGAGCCTTTGTTCGTCAGCATAATAAACCCCTTTCTGATCCGGGGATGAAAGGCACGCACAGTGTTATCGCTGAAGCAGTATATGCTGAAATGGTCTGTGTGTCCCCATGTTTGCAGTTCTTTCCCTAGCCCTTTTGCATAGCAGCTCTTTATTAGGCTCCATGAATTATGACCAGCTCCAACAGCCTTTCCAGCTTCAGCCAAAATGCATGTGTTGCTTTTGGAGATGATTTCAAGCAGAACCTTCTACCTCCTTTGAAGTGTGTCTATTCCACATGTCCAAAAATCGCCTTGATTCTCAATAGAGTGATTTTATGGGCTGGGGGACCTGCACTGATCTGGTTGGTTTGGCCACTTTTCGAGAACTTCAGCACTGGTGAGAAACAGCCTGAGGCTGATGCTCAGCTGCTGTCACCCCCCAGCTCCCTGTGCCGCGGGGAGCCCTGAATCCTGGTACATGTTAGGGAGGTCACCAGCGACAACGTGTCTGGTGTCTGCTCAGGCACCACCAGCCCTTCTGGCTTTGCCATCACACCGTCCTGTACAGTGTCCCAGCCAACGCAAGCAGCACCTCACAGACTTGGCAATCTCCAAGCAGCATCTTTTCCAACCAGACCCACGGGAACTTCAGCACTGGGGAAAATAAACCACCAAGAAGGACATTTGCCATTGAACAGCAAGCTAAGATGACCACTCCTTCCCCAGGGCACTGTTCGCACTCTGACATGCTGCTGTTGTCACCTCCCAGCTCTCCGGGCTGGATCTTTCCGATCCACTCCCCAATGAGAAATGCCTCCCCAGGCGCCCACGTGCATGTTTTGCTGGGGCAGGGATGTGTTGTGTGTGGCTGGCAAGGGGCAGACAGATTCTTAACTACTTCTGCTGAATCATCCATGTCCTTGGAGACTTCCTCGCTGCCAGGGACACTCTGGGAACGGACACGGGAGCAGACACCCCTCCGGATGTCAGTCATCTGATTGCCAGCAGCCAAGACGAAGATCCTCAGCTTTAAGCAGGAGCTCGTTTCGGCTGGGCTCACAGACTGTGCTGACCTGCATCCCTCCGCAGCCCTTGCCAAATTCCTTGGAGCTGCTCGTTAACACACTGACGATTCAGCTCTGTAATTGTTCACGGCACACATCGAGGCAAAAGGCAAAGGGGTTTGACAGTGTGGCCTAAATATCCCTGTTTGCAAAAAGTCTGACAAAACACAAGCCCTTGGCTTTATCTTTCCCATTTGGAAACAGCCACAGAGCAAATATACTCAAGGCATGAAGGGAGGGGGATTTATATTGACTTTAGAAAAAGCTGTTCTTTAAAAACAGGAAAAAAAATCTCATCCTCCAGCTGTGCAGACTGGGTGCTAGATCCAAAAGTCCTGCACAGAGGCTTAAAGCTTGCCTGCTAATCTGTAGCATTTCTGTGTGAACAAGTCATGCAGTAAACTGCTCTCTGTTAATTTTTTAATGCAGAATAAACAGGTCGAGAAATGATTAGCATGAGAATAAGTTCAGCTTAATCAGGAGAATCAGAAAAGATGAGAGGGAAGAGACAAATTGGAGTTATCAGTTAACTATTTAGAGTGGCTCTGCCTCCAAGAACTAATGTTCCCCCTTGTTTTCCATCCCCTCTGAAGCTGCCCTTTTTTTTCCCCTTCTCTAACTTAAATGACGACCTAAAATTGCTAAACACAATGGAAGTCCTTGTTTCTCCTTCTCATTTTCCCTCTGTAATGGCTGCCCAGGTGAATTACAGGCGATAAGGATCCTACCTGATTATTACAGACGATCCTTCCCCATTCCACGTTTAGAAAGGAAGCTACTTAAATTGAAGTTGAAGAGTGCAAATCCACTTTGCTCAAGCACGAGAGCTCTGTTCTGGTGCAAAAGTTTTGGTGTGATCCCAGCAGATCCGGGGACTGAGTGGAGGGATCCGTGGGCAAGGGGAAAAGCAGACCTCGAGATTTGCTTGGAATGGAGTTTGGTCAGTGGTCGGAGATCTATATTCTCAGATAGGCAGGACTTTGTCCACAAACTGGAGTTTGAAATTTCAAAGGGGAAAAAAAAAAGCAGAAGGGACCTTTGCATGTGTGGAGACGACTATGCTGGCGAGGTTCCCTGGGACTTTTGTTCTTTGTCTTGTAACTCAGCCTCGAGCTTCCCCATCCCTGGTGAGATGGTGAGGAGAGAGAGGGGTTTGCTGGCGCAATCCCTGAGCAGGCACCGGACCGGGCCGGGAAGCCGAGACCTTGTTCAGGACTTTCCAAGGCCAGAGAGGCTTCAGACCCAGAGCCCATCTCTGCTTTACTCGCATGCCAAGGCAAAGCCACTTCAGCTGTGCAGTGGGGCTTGGAGCTGCTGAGCGACATGTTACAAGTGATCTTTATGTCCCCTGGCAGGAGCCACGGCTGTGCATGGTACCAACGGTATCGCTAACTCTGTCTGTAAGAAGAGCTCAGTCCTCCTGGCTCCTGTTTCTGCTGGGCATTTCTTGAGAGCACAGGGCTCTACAGGGAAACAAAGGCCAGGAGGGTCACAGGTGCCCGGCTGCAGCCTGGCCAGTGCCCATGCTTGGAAAGTCTGTGGGTGACACCCAACAGGGTCCCAGTCGATGTGCATGAGGGCAGCGCTGCACTCCCAAGGGACCGAGACTGGTTGCAGGAACAGGCCAACAGGGACCATGAGAGTCACCAAGAGCGAAAGCAAACCCTGCCCCGGGGAGAAAGAGCCCCCTGCAGAAAAGGCCCAGAGGTCCTGGTGGACACAGCCAAGCGCACACCAGCGGCGCATCCTGGCCACAAAGGCAACAGCGCCCTGGGCTCTGTGGGCAGAGCCCTGCTCCTCCTGGGCAGCGGCACAGCCTGTAAACTGGGGGCAGTGATTTTCCCCCTCTACTTGGCACTTGTTAGACCCCATCTAGCTACTGCATCCAACTTTGCCCCCCACTTCTTCCCAGTATAGGAAAGACCGATAAAGCGGAGTGAGTCCAGCGGAGGGTCACCAAGACGCCCAGGGGGCTGAGGGATGTGGGCTTGTTTAGCCTGGAGAAGTGACAGCTCGGGGGGTACTTCACTGCAGCCAGCTGGGACCTACAAGACGGGTATTGAGAAGACAGAGCCAGGCTCCTGCCAGCGGTACATGGTGGGAGGATGAGAGACAATGGGTGTAAGCTGAAACAAGAGAGGTTCAGACAGGGTGTAAGGAGAAAATTAACCACCATGAGGACAGCCAAGGTGGCCTAGAGAGGCTGAGCAGTCTCCAGCCTTGGAGGTTTTCAAGATGAGCCCGGATAAAGCCTTCAGCATCCTGGTCTATTCTCATAGCTGACCCTGCTGTGAGCAGGAGGTTGGACTTCCAGCCTGAATTACCCTATGATCTTAGGATATACTATTCAAGAAAGGCAGGCAGATCCCTGTGAAAGAAGCCTTGCTCACCCACTTGACGTGAAGAACTAGCAAGCACGGTAGCTGACGGTATCCTTACCATAAGTGTTTTGTTAAATTCCTGTTACTTATTTGCTAAGAGGTATAGATCTTATTTTCTGGGAATCCCCTTTTGCTTTGGATGAATTTGCCAGTCAGAAAGATCTATTGACGGGGCAGAATTAGTGTCACGATGTGCTAGTGTGGAAAAAGACAGAAGGATTTACTGTTCAACAGATAAAAATCATATGATCACTCAGTGCAGAATACTTCATTTCCTGGAACTGTAACGGTTTCCTTTACAGCCACCTCTGGGAGCATGAAATGGTGGGTAGATGACATGGAAAACTGGGAAAGGAGGAACGAGAAAAGGGTCTGACAAGCTGAAGTTCCCCTGAGCACCTGGTCTGGGAACAGCCTTTCCTTTACCAGGGTTCTCCTTTAGGATGGAGCATGGGGTCCCTCTGTGCCCATGTTACATAGCAGAAACCCCTCCGAAGTGTCCTTTCCTCCCTATGGCTGCTGTGATGTGCCAGCCCTGGGCCACTCTTCCAGCTGTGCTCCTGTCCATCGATACAGGCTGCTGGCATGAACATCAACATCCTAAAAACCTGTAGGTCTGCGGGGCCCTGTTAGCTATTATAGGCCATGACTACGCTTGGGAGCTGTCCCAGAAAACCACCAGACAGGGCCATCATGCAGGGACAAGGACTCCTTAGGGACTTCTCTGGGAGCTCAGTTTCCTGCAGCAAACCCGAGTCTGGGGCGCAGCCGATGCATTTCCACCAGGGGTGTCTCATCCCCATGTCGGCAAGCCATCTCCAGGGGCAAAGGAAGTGCACAGTGTCCTTGACCCTTTTGGTCTTCGACCTCTATGCTGAGACAAGAGTTTTGTGATGGGGGCACTAGCGATAGGCAGAGGACACCGGTAGTGAGAAAACGACAGTCAACATTAGCCCACGGGCRGAAGGCTCCATGTCCCATTGACAATTGCCGGCCCCTTGAGCCACCTAATTCTCTCCAAACTTCCCCACACCTTATCTCTCTCTCGCTCATACACACTACCTCTCCGTTTTCTATTCCTAGCATGGTTAATCCTTCCTGCCCTAGGAGCAAACGGCCTTTGCAGCCTTATTTGGTCAGCAGGCTATTTAAGCAGAAGGTTTGTTTTGCTGAACAGAGCAAAACGGGCCATGCTTTTATGATATTTTACTAGACACTGTGGCAAACCCTGCACATATTTGACCTAGTGTCTGTAGCATTTATCTAATCAAAGGGATCACCGTGGCCCGACCGGGATTGGGATGGAGGTCCCTGGAACGAGGCCATTGTGGGGCTCTGCTCTACCTTGTCATCCCCACCCTGGGGCAGACACCATTCAAACAATTTTGGGCTCAGGGCTGTTCAAAGCGAAGGGAAGAACAACCAGGCACATGAGGTCTGATCTATCTTTCCAGAGCACAGAGCAGATGACTGCTCCCCCTGCAGCAAAGGAAAATTTAGCATCAGTCTCAAGTCAGAAACCTGGGGCTTTCCCATCTTTTCAGCTTAGTTCCTGGAGATCTGTAGCCTTATGGTCCCAACTCCGGGGCCAAAAAGAGCTGTTTGCAAGTGCTATGAAGACCATACATAGCTTTGGGGAGCTAGGACTGTTTGAACAGCCCTTCCTTGCGCTGCTGAAATATGAATAGCAAATTGTCACTGTGTCTAGTGTCACTTGCCCAAAGGCACGTACCACTGCGGAGCCAGGGACCTTGGTGTCACGTTGTGACAGGGAAGTCTCCATGGCTAGGACGGCTCAGGGAGGCAGCAGGGCCCAGGCTGGCTGGTATGGGTTTGCCTGTGAAGCCCAGTTAAATCCAGGTTTGGGGCTATATTTGGCAGTGCACAGACTCAGCCACTCAGTGCTGATTGCGAAATAATAGATATGTTTTGAATGCGGAGCAAGCTGATACTAAATCATTAATTACATGTTCTTCCGTGCATGCCAGCTGACGCTGTTCAGTGATAACTTAAATTCCCACTTGTTGATCTTGCATTTTATGTAATGGAAACTGTACCGAAACTTCTCAGTCCTTTCTAATGCAGAGAACTGAAGGGCCCAGAAAGCAGCCAGGTGAGCAAGCAAGGAAAAGACAGACAGTTCTGCTGGGCGCTCGTGTTTGTATTACTGGAGGGCCTGATCCGAGGTCTCGGCCAGGCGGCAGAAAGACCCTGGTGATGCCACGGGGTCATAGATCAGTGCGTACCTCGGGGGAGAGCGCTGGCTGGCTGAACGCGGGAAAGGAAAAATCACACTGCAGAATAAAGTTCTGCTGCGTTGTAAAATGCCCAATGAAAATTTTAAGACGTGTCAGCCTAAAAACCTGGCTGGGGTGTGTCTGACTCGTGGCGGCTTGAGCGCCCGGACAGGCGCTGCCCTGGCTGGCACCAGGCGCCCGTGCCACCCTCCAAGCCAGCTCGCCCCGGCGGCCGCTCGTCCCCCCCTCGCCCCTCCGCTTGCGTGCCTGGCGCTTGCGGGCAAATCCTCACCCTGAAGGTTGTTTGGTTACGGCTGTAGAGTGGGATCTGTTTATAGGGCAGTCAGCTCCTGTAAAACGCAGTTTATAGGGAAGTAAAATGAGCCCTGCGTTGTTACTTTGCATAGCAACGTGTAAATTGCAATGCAGGCTCTGACCTCCAAAAAGGAAGGGAGAGAAAAGGAAAAGGCATGGGAGGGAGGGAGGGAAAGAAGGGAAAATGGGGGGGGGGGAAGCAAACGAGAGGTGGAGAGGGGAAGGGATGACAGAAGTGAAGAGCAACGTTGTTCTCCAGGCAGGGTTTTTTCCAAGTTTTCCACTCCGGGTACAATTAAGACCAACAGCAAGAGCTCAGCATCAAGGTCAACAGCCCCGGGAAGGTGCTTCCCTGGCTGCAAGGGCGCTTCTCCTACAGCCCTGCATGTGCCTGGGAGCTGAACTCAGCAAAGCACCTCTAGATTCAATAATAAACAGTCAACAAGAATCACTGCTGCTCCACCAAAAAAAAAAAAAACAGCTTAGCAGCGTTCAGCAGTGGGTGAGATGATTAAAGATTAACCCCCTGCCTCCTGCCTCCACCCCTCTGGGGAGTATAGGCCTTGAGGCTCAGCAAATCCTTTCAGAGAAATATTTGAAATAAAAGACAACAGATAGGGGACGCAGCGAAGGCAGAGGGAGGCAGAAGGGCCAATAGCCTCGGACAAGGGAATCAGTACAATCTGGCCCGTGTTTGCTGATGATAATGCGCCTTTCCAAAGCCCTGATAGACATGGAGATGGCAGATTACAGCGCGGCGCTAGACCCGGCGTATACCACTCTGGAGTTTGAGAACATGCAGGTGCTGGCTATGGGCAATGGTAAGTTCCCCCGCGCCTTTCCGTCCCTCGCAGCGGGTGGGGAGAGCCGGGGCCCGCCGGACCCCGAGGCGGCCGGTGCAGGGCTCGGGTAGCGGCCGTCGGGCTCCAGGGAGCTGCCAGCCAGGAAGGGTTTCTTCTTCTCCCGGAGAGAGTAGAGCTGGCTGCGAGATGCGCTGCTGGCGCTGGTTGGGTGCTGCCCTGTAGCCCAGACACCTCGGTGATGGGCACACCACAGGAGCTAGGGAGAGCACGGGTCTCCCCATCGGGTATTTGGCCGTGGCTGAGGGAGCAGGGCCTGAGCTGAGAGCAGACGGGTCTCAGCACTCCCAGGCTCCAAGGGAAAGCAAATACCAGGCAAACGTTTCAGGGGGCAAAGCTGTCCATGGCTCACTGGAAAGGCTGCGGAGCCGGGGACTCGAAAGCAAGTCCTGCCCTAGGGGAAGCAGCAGTTCGGTTTTCCCCCCAAGCGGAAAGCTGTGCCTGGCAAGGGTGGAAATCTTCGTAAAAAGAGACCCAAATGGTGCCCAGGAGCTGTGGCAGGGCGATCCTTCTGGGAGGGTGGAATCATGTTTAACCCACCAGGATTTGCAATATTGGCCCATCGATTTGGGGTCCAAGGATTCTCATTGATTAGATGCTCAGAGATAACAGGAGATTCCTCTCCAGTACCCCCCTAAAGCCTCGCTAAATACGAGGTTAATGGCTAAACTAATACACGGCGCAAAGTGACTCGCCAGGCCCTTTCCTCCTGCCGGCGGCTTCGCCAAGGCTGCTGCGAAGGCTGCCCGGGCGCAGCTCTTCCCCGGGAGGACTGTGCCGGCAGCACCCTGTCCCCCTGCTTATGGCTCTGCTCGGTCGCGGACATGGCACTGTGGCTTCAAAGCAGCTCTACCGCACTCTGACCACCCGCCACCCTCCCTTGGGGTCTCGGTCCCCCTTCCCTGCTCCCAGCGCTGGCCCCCGCACGGGTCTCCCAGGAGCACGGTGCCAAAAGTGGCTGATCCCGGTCTAGACCCTCAAAGATGAGCCCAGGTTTTGCTCCTTCTCCATGGTCCTCCCACCCGAAGCACACACACGGGGCCGGGGTCGCCCTGCAGCCCCGACTCCCGCCGCGGCGAGGGGCTCCGCGGCTCAGCCCCTCTGCAGGGCAGGGGGACACACAATTTTACACGACTCTAGCTCAGGTGCAATAGGAAACGCCCTGGAGGCAGATGAGTCAGCTGGGTTACCAGGAGCTAAATGCCTCTCCTCCTCAAGTGCCTGGATCCAGATTAGGGGTAGGTCTTGCCTCCAGGGCTAGTCTGGCACCCTGGCATCTTCCCACGGAGACAACAGCGCTCAGCCTGCAAAACCCCTTCCTCCGCCTTCTTCCCTGGCTGCAGCCCGCAGGACGCCTTGGCGCTGCTCGGCAAGGCCCTGCAATGCCAGCCCAGAGGCGGCTGCGCAGCAGGGACAGTTTGCCACTGTCACAGCCCCAGGGACAGAGTTTGCCACTGTCACAGCTCAGATGCACCCCGTTTCCAGGCACGCTTTGGGGAGAGACCATCCTCGTAACACAAGCAGCCTCAGTGGTCTCAAACTTCCAGCGTTTTTTTTCTCCCCTTTTTCTTCTACTTAGCTTGACTACAAATTGATGCCCATTAAACCCACTTCACTCTGGCAGCCAGAAGCCCACTTTCTGGCACTATAAAAATGGACTTCATTGGAAAATTACCCAATAGAAAACAATGCTATTTTTGGTTGGCCTATTAGACTAAGATTTGTAATTTTTCAGATAAAGGTGCTTGTTTTTCCTGTTACATCTGCATCATCTGCATATAACGTGATATACCCCTAAAAGGGATTTATCTGTCACAGATATGCAAGTAATGTGATTATGGGCAGATTAGCTCTTTTCTCCTCTCAGCTGCAAGTTCTATGTTTAGATGAAACTAAAAATCTAACTTTCTGGCATGCCTTTAATCCAACCAAGCGCTCAGGATGTGCTCGGAGGGACAGGGGTTGAGAGGCAAGCTGCTTCTTGCACAGCCTCACGAGACGCTGGGCTGGCGTAGCAGAGAGCAGCCTGGATGGAGCTTGCAGCCGTGGGCACGGGGAAAGGGCTTTCTGGGCAGCAGCACAGCACACAGACACACGACTCCCTCCGGCCCCAGGGTGCACTGGGCGAGGAGACGCAACTGTGACCCAGGAAAGAAACCCAGGAGGGACACAAGGAATTAAAGAGACAGAAAGCAGGCAGGGAAATAAAAGCTGCTGCCAGAGTCAGGGAAGGGGCTGCTCAAGGTCCCCCGGGAGCACAGGATCAGCCCTGGGTTACTCATGCCCACACATCTGCACCAAGCAAAAGCACAAGACTGTACACTCCTGCCACAGGGCTTGCCCATGCAACCGGGCAATCAAACCGCCAAAGCCTGACTCCGCTGCGCCCAGGATCCTCTCGTGAGAGCAAACTCCCCCAGGCTGAGCTTTGAACCTCACTGAAAGGCCCCACTGGTCCAGCTGCTCAGAAGATACTGAAATCAGAGTCCTCCTGCAGCAGCACCACCTCAGCCTCCCCCAGCAGCCCAGCTCCAGCAAAGAGGACAAGCCCCCTCGGGGACCAGCCTTTTATATGGACCAGCCCCTTTGCAGCCCAGTTTCTGCTGGCTGGGGGAGCTGGGCACCAAGTGGAAGCAGCTGTGGCCCTCCTGGGGCAAGAGTTAACCACATCCCTGCCATATCGGAGAGGGATGTGAGGGAGACGGCGTGAGGGGCTGCTCACCTGCTGGGGAGATTGGGAGCGTGTGTACCGGCCAAGTCAGCTGCTGCCCTCAGAGTCAACTGACTGTAAGGCATCCGGAAATGAGGAGCAAATGTCTTCAGACAGGTTGCTGTTCATTTTGCAATGCTGGCCCCAGTGTTACGGGGTGGAGGCTGAGTCACGAGCGGTGGCTGAGGATGTCATTTTAGTGCCTCTGGCAGAGGTTTCTGCTGTCTTGGTCAGAATCAGTGCCCGATGGACCCTGTTGACCTCCGTTACTGTCTGTTAAAGAAGGTTATTGGGACCAGTAAACTCAGTTATTAAAAACCTAGCAGGTTTATGTGGCTTCTTAGATCCTGGGTATCATTTGCAACCAGGATTTCCATGGAGGAAGGGAAATGTGCCCATACTGATACAAGACAATGTGCATGGGAGGTGACAATTAGATCGACTGAGTTAAGAGCTGATCCCTTCAGCCTTGAGGTCTGTTTGGCTTGCTGCAGGGGTTTTAGTGTAGGGCTTGCATGGTGTTGAGCCTTTCAGATGTCCTTTTCTACAGAGACTTCTGCAATCCCCCATCCTTCCAAAAGAGCCCTGCAAGTGCCAGCCTCCCGCTCAGTATTTAAGGAAATGACACATTGGTCTCAGCCATGGTGTTACAAGACCCTTGCAGATGCGCAGCATACAGCCTCCTCAATTTTATAGTGTCACCCTTTCTTTCTGGGTTATTTTGATCAATCCTTCCTTGCACGGGTAGTATTTGCCCACATGAGTTTTCCAACTGAAGTAACTTGAGTTTATTGTGCGTTTAAAGGCTTGCTCACCTGAAGAAATGTTGTGCAGGCTAGTGCTCCATCTCTGACGGAGAGGGCTCTTCAGCAAAGGGGGCTGGTCACCTCATTTCTCTAATACTCAGAGCTGTCTGGGGCTCTTAGAGGACTATAATACAAAAGCCTAATAAATCAGCAGCTCACTCTGAGCCCTAATACCTCAGCTTACCTCTGCACTAGCTCTTTCTCTGTTTGTGCTACTGAGACCCAAAGCATCTGCAAATGCCAAAGGAATTTTGGCTCTGCTCTGTGACAGTGCCAACAGGGTTTCCATTTAGTCTGAAGGTGTCCCTGGAGTCGGGCCTTTCAGAAGAACTGTCTCACCCTGACAAACAGGGAGTTTTTATGTACTCAAGTGAGGGATGTGATTTAAGATACTCTCAGCACCCACCACTCCTTATGCAAGTCTGTGACCGGGCCTCTACTGTACAGTCTGACTGCAGCTGCCCAGTTCCTCAGAAAATCAGGTCTTTCACTGGAAATTGAGTTAGCAAATGTTGACTGGAGGCCTGGTTCTCATTGTCTTCCTTCCTGTGTCCTTCCCCAAGCAGACACATCTCCATCAGAAGCAGCCAGCCTCAACACTACCAACAGCATGGGGGTGAGCGCACTGTGTGCCATCTGCGGGGACCGTGCCACAGGGAAGCATTATGGGGCTTCCAGCTGTGATGGCTGCAAAGGCTTCTTCAGGAGGAGCGTCCGGAAGAACCACATGTACTCCTGCAGGTAAGGACAGATGGGGTCGAGTTGTGTGGCAGGGACAAAATGGTCCCCAGGAGTTGAACGGAGAAACCCTCAGGGTGCAGCAGCATGGTTCTTCATCCTCTCCCTGTGTCCCCCACTGCCTTGTCCTAACCTCTCCCTCCAGCTGGGAAGGGCCAGAGACAACTCTCACTCCCGGATTGCCCTCAAATGATCACTCAGAAAAGACACCAGGTAGTCTTGCCCCATTCCTTAGGGGCCAAGCATGTGCTCTTTGGAAATTGATGGTGGACATCACCGACAAGCAAGGCAATGGTGGTGGGGAGGTTCTGTTACAGGGAATGAGAATATTTCTACTCTGTGCTCTGAGTCCAGTGCAAACCCCATTCACTCCCCAGGGGCAGCATGATGGCCCCCTATCCCTTCTCTGTCACAAGATGGAAGTATATATGCCATCTACCTAAAATGCTGTCACTGCCTGTTACATGATGAAAAAACATCTAAGGATGCAACAGGTAGGGTGACGTAGCGTGCACATCTGCATATCCCATTCCAGGATGAGATATGCATGTTGCTCACCCAACAGAAGCACTGCAGTTTGTGTCACTGGCAGTGGGCCCATGGCTCTCCGGTGCCGTAAGTGGCTGTGACGTGCTGTCACTGCTTCTGAGGAACCAAGACTTTGAGATTTACAATGGAAATCAAGGAGTCCTCAGATCCTGAGTGTCTAAGTCACTTAGGCTTTTTCACTTAGGCTTTTTTGAATGATTTACTCCAGATGTCCTGACAGCCACTTGGAGAGTGTAAACAGCAACAGGACTCTAAAATTTGAGTGATAGAAAGAAGCCCCAGATCTATGAGTGCATGTGAAGCGCATTAGTGCTTGCATCCCAGGGTTATTTAGACTGACTGCCCAGGGAACCCCCTCCCAACATGTCCAGTGGGAAAAGACAAGGTTCCTGGTTCTTTGGACACTAGGCCTTTTATATAAGTTCTAAACAAACACTTAAAAAGCTGCTTTTGGGCATCCATTTGGGGAAATTTTAGCTTGGGGCTTTAAAAAGAACAGTAGAAACAAGCCTTTTCAAAAACTACCCGAGTCTGCACGGCTGGGTGCCCTTCCCCTTCACAGCAGCCTGGGCTCTGTACGCCTGTGCCTTTAGTTCCCAAGCTTGATCAATCAACAGTAAATTAGAGCAGGATCTTGCAAATTTGCAAGTGAAATTCATGCTGCGATCAGCTACCAGGCTTTTGCTATGTGCAAGAGCCACAGACAAGGGAGATCCATGTTTGCCCCCCGGGTTTGATGGATTTAGTGATAGAAGTGTGGAGGAAGAAGGTGGTTGCATCCCATCTCCTCTCTGAAGTGCAGCAGCCAAGAAGCTATTTGTACACCAGTGACACTGGCCAGGTCAGAAGCAACCTGTCTGTATCCCAGACACAGCTCCAGAGAGGCTTGGGGACTTAAACCCACTTCTTAACCTTATTAGCTCCAGAACAACCTTTTTTATACAGAATAAATACATTCTTCCTCCATTCTAGCTGGAACCTAACTTCCAGTAGAGGTTAAGAAGGTGACTCTGACCCCCTGGCACACACTTTTAACTGCACTGGGCTTTGTTGCTCCATCTTGAGCATCCTGTGCCTAGTGGTTAGTGCACAAGGCCAGCAGCCCGAGCTCCTGCATGCTACTGTCAGCTCTAGCCTGTCCTCATTGTACATCCAGGGGTAAGTCAGGGGAGATTTTCAGTGCCAACTAGGAGATTTAGCTAGAGTTTCCACTGGCAATAACAGGAATGGTTCATTTAGATCCCCAAGAGTTCCTGCAACTATCACATTCAGGCATTATTCTGTTAGTCATGGGGCACTGCAAGCAAAGGAGGAAACTCAGATTAAAGTAAGTGTAGAAATGGCACTGACTGGGGCTCCTTTCTAGGGCTGAGCCTCTGGGAATCTGCTCTAAGCATATCTTGGAGCGTGGGACTCTGAACTGTCCTGTTTTTAGGCTCAGTCTTGCTGCTCCTCACACTTCTGTTTCTTCCCAGGTTTAACAGGCAGTGTGTGGTAGACAAAGACAAAAGAAACCAGTGCCGATACTGCAGGCTTAAGAAGTGCTTCCGAGCAGGAATGAAGAAGGAAGGTGGGTCACGGCGTGGCTTCCCTGTACTGCTTCTTTAGCAGCAGTCACGCTGGCCGTATGCTTGAGGATGCCTGTGCAGCTGAAGGCTAGTCCCTGCCATTTCGTGGAGACGCTCGCTCAGCCAGCTGAGCCTCATCTTCCCTTCACAGGGCTCTCAAGTGCAAAGATCCAGATCACCCATCAGAGAAGGTTTTAGGGAGAGGTTGGGTCCGTAGTCATGAACCCTGCACGTGCCTCACCTGCCCAGCTCCCATCCATACGAAGGTCTCACAAGCAGCCATCGTACTAACAGCTGATTAAGCCTCCAGGCAAGGCACAGGGGTCCTGGGTGCCCCCAAAGTCAGAGTTCCTTGGGGCTCCTGGGCTTTGCTGTCCATACGGCCAAAACATCCAATTTCAGGGCCCCTTCTCAGGGCATCCATCAAAATGCCAGCAAAGACATACCCATGAAAGAGCCACAGAGGCATTCTCGTGTCCCAGACCTGCCCACTCTAGTACATACAGATCACACCTATGGCTATGGCTGCACTCATGCTCTTTAGCTCACTTGCCCTCGCACTGGCTCACACGTGTGCTTCCACGTAGCCRGGCCATCTGAGCCATTTGGGAACAATTCACAATGTCAGTGAGAAGCAGAAACTTCAGAGACGGTCTGGTCATTTTGGAAACTCTTTGGGAGAATCACTCTAAGTGCTGGTGCCCCACAGTCACTGTGAAATCTGCACCTAGACAGGACAGTCCAGCAAAGGATCCAACAGTCATTTTGCTTCTTTTTTTCTAATATGTATATAGGCTCTTACTGACCCTCTGTAGAGAGCTTAGTTTTATCCAATGCACTGGCCATGGCAGAAAGAACCCAAAGCGAAGTGGAGCATTTTGGCTATTTAAGCCCAAGGGAACATATCCACCTTCCCAGGTTCACCCCACAAACTTCCGCACATCTCTACCTCTGCAGTCTTTCCAGGTCCCCGTGACTGAGACACAACAGGCCAGGACTCAGCCCTGGTTCAACCCCGCTCAGCACTCCAGAGCACTTGCAGTGGTGAGGAAACCTTGGGCTGCTGGTGACCCTGCTGATGGGGGGACCAAGACCCTTCCAGGAGCAGCCCCGAGGAGTTGCCTGTGCACCTCACAGACAGCTCATCCCCACTGATGTCAGCAAAGGGACACCAGGGAGGTGTTTGGCCCTGTTGTTTGGGGTTGAGAAATTAAGCCCCACGCTCCCCTCAGTTCACACCCCCTTGAAGAGAAACTTAGGAGAGAAGGGGTCCTTCAAGACAACAGGGGAGTGCCACCCCATACCTTGGCTGCCTTAACTGACATACTGTCCTGTGAGAATGCCTCTGAGCAGGAACATTTCTCCCCTTTTAAAAAGGACGAGGTATTGCAAGGAACTTGGCTTGATTTTTCCTGAAGAACATAGGAATCCTCCTCTCCCTGCAGAGCCCGCTCATCCCATGCCCAGCGCTTTGCTGCTGTCTGTTAATATTCAATAGAAGTTACATTAGGTGCATGACCAGCTAATACTGAGCAAACATTTGGAAAACATCATGGCGTGACTGAACTCGGGGGCCTGCTACTGATAACAAGCGGCATAACCTTGAGAGCTCCTATTTACAGCCGCTGACTGCAGGGCTTTTCTTCTGGCCCAGCCTCATTATTGCTTTTTATCAGGCAGATTTATACATTGAGAACGTATCAATTCAGAGAGCCACCAGCCTAAGGCAGAGACTGTTCTGTTTTCCCTGCCATCGATCAATACCTTATTTGAGCAGATGGCTTTGGGTGACTGGTTTGCCTGTGGTGAGTTATGGCTAGCCCACAGCCTCGTGGCAGATAGAGAGGAATCCTCCTCCTCAGCATTACTGCTTCTGCTTTGGATCTTGCCATCTCTTAGACTCAAAGCCCAGTCCCTTCTCAAGAATAAAGTGGGTAGGAAAGCATGCTGGGCTCATACCTGTCCTGGGACTCCCTGTAGGATAAAGTATGAGAAAGCTCAATTCCTCTGGATAGGTATGTAGTATCTGTTTTGCATTTCCTTCCTCATTCCAGCTTAAAGAAAAGTTTTCAAACTGTACCTACCCTTTCTGGATGCATGAGAAGCAAGAGCTTCCAAATGCAGCTCACAAAAGTCACGCGCACAGACAAAACAGGCAAAATAGGCATGCAGACTGCTTGATTTCACACATAGCTTGGGTGGTAAGCATAGCCACAATTTCAGAGATTCCCTTAAGAAATTGCAATCAAAAATTGTAGCGCTAGATCCTTTGAAATGAAATTTTCCCATTGAACTCTACAGGCTTTGAGCCAAGCGCTTGGATTCTGAAATAACTCACTCCCAGGAAAGCCTAATAAAATGAATGTGAAAACAGAGCTACCAAATGTAGCCAGGTCTCTCAGGCATCACATCACAAACTAGGCACAGCTGCACCTTTGCCTTGCCAGGCAGGGGAGCTGTCAAATTGCAGCTAAGTGATCCAAGGCGCTGTGAAAGGGAACGCCAAAAGAGCGTGATAGGTTTTGGTGTGTATTTCCATGAATGAGCTGCTACTGAGCCAAAATACTCTCTTGCAGCTGTACAAAATGAACGGGACCGAATCAGCACCCGAAGATCAAGTTATGAAGATAGCAGCTTGCCTTCCATCAATGTCTTGTTGCAGGCAGAAGTCCTGGCACAACAGGTACCTCTCTTTCCTCTTTGGCAAGTAAAAAAACATCAAGCATTGTGTGGCCAGTAGGTCCAGGTGAGCATTTAATAGTTGAGTCTTCAAATTACCACTTCTTTTCTAAGTAACTTGTCTGCAAACTCAACACTTTTTTTCAAAAGCGTTTGTTACCTGAAACCATTGCTTTAATGCTCTTTAGTCTGGAACTGTGCTCAGATGCTTTGATGGGACACATGAAAGCTGGAGTGCTTGCTGGTGTAAAATAGGGTAGAATCACTGAAATCCAAGGAGCTGCATCTGTTTATGCCAGCCAAGGGACTGGCCTTGCACAAGCGGTCTCCATTCCCACTGGCTGTTAGCAACTTGGATTCTGGCTTCCTGCACAATTTCATGAGGAATCAGTTTCATGCTTGCATTACGCAAATGTTCGCTCCAGTGTTTGCTTAAAATTCGCCATTTCCACAAACACACAGCCAGGAAACTCATTTCCTAGAATGTTCACTTGAAAAGAGGACTCTGATTTAAACATCTGAATACTGCAAACAGTATATGTTAAATTGGCGTTGACTGGGAAGAATGGAGACGGAAGACTCCAAAAAAGGGGAACCCTGAGATTTTTCTCCTGGTCTGTCTGTTCAGAGAGGAGCTCACACAGTCTCCTCTCTTGCCAGGCAGCTTGAATCCAAAATGTGGCCAATATTGTATTGTGCAGACGTGTGCTTAGTTCAGGTCATTATTAGTGCTGTGCAAGGAAAGCCCTCATTCAAAGCTAAGCATCTGTCAGAGCCCTCTCTATCCTGCCACCCTRCTGCTTCAGTTTCCCTTCATCCCTTCTGGTAGGTATTATTATAAATTATTCCATCCTGCTCCTTATTTCTGGACTGATCTTCCCAGCCTGACATGCCAGATCATTTCCCTCACCTTGTTCCAAATCCTCCTCCTGAGAACTCATGGCTGCTTGAAGCCTGGGAGAGAGGGGAGGGGAGACACGCAACAGAGGGAAGGACACATCCAGGTTGAGGCACAGATCAGCTGAAGGGGTGAGCAGGGCTGATGTGGGGAGACCTGAGGTTGCTCAGGGTGGTGCAGCAGCTCAGCCTGTTATCATGAGATCCTGTCGCCGTCCCCTCATCCTTTCTTCTCCCTTTTTGGGAGTGACACCCCTGCAGATTGGGCTACATTCCCGTGCCAGAGCTGTGTCTCAAGACCTGTTGTGTGTCAGTTTTGAAGCACCCAGATAGAGACAGTAGACTGATTTCTTAGAGGGTGCAAACTTGTTAAAAAGAAATGGAGAGGTTCTCCAAATCATCTGAATGGGTTAGGCAGGTGCCAGAAGCAGCACAGCAGGGACCCTGTGTTGTCACTGCCAGCCTCTGTCTCTGCTCAGACGGCACCACCACCCACCACCACCACCCTCTACCTGAGCAGGGGCAATGGGGTCTTCAAACTYCCACTCAAGTAGGAGAGATTTAGGGCAGCCCAGAGATATGAGTGCAGCCAAGGCAGTCGGCAGGGAGGGAGCTGGCACAGGAAATTCTCCAGAAAGAGCATGGAGAGCTCAGGGTTTATGCTAAGCCTCCAAAACTGGAGTGCGCAAGTGATGTGGGCTGTGAGACATGGAGGAACTCCTAAGGGTGCAGGAAGTCTGGACCCCGGCCAGGACAGGAGAGCACATGCTGCTGGCGGGTTTCTGTGGAAGAACAACAATGAGGCAGGAGGCAGGAACTGCCATCCTTCGTGGGAGCCGGGGAGAGCAGCACTTCTTGTTCTAGTTAAAACAAAGGCGGATTCAAGTTGGCAGTCTGTGTTCTTCCTTGCTTCAGGAGTCATGTTTCCCTGAAGATGCTCTGGGACAGGACATGCCGGTGCTCTGGGCTCCATGCTAGGGCCCAGGGTCAGGCTTTAAGGTTCAGTTCCTTGAAAAGGGGAAGTGCCAGGCCCCCATGGGTGCCAAGAAGACAAAGGCAGCGTATCCTGTCTCATCCTGTGCCTCACCTTGTCCTGCACAGGTCCTAATGTATTTATATACTCTCTAAAAATAGTAACGGTGCTGTTTCAGTGAGGTGAGACAATGGGGCCTCAAGTCACCAGATCTGCAAGGGAAGGACATTTCCCGGACTCTGAGTCCTGCAGCGGCATCATATATAAGTCTTGAGGAGGATCTGCTGATAAAAACCACAATCATCAACAAATCCAGGGAAGCTGTTGCTCTCCCACAGAGAACAGACAGACTCATTAGACAAGGCAGGCTCCAGCACACTAATTGGTAACTTTTATGTGCCTGGCTAATTAGAACAAGATACTGCTGAGGAGTTGCTTTCTCTGAGATCTCAGGTCACTCACTCAGAGATCTTTATTTATTTGCTAAGCCTTCCGGGCTCTCTGATTAGGGTAATACATGGTGAGATTTTTACAATCTTATTTATTCAATAATAGCTCCAGAGCTGGAAAACTTCCAAGTAATGCAACCTGGAAAAAAATGCAGGTGACATTTGAACTCCATTTCCTTTGGGAGGCTGGCAGGGTCTGAGCTGAAAGTGCTGGCAGGAACAAGCCAGGAAGAGCTGATGTTGTTCAAGAGCAGAGAGGGCAGGTGGAGGGCAGCGATGGGGCTGAGTTAATTGCTCACAGAAGCTTGAGGATAAAGTAGTGACTAAGGGCAAACCTTTACATGAGCTGGGTGAGCAGCTATGCATGAGAACTGGGTGTGAAGTTGGGTGCCTGGTTTTGGGGGGATGTTTCTTCCAGCTCATGTAACCCTGACTTGTAATACCCACAGAGCTGTCRGACTTATCCCTTGCAAATGAAATGGCCCCATTTGCCTGTGCAATCATAAATATTCTCTATGCAAAAGAAGTGACCTGTGTTGCTGTTGGCATGTTTGCACATGTGAAGTTTTGCAAAAAAGGGCCTAAATGCTGAGGGGGGGGGGGTCTTTAAAGTATTTCTTTGGCATTTGTCAAATATTAATGACCTGGTGCTAATCTCAAAGAGATCAACCTCAGACCTGGAAAACTGTCTTCAGCAGAGACTTCTCATGCTCCTACTAACTGAGACAGGAGAAGAAATAGAGCCTACATGTCTCATGTTAAAAGCAAAGCAAGGCGGTTCTGGCCGAGCACCGGCTCTGGAAGGGGGAGCAGGTCTCTGCCTTGTCATGCGACCGGGTGGGCTGGACATGTCCTTGCTACTGGGGACAGCGGGACAGCAAGAGGGGAAGTCTGACTGCCTTCCCTCGTTGTTATATGAGCCCCTTTGTTTCCTGTTAGATCTTGAATGAGCACATTCTTTCAGTGGAAATTCATCTTGGCTTTAGAAATATTTCTCCTGTGCTTTCCAGACTATTCAAGGCACAATATCTTACCTACATGATCCACAGTTTCAGCTCTGGAGCATTTCATATTTACAAATCCTGAGCTGATCTCCATTTGAAATGAGCTGTGCTGGGCCACATGTTTTGTAGGGGCTGGATATGCAACAGTAAAAAGTAATTGTCTCAGTGCTGGATTCTGCATCACCACACATCCCAGGGGCCTTCCCCAACCCGGGAATTTTCCTGCTCATGTTCTCTCTGTGGCTCCAAAACCTGAAGGGTCTCTTCCCTCCCTGCAGATATCATCGCCAGTTCCTGTGATCAACGGAGACATCCGAGGGAAGAAGATTGCCAACATCTCGGACGTGTGCGAGTCCATGAAGCAGCAGCTGCTGGTGCTGGTGGAGTGGGCCAAATACATCCCTGCCTTCTGCGAGCTGCCCCTGGATGACCAGGTGAGTCCTCCCAATCCACCCTCCTCCCTCTTCCCTAGCAAAGGCAGTGGGGAGCCAAACGAGAGCGAAACAGCCGACAGCTTCAAAGAAAATGGTCATTGTTCGCTCTGTTATCATGACTGCCGGAGCTGATTGGGGAATASCATGCACACAATGTCAGCACAGGCCACTTGCCTGTGCAGTCAATCAGTCAATGAGCACAGTCATGATAACAGTGAGCTCAAATTAGATACATAATCAGGTGTGCATTTTGCATGGATCTATTGGTCAATTATTTGTTGATTTATTGCAATTTGTGCAGCACTTTGAAAACCTGAGGTGCTATAAAAATGCTTAGACTTATTAGGAAAAATCACTTAGTGTAAGGTCTGCTCAAGACTTAAAAACAATACTACCTGTCTGTATTTCTTTCTGGTTTGTGCCTGGGAATATGCTTGTATCCATTCTGCTAGTGTGGAATTATTGAAGGTAAACACTRTTTTACTGACACTTATAGTTCAAGATCCCAAGGCAATAAAAAAATCTCTCTGCAGAGTTAGAAGACAGAAACATATTTTCATTTAAAACAAATTACTAAAATGACATTTGGTGATTCCTCCACCAAGATCAGCATTGTGGGTTTGAATTCCCCTATAAGATGGTACTGTGGGATCTCAGGAAGCCTCAAAGAGTTGTCTCCTGTTTAAGCCTAAGTTGCAGAGGTCTGCAGCAGGCTTTGTAGGACATGACATGTGCACAGGCTTAAACAGCCCTTGTGGTGGTGGGGTGGCTCCCAAGGGCCAGGGCAAGCAGTTCACTTCTGACAGTGACCGGCACAGCACCTGTCACGGGTAGGAAGGTATCTCCAGTCTAGCTACTTTCAGTCACAAAACCGGATTGGATCTTCTTCAGCTAGGATCAGTCTCCAGCCCTGTTGACCTAAAGTTAATTTTTACATCATGAAGAAAAATGATATGTAGCAAGTGAGAGTATCCAGCTGATCAGCTCCCTCCTGCCACCCTAAATCCTAAGACTGAGATCTTGAGTAACCATCCCGCAGCACAGAGCCCTGGGGAATTCAGTGTTTTTTAGCAGCCCCAAGGAGCGCTTTTCCCTCTTTTCTAATGTGTGAAGGTGTTAAATTTTTTACAACTATAAGCAGTTTGCTAAACTCCTAAGGTAAATACAACTCAAAAATTATGGAAAACAAAATGGAGTCCGATGGCAAATTGTATTTACCCAGCAAACAGGCTGTTGCCCAGAGAAGGCTTGGGGCAGTTCTGCATATCTCATTGGATCTTTCTGCCACTTGGAACAGAGGCAGTAAACCTGGTTAATAACTCCAGAAAACCACAGAAATTTGCACATGAGCTCATTTTACAATTGTGGTGATGAAAATTTTTTAAAAGAATAAAACAAAACCCAGGGAAGAGTTTGTGTGAACCCTGCATTCCCACAGGGGAGAAGCCACTCACAGCTTGCTCCATGGGCTCTTCTCGACTGAAACAGGGCTTCTGCTAGGAGTAATCATCCCCCATCATGAGCAGTTCCCAAGCTGTCCCAAAGGGTTTGAGAGGAAAGACTGTGCTGCATTAAAACTATGTAATTAATGACATCCATGCTTTCGAAGGATAGCGTGTGAGAATAGAGACAACAGATACTCAGGGGAGCACAGAAAGGAGGACAGAAGTGCCAGGAAGCAGGGACAAACAGAAATATGTGCAAGCCAGTTGCCCGAGGGGCGTGAGAGCTGGTCAAGACATGTCCAGGGGGAACATTTAACGTTGGGAAATACTGTTACATTGCCATTAAAACGTTGCCTGAGAATGAATCATCTCTGCCAATGTTTTTACAGGGAAGGTCATATTCAACACCTTGTTTTTCCTCTGCACCTAAATGTCAAAGTACTTGCTTTGGTGGGCCAAAGCCATTTCATTTCCAGGTTAAAGTTCTACTTTGTTCAGTTACAACTTTTATATCTATTCTAGTTCACAATAGAATGATGTATCTGAGGTTAATCACTGAACGAACAAATATCAAATGAATGATTTTGCTTTGTTAAAGTAATATATTTTAACCCCACTCAAACAAGTGAATTGTATGGAAACAAAAATGGTGGATCCAAACTGAGCCTTTCCTGAATTTGCAGTAAGCAGGAAGTCCCTACATGAAAGCTTTGCTTTCCCTTGGGAGCTCCACTTTTTCCAGCCTTCTCAAATCTTTGGCAGACGGGAAAGCTCAGTGTTGTGCAGCTTTGGTAATCATGATCAGCCTCAGTTAACACATCCACCCATGTTTGGATAGTGATAGAGAGAGGCTAGATTTTGGCGTATAGATAAAGGTTCCCCAACATCATGTGCACGYAGTCTTTTTGCAAGGACCTCCACTCTGTTTATTTTGCATAACTCTTTTACAGCATCTGAAAAAAATCTCTCTCTGACATCAGCATCTTTTCTAATCAGCTCTGTTCCATGAATGATGCATTCTCCTGACATTTCTGGCAGGGTAGGACTTCTCTTGGTTTTGTCTGATGCTGAGAGATAATGCACTAGAAAACAGGACCATTCCTATTAGGACACGCTTTTCAGAATCTTTCCATTAATGTTTAATGATTGTTTTCTTCAGCAGAGGTTCCTGGCTGGACATTAAGAAGCCTCCACGTCAGGCTGTCCAATCGTTAACTTCTGTTTCTGCCTAAATCTTTGAAATTTTTAACCGAAGGAGGGCAAAAGATTCAGAACATTCTCAGGAACCACTGAGGGGTGTAAAATGAAACACTTCAATCATTAACGTCAGTGCAGAAAAACATCCCTCTGGCTTCCCTGGCCTGAATGTCCACTGCCAATGAGGGAACAAATGACCAGAAGGTGACCCCACCTGCCAGTGGGACGTGGGTCCCCATAAGAGTCATTTCAGTGGGAGACGGGCACTGCCTAGAGGTACAGCAACCATCCTCCTCACTCCCGTGAGATAAAGTGAAAGGTGTAGTGTCCCTTCACACAGATGCCTCGGGGAGGCTCATTCCTTGGCCCCCAGTCCTGGGCCATTTAACACAGCACAGGGGAGTGTGGCAGAGCCTCTGGGTAGCTCTTGGAGAGGGGCAAGATGCACACAGGCTGGGTTAGAGCCTCATAGGTCTGACATCTACTAGTTCTGCTGAATCCAGAGTTGTTTATACACAGGAATAAACCATTTTTTGGCTTCTTCCTCTGACTTCAAGCTTGTATCTGGAGAGGGGATCTCACCCCGCAACCTTGACTGATGTACAGGAGTGCTGGAATTTCTCTCCTGTTTACATGATATTGCAGCCTTCTCTCTGTCTCTCTGCTGCCATCACGCAAATAACTTGTCCCTGCCCTTGCAGGTGGCACTGCTGCGAGCACATGCAGGGGAACATCTGTTACTGGGAGCTGCCAAGAGGTCCATGGTGTTCAAGGATGTCTTGCTGCTAGGTAAAGAGTGCACTTCTGCTCTCCACCAGTCTGCTTCTACTAAGCATCCCTCCCAGGGGCTGGAGGAGAGGGTGGGCATCCTTTCTGCAGGATAGTGGCTTGATCATCCATGTTTTAGAAAGCCTAGCACCACCTTAGTGTGTAGGTAGGCTTGGCTCACTTCGCATCAAGGTCATGGCATGCTGCTTTGGCAAAGGTGGGGAGCTATGAACATTCATGCTGCCATGCCAGGTTTGTTTAAGCAGGCTGTGCTGTAATTGAGAAAGAGGCTCTCGCTCCTCAGTCAGCTTTTCCTTGCTTGAGTGACTCCTGTCAGCCCTATGATTGAATACAGAGAGGCTGTTCTGGCAACACAGATCAGCATTTCTGGTGGACAGTGCTAGGGAATGTGCAGGAGTGAGAATTTCCTGGGACCCAGCTAGTATCCCCACCCCAAAATCATCTCAACATTGGTTTTCTGGGTTTAGAAAGTTTTGAAGCCCTTGTCACCCTTGGTAAGTCTTGGGCAATGACAGGGTGATGGTCTCTGTACTGCTTATCTAAAGGAAATGACCACATCATCCCACGGAACTGCCCCGAACTGGTGGAGGTGAGCCGCGTGGCCATCCGCATCCTGGACGAGCTGGTCCTTCCATTCCAGGAGCTGCAGATAGATGATAATGAGTATGCCTGCTTGAAAGCCATCATCTTCTTTGACCCAGGTATGCTCCAGCTTGCAGCAGATGATGGTCACCATCAAGGGGGACTAGTCTGGGTTATACTGACTGGTGCTGAGTTATGTAAATGTTACCTTGTCTCCTCTCCGGGCAAAACTGTTCTTAGATAGAGGGGAGAAGTCAGCCTAAGAAGAGGAAGAATATCTATCTGTATCAACATATAGAGAATCAGAGACAGCACACACCAACCTGAGCCTAGAGCTCATGCTATTACTGAAGGGCAGTTCCTAGGAAAGCAGCCTGGATAATTTACTCTGTGGATTGTTTCAGATGCCAAAGGACTGAGTGACCCCTCCAAGATCAAGCGGATGCGGTACCAGGTGCAGGTCAGCCTGGAGGACTACATCAATGACCGGCAGTACGACTCACGGGGCCGCTTTGGGGAGCTGCTGCTGCTGCTGCCTGTGCTGCAGAGCATTACCTGGCAGATGATAGAGCAGATCCAGTTTGTCAAGCTCTTTGGGATGGCTAAGATAGACAATCTGCTGCAGGAGATGCTGCTGGGAGGTGAGTACTTGAGGGTCCTGCAAGAGGCCTCTCAGTGCTCCCCAATCACCATCCCCTTAGCACCCTCCATTGYTGCCACTACCCAGCTGAATAAGGCAGAGTCCCAGACTGTGTGCAGGTCAGCCTGTGACTCACATGAAATCATCTCCTTGCCATTTGTGCAGTGATAACAAAGGGTGCTCCATTTCTATTCATCTAAACAGCTGTGCGTCTATTTATGGAGAGGCATCCCCAGCCCTCAGCATGTAGATGAGTTTTGCTGTGCAACTCCCAAACACCTACCAGCCAGCCATTTCACTAACTCTCCTCTGTATCAGAAGGGAGCCATCAGAATAAAAGGGCCTGAAAGGTTTGGTTGAAGGAATGCCCAGATTTTCTACTGGGAGCATCCAGTGGGACAAAACAAAATGAGAAGTTACCACTGTTCTATTCTTTTGTGATGTGATTCGGGASGAGAGGAACATAATTCTCTATAAGAGGAAATACAGGCAGCAGGTAGGGGAACTGAGCCCAAGATGTCCATGGAAGATGGGAGGGGTGTGCTCCAATCACAAACATACAAGCAGTTCATGCACAGTTACTGGAGAGGCTTTGACATTTTGGTGTAGTGGGTCTCTGACCCTCTGAACTGTCTCCTGCCATCATGACAATGTTATATGCATGGTTTTAGGGTCATCAAGTGAAACGCCGCATGCTCACCACCCTCTGCACCCTCATCTGATCCAGGAGAACCTGGGAACAAATGTCATTGTGGCCAACACAATGCCTCCTCAGATGCACAACGGGCAGATGTGTGAGTATCACCAGAGTGACTGATAGCTCTCGGGAGAAACTGAGCCTTCCAGTGTTTCTATGGAGGTACTTTCTACCTTGCAAGGAAATTTCCATGCAAGACAGTCTCTGATAATGAGTGTGTGAGAAATTCCTATGCAGAAAGGATGGAAAGACAAACAGAGAAGTGGGTCAGATCAGATTAGGCTAGATTAACTGATTCAACAAGATGTTCCCTGTCAGACTGTAACTTTTACATAGCCTTAAATTTAGGAACTAATGGTTCCATCCAGTTCCTACTGGAATCAGTGGAAAGGTTCCCCTTCCCCTGAATAGTTCAAACTTACCTCATTTTGCCCTCTGCAAAAACACAGGAGAATCAGATCCACGATGCGGGGCCACCACCTGGGAATTTGGGGGTGAGACAACCCCAATTGACCAAACAAATGGCCAGAGCAGGTCATTTTGAGCTCTTCTAGGGCACCTAACTGGGAGGACTGTGYGGGGGCCTGTGTGTTAGGGCTGCCTTGCGGCAAATATGCAAGTCATTAGAAGCCATGGTTTTGCTACAGAGCCTTTGTCTCGCTTACACCTGAACCTCACATGAGTGAGGAGTAGATCCCAGTGCTTTCAAGTCCATGCCGCCCTTCTAATTTTGTTTATCTCTTTGTAGCTACTCCAGAGACTCCACAGCCATCTCCACCTGCGGGCTCAGGGCCAGAGCAATACAAGCTACTGCCTGGAGCCATTGCAACTGTGGCAAAACAGCCCACCTCCATCCCACAACCCACCATCACCAAACAGGAGGTCATCTAGCAATCTGCAGACCAACTGGCCTCTTTCAGAAGACCGTGTGGGAGAAAAGCCCGAACTGTCTCTGTCACTGTGAAAAGAGAACAGACACACGGACTTGCTTACTGGAATAGACCACCACCAACAAAAGCTGTCTTCCTGCAGCTATGGACAGTGTGTGCCATGGGCAGCCCCAGGTCACAGAACTATGGTTGAAGCCTTACTGAAATCCTCATTCCTTATAAGAAGGCCAGATTTCTGCCTCCCTCAGCAGGGAGCTGCAGTGGCCATCTGGGACAGTGCAGCTGGCTGGCTCTCCATTGCCATCTCTCAGCATTGGTTCAGCACACACAGACCCTGTGAACAAGCAATTCCCAAATGAGGATGCTGCGCTGCATGACAGGGGGGTTCCCTTCCACAGCCATGCCAGTTTCCCAGATAGTCTTTAGTCCAGCCAAACTTCACAGAGCTGGAAACTCCCTGGGAGGCATCACTGCAGGTGAAGCACATTGGAGTTTGCTCAGGTAGCATTGACAGTATCGCTCCTCAGCCTCAGCTTACATCCCAGATCTTTGCATGGTGTCATCCTCCAGCAGTGTAAACCCCCAGTCAGGTTTAGCTGATACTGGGKCAAAGTCTGTCCCACCAGGTTCCTTCATTATTTGGATCCTTCTGCCTTTTGAAGGGTTTTGTTATTCCTGCACATGACTGTCCTTCCACCGCAGAGCTCAGAGGAGGCAACCACTGCCAGATCCTTCCCTTACACTACCACTGCCTACACACTGCCTGGACTGGAAAGCTGGGGGGACTGAGAGATTCACAAGTTTTCAGCTAAGGGTCACCCCCACCAAGGCTGGCTGTAGGCAGCACTGCCCAAAATATTGCTGACCCCTCTATCGCTTCTCAAATTCATCAACAAAGGAAGATCTTTTGATGACTTTTGGGAAGGGAGTAGGGGGAAAGGGTATATGAAGGGGAGAAGTCTGTGAGGGTGAGAAGAGTCCGAGCCTCACAGACTGTGCCAAGGTCTCAGGCTGCCCAAATGCTGGGAGCGTTGTGATCTAGGATTTCAGTTCAGACCCAGCCTTAATGCTAGCACATGCCATATAATCTACCTGGTCCAGTCCAGTGCCACTCCCTCTAMTTAGAGTGAGTGGCTGATACAGATTTATGGGGCTTTATAGTTTGATAAGAATTCATTATAACCCCTTCAGACCTCAGAGGGTTTGAGGGCAATAACCTCAAACCATAAAGCTTCAAGTCCTACCGTGAAGAACTACAGAGGCACTGTCTCGCCTGAACCTCTTGGGTCTGTACCWGCCATGGCTCTGTGCCATCCTTGGGTCTGCATCCCCCTGCCACAATCCCCATTTCTCTTTGCCTACATGTTTTCTTTGCTCACTGAAGTCTGTCAGTGCTGAAGCCCTGCAGACTTCATGTTTGGTTTATGCTGAAGTCAGCAAAGCAGCCCACCCTGTGCCCAGCATTTGCCCCTCCGGGAGACAGCAGCGCTGGGGCTGACAGAGCCCTGCCTGACTTCAGGCCTTGGGGAGGTCCCTCTGTCCTCAAGTGCCGCCTGATTCATTTTTGGCAGCACTATGGTAGAGGTGCCAAGAAAACTTGGAACAAGTTTTTACAAGGGAAGACAGACAGCAGATGCAYGGTATCTGTGCCCGGGAAAATCCAGCAAGAAGGAAAATAGCCCTGCAAATTGTCTCTCTATCAGGACTCAAAGCATTTTATTGTGGGGCAATAGCAGCTCTAACTAACCCTAAACTTTGTTTCTGTGGGGTCCTGGCCTTGTGGGAAGATGAAGTTGGTGGAATCACAACTGCCAAAAAGGTCTGGGAAAAGTCCCTGGCAGGGATAAATCTGAGCTAGTCTAACCAGAAGAGCTACAGATCTGTCCCTTGATTTCCAATGCAAAAATGAAACACCTGGCCCTGTGCTGATGGTGTCAAAAGTATTGTATTTTTTCTCAAAGCTGGTGGCATTATGCTGAGTAATTTATTGCAATGATATATCCAATCATTTTCTGTAAATTATTTTGTAAATCACATTGATTATTTATAATCAGGCAATTAAATGCAAAAAAAAAAAAAAAAAAAAACCAAAAAACCATAATAACCAGGCTGTCTTTTCCAACTGCAGCAACCTTTTTTCCTGTATGTAGAGGTACTTTGTGGGGAATCTTTTTTGGTCCATTTGCACCAAACATTCCTCCATGCTGTACATTAATTTTTGCTGGTTACTGCCTTCCAATGGAAACAGAGGAATATTTCTTCACTAGAGTTTGTATTCATAAAAAAAAAAGAAGAAATAAATGCAAAAATATTTTCTAACTTTTCCCAAGAAGATGGATTTCTTTCTTCTGGAAGGATTTATTTTAAATCAAGGGGTTCACCTCACTGTTGGTCTGAGCACAAAGCATATGTGCATTGAGGAGAAAGCCCAAACAAGTGTTTGATGCTGTTGCCAGCTGTCACTATTTCATGGCAAGTTTAATGTTAGCTGTTGTCTGTCCTGAAGCCATATGTGCTGGAATCATAAGACTGAATGACAACCCCGATATTCATTTAAGAAAAACAAACAAGATGAATAAATGTTTACGTTCATGATTCCAAGAGAGCTTAAAGACTTAAAGTAACCACACTCTGAAAGCCAAGCAAAGGAAGCCAAAATGTGCTATTAGCATTTTTAACCTGTTCATTTTTAAGTCCCTCTTGTATTTTAAAGGTCATTTCTGAGCATTTGGGAGTGATGATTCTCCTTTGGTTCACACCCAGCCAACCTACTGCTGACAGCAGGTGCAGCCAACGGGGCACAGCAAGATGATAAGGTGAAAGTCAATTTGTCACCAGCTGTAAAGGTGAAGAAATACATTGACAATTAGAGAAGGCTCTTAATGACCTGCTCTGCTGATCACAGGAACCTGCTCTAAGCTGTAGCATTTCCAGGAAGATAACGAGACGAGGGGAGAGAGGTCTAGATTGCTGTAAAGATTAAGTATCTGGCAAAGATCAATATCCAGCATTTTCAGTTCTGATCTGCAGGAGATTCCTCTTATATGCTCCCACTCCTCACCCTGATGTGAAATGAGTTGGGCAGCCTCATCCCAGCTACAAGGGTTTGAGAAGCAGCCCAGTTTTCTACCCTGCTACTTGCATCATGAGCCTCCTTGCACATCCAGTGACAGTCATGCTGGTGAAAACTGTCAGCAGGTATGAGATGTAGGTATGAGATTCAGAGCTGTGTTTGAGGACTGTGTGGAGACAGCACTTAGGAGTTTGTCTCCATCCCAGGGCCCGGACCCAGAAGAACAGGACAGACCACATTTAACATGCCTTCACTACTTTGGGACCTTCCCTAGCTGAACATCCAGAGCCCCAACGCCACAGCTGAATTCCAGACCAAGGTCAGCAAAGGCAGTTGCAGGACATGCATTATCTCAGCGCAAACACAGAGACTGAGTGGTTAGTCCAGTCAGGAGAAGGAAAAGGAATTAGTTCCTTGCCTCTGATAATGTGAAATAGTCCCCCAGGACTCACTATGCCTGCCACAAGAACCCTGTAATCCATGGCTGATTTTACCTAGGTATATGCCCTAATAACTCCACATATGCAATATCAAATCTTTGAAGCAATAAATTCTCCTGGATTCCTTCCCATGAACTGCTCTATCAAGGTTGCCCTTTACCTGGTTAATCTTAAATCAGCGCAGTCCCTACAGGAGGTTTCTCATTGCTGGATTCAACTCACTTGGAAAAAACCCACAAATTGCTCCAGAGACAACCTTGTCCTTAAGTGGCGTTCTCAATCACAACACTCCCCACTTCTGTCACAGCCTGGAATTGCCCTGAGACACTAGTCTTGCCGTGCATGGGCTGTGTTTTACCCTGCTGGGCTTCCTGGAGTCCACAGGCGATGTCTTGACAGTAGATGGCTGCTGTAAGGACAACCGGCATTGGCCTTTGAGACATAACCTGCTTACACTATTTTTGGATAGGAGATTTTTTTACTGTCATCTTCTGTGCTTGCTATCTAGATTAAGGACATTTTCTTGGAGAGCAATATATCCAGCTGCGAGATCTTTTCATGATGTCCAAGCAAAGATCTGCGAAAGTGGCATTTTTAGGTACTCTGGCTAAACTGAAATGCATTCTTTTTATATTCCTTGTATAACCCTGATCTGAAATAGCCAACAGGCTTTGGAACCTCTTCCAGAGCTTTCATATCTCAGTGGAAAAAAAAAAAAAGAATGGCAAACGAGTTTTATGGCCTGTATATCATCTCTGAGAAAAGCAACTATTGCTGCTATTAAACTTGCAAGTACACACACAGGCACAGATAGTCATGAAAAACAAGAGGCAGCAGGGACAGCTCAGCAACGTGGCACTGCTGAGCCAAGCAATTCTGGGTGCCAGGCTGTCCAGTTTCTTCAAGGTTGAGTGCAAATATCACCAACCAATTTGGGAATCCAGGCCATGCACTGCATGGTCCTTTTCCATCCAGAAAGGCTGGAGGAGGAAAGGTAAGGTGTGGGTATGTTTAACATCCCTCTCCCCATTCCTAATTAAGGCGTGACTCTGACAGTCATAAACACACCTAGCACCTGAAAAATTGTCAGCCAAGCCAATAAAAATGGCAATACACTGCCAGCTTCGTTACCTGAGGAGTGAACAGGAGAGCTTGGCACCAACAAGTTTTGCGGTGAATTCCTTTAATTCAGTGTCCCATGTGAAATAGAAGAGGCTGCTGTGGTCAGTGGAGCCCTCCCAGTTAAAGCAGTGGAGGAGAACAGCTCTGACCAGACCAGGGTCTTGGGAAGGAAGATCTTTGGGAACTGTATTTCCAAGGCTTGCTCTGGTTCTGGACCTGGGGTGATGCCAGATTTCCCCGACCTTGGCTGCTTCATCAGCTTTCAGAGGCCTGAGGGCCACCCCCACCTTGGGAGATCACTTGGAGAAGTGATCTCACCAGGCTGCAGATTCCCCAAGCCGTGATCCATTGTGGTTCCTGGTGTCTGGCAGTGCTGCCTTGCTGGGATGTGTAGTCCCAGCGACCGCCTGGACATGTGAAGACAAGGGAGCCTTTCTGAGCCCTGCTGACCCAAATCCAGACAACTCTGGTCTGAGGGAGCTGTTGTGATTCCCTATCTTCACTCCTAGAAACTGCCACAGGTGCAATAAGCAGTGCAGGAAATGCCTGAGGGACATGTCTGGATGTTCACCTACAGCAGAAAGCATCACAAGCTGGACTATAATTCCTTGCTGCAGCTGCTAGCCCAGGCATTAGTCTTGGCTGGAACATGACCTGTTCCCCCTCACTGACTGGGAAAATCATTACAATAAAATAACTCAATAATATACTTCTCTGTCCTTCTCTAGAACTCTCCAAAACCCCACTGTACTTTAAAAACACCCATTAATTAATCCTGCCCATGGGTTAGTGTTACCATTAACTGCAGACATGGAGCGCAGCTAGCTCATGCATATGATAGGCTCTACTCAGAGCTGATTTGCAGAGGATACAGATCCTTAAAGGCCCACCTAAACAAGCATAGTACTTTGAGAAGTGAAGATCCCCAGGTCATGAACCAGCCAAGATGGCAAGCAACTGAGAAAAAGGATAAGGGCAGAAGCAGCAAGAGAAACCTTGGTGCCAGAGTCCCTGCTTCTGATCGACAGTGTTTCCTCCCCCACAAAGGGTTCTGGTACAGATGAAGGAGAACTTTTGGGATCCTCTGTTCCAAGTGGTTCTCAGCTCTCTTAAAATCACCTGAAGGTATGGGATTAAATGCCTCTGAGTGGCATCCTCTTCCCAGGACAGCACACCAAAGACCTGTTGTGCTGCATTCCCATGAGGAGGCAGTGGAGACAGTTCCAGCATTGCAGGTTCTTCCACTTCTAATGAAATGCTATTATTTCCTGTGCACAGTGTGACTCCTCTCCTCACAGCCCACCATGCAGCTGCATTCCCTCACCCCAAAGCTGTGCAAGTGGTTGAGATACTGATTAGGGGTTACTGCAACACCCAACCCTGCTTCCCTCCTTCCCACTGGAACATGGGCTTGTGGAAGGTGCCAGGTTGAAAGACCCCAGAGCAAAGGTGCCCAGCCCAACCCAGGGAACAGCAGTGCTTCCCTCACTCTGCCCCTGAAAAGGTGTCTTACACCTTTACAGATTGGATTCTTGTAGGAGTGAAACATAGTGCTTCTACTGCTCTAACAGCAGCACTGCAGCCATTGCTTTGAAGGTGCTGGCCAGAAACATGGGTTCCTGAGCAGCACGTTCACTGCCCCCAGGAGGACTAATCCTTCCAGAGACCCATCCTACCACAGAGACAGCTGCTTTCAAAATGTGATGAAAGACTGGGAAAACACTATCTCAGTTCAGAGTAAATTAAGCTACAGAAATCCCATAATATTTAAGACGTTCAGAAGCCCTGCCAACCATATTCCTCACCAAGCTTTTCAAAAACATTGCAAGTCTTGAAGCTAGTAAAGCCAAGGAGAGGGGTGAGTCTGCTCTCAGACCCTGGGCTGGACGTGGCTGCGTGTCTGTGTTGCACTGTGCGCTTGGCCTATTGATTGTCAGGGCTGTCTAACTGCACATTTGCACGACTTTGTATGTCTGGGTGGGGGTGTCTGCCTGTGTACAGCTGCTTCCAGGCAGATGCTATGGATTTGTATGCATTTGCATATTAGTGTCTGTTTCCATAGCTTTGCATGGGGGGGTCGGGGGGGGAGTGTGTTTGCTGAGCTGGGGCAGTTTTCTGCCACGTGCTATTTACTTCTCAGAACTAAAGTTCTCATCTTTGAAATCCCCTTCTCACTGCCAAGAGATGCAGGGCAAGAACAGGCATGGAAGCCTGGCTTGGAGGAGTTTGCACTTCCAGGCTTTGAGACCGTGAATCTTCATGGCAATTTAGGGCATATTCTCTTAGTCACTCCACCCTCTGAGGGCCCTTAGGAGCCCAGGAAGAGTTATTGGACTGTATCACAGCCAAGCACCGTACGAGCCAGGCACTGTGTCTGGAGCAGGTTTACAGCAAACTGGGGTGCTCTTGCCCAGGCAGCATTATTAGGGGCCGTCATTCCTCTAGGGCCCTTTTCATGTTGCCACACTGGTGGAATAGCAGAAAATCAGGTCCGAGATACAACATGACCCTGTGGGTGAGCAGACCTCATCCAGTGTTACAGGACTAGTGATTCTCCATTCTGATATGGAGCTACCCAAAAGGGTTGTATAATTTGTGGGGTCCAGTGGCTCAGCTGGCACCTTAAGGCCTGGAGCCCCTCTTGGGCTGAACTGTATGTAGATTATCTTTATTACAGGACTGTTATGTTTGCACAGTTTAGTGATTTAATATCAGTTTAAAGCTTTCTCTGCTAGCAATGCTGTTTGAAGTCAAGTTTTCTTTTCGGCCTCAGACAAATAACCCAACTTGCCAAGACTGTAAAATGTTTATTGCTAATGGTGGAAAATCTTAAAGAAGCCAAGATAACTTTCCCAGGCTGGGTATTAAGACTGTTTGGATAAGTAAATGAATGAAGAGTATTACATGGCCTTCATTAAATATCAACCAACACCAACAGCCATTCATTTATAACACAACAGCAGGGCACGGGAGCAACCAGGAGCAGCAGAGCTGAGACAAGCATGTATCGCATGTGATGGGAGATATGAACATGAGAAGAGCTGGATTCCTCACGAGGCTCCAGGTGTGGCCTCCAAGGTCAGGCAACACAACCCTTGACTGAAACTCCTGCAAAACACTGCAGATTTGGGAGCTGGTGAAGTGGTAGAGTAGGTGCAATTGCTCTCCTCTCAGCTGGGGAGGTTTGCACGCGCGCAGTGTGTTCTGTCCCTCCCTACAACTGTGGGTAAGGACAAAACTCTCCAGCTAAGAGAAGACTGTCAGTGTCTGGATGTTTGTTTTCTTCTTCTTCTTCTTTTTTTTTTATTTCTGCTTCCTTATAGATAGGTTCTGCCTTTACTGGTTTCTAGCCACAGGACACCAACACAAATTAGAGGAAATTAATAGAAACTCTTGCTACCATCCCTGTGATTTCATGTGCCAGAACTTTCAAAACTCCCTCTTTAACTTGGCTGGATGCTTGAATTCCTCATTTCCATTCACCACCCACTGTTGTCCTCCAGTTCAGCATTCTCTACATAAGGAAAACTGAAGCAAGATAGTTACTTAATTTTGGGGCCAACCCCAGATTATATTTCATCTCTAGTCCTTCCTCACTCTGCAGTTTTCTCACTTCTGCTTTTCATATTCTCTTTTACCTGCCTGGGGCTCTTTCTGCTCTTGTTCCAATATTCTTTTCCACATCTATCTCAATTTGATTGCTAAAGATTTGTATTTATTTCCTGCCCATCTTGTCCCCCAAAACAGACCTTTCTTGACACATCAGTCCTTTCAAATATCCCCGCTTAACCCTAACACACTATTACAGTAGCTATTAACCAGCTAGGTCTGGAATTGTCTCCCTGCTAATTTTCCTCCCTTGTTTGGGATGCAAATTCCAACCAGGTTTTGCACCTTGTAACATAAATTCCTATCTGTAACTCCAGTACTTCCTGGCTGTTTAGTGTTTTAATCCTTTTCTCAGGTCAGCCCTGCCTCCTACTAATTTCAGTAATCAGCTGGAATCCAATGCACCAGGGAATCTTCATCCTTTCAGCTGTGAGGCCACAGACTTGCCTTCTGAACACACACCTTCTCCCTCCCTCCCTCCAGAGGGACTGGATGGCTCTTTCCCAGAAACAGCTCCCTCTGAAACACTTCTGCAAATGCCAGGTTTAGGCTTGTGCCTCCACCCTGGGACACCAGGCCCAGTTCCCAGCTTGCTGCTTTCCTCATGCTTGTGCCTCAGGTCTCTGTGCCCAGGAGCTGTAAGAACAGAAACAGGAGCAATGTATCGTCTGTGTCCTCCTGAAGTCTCTTCCAGCTTCAGTTATTGTATGATCTACTAAAAAGGGCATGGAGTAGAGTTACAAACTGGTCTAATTTGCACAGAACCAAACTGGAGTCCCAGCTTAGTGCACATGCTCGCCTGGCCGCACCCATCTCTGAGCTGGCTGGACCCAGAGCAGCGCTGGGCTGGAACATCAGCATGAGGACAAATCAATATATTCCACTTCTCTGAATCATCTCTCTGCAGGTAAACAGCTATGACACATTAAAGTTGCTGCCGTGTTTGCATATCTCTTCTGGCTGCATAAATTTGCCAGTCACTGTGTCACTGCAATACTCAGCTTGGGAAGGATGAAATCTTGGAACAGAAATAAAGCAGAGCTGAGTCTCAGATGCTAGAGAAAGGTCACATTTTGCATTGAGGGCTCCTGGGCTTCCTAGTCTTTGTCTTTGACTCCCTCTCCTGGCTGAAAACATGGGTTACAACCAAGAGAAAAGAGCAGAGCCCGGTGAACGCACAGGGACACTCTCCAAACTGGGGACAGTCCCCAGCAGTACACTGAGTGCCTTTTGCAATCTCACTCTTCGTGCAGCGAAGTGCAGTGGGGCTGAACCTGTGTCATTTTTTCCCTGTCCCTACTGCTCCCTGTCAGACTATATAATCCGGCAAGCCTGGGGAGTGACCACCTTCTCTATTATTACTGTGAATTTTATGCAGCGAGGTCCGGCATGGTGATCAGAACTCCGGTGTGCTGGATGCCGTGCGGCTGTCCCAGAGCTCAGCCTCCAGTCCTTCATCCAGCCTGGGCAGGAAGGAGCTCAGATGGAAGAGACCACAGACTTCCTGTACCAGCAAAGGACACAGGTTTTTCTTGTCTTAAAAAAAAAAAAAAAAAAAGACTTTTCTCCATTTAAATTCTGACTAGAGCGTGCATATCTCTTGGATTCCCTCCCCTCTCTCATCCCACCACAAGAGCCACTTGTACTTCCCTGGACAGAGCAGCACTACTTTGAGGCTCCCTCAGCTTTGACCAGGTAAAAAAGTGATTGCTCCAGGTTTTGGCTCACTCATGAGCTCTTGCTGGGAGGGAAAGGCTCCCAGGGCCCATAGATGGTGCTGTGGCCCCATTTCCCAATCGACTCTCACATCTGTTCATATTTTCAGAAATTGTTCCTGTCTCAAAGATATCTGCTAAATTACAGATATTAGGGACTGGCTTTGGAGGAAGGCCCAGCACTAGTCAGGCAAAGGGGCCTGGGGAAATGACATTTTTCTGTTTGCTGTTTAGCATCTGATCACTCCCACCCTCTGCAGATCAGTTCAAGGTAAGACTCTATCTCAAAAAAAATTATGTTATTAGTCAATAGTGGTTGGAAGGATGAAATGAAGTTAAAAAGCAGGATGAGAAGCAATAATCGACAGAACTGTCCTCCATGAACTAGTATTTTGGATTGCCTCACATTGTAATGTGTAGACACTAACGATGGAAAAAAAACATATTCACCGATCCAAGGTATTTCCCAAAGCCAGACCAAACCTTGCCTTACTGGTGTTTTGTCTGGTCTATGCAATACCATGATGCAGTGTCACTAGAACATGTTTTACATGAATCGAGAGTTAGCTTACAGGGACATTCCAAAGGAGTTCCTAAAGGGGAATCATTGCTACACAAGAGAATTTCTGCTGAGGTTTTGCAGGGATTAGTCCTCATCTTGTTGAAATGCACTTCATACACCATGAGCAAAGTTATCCACGTAAAGAGAGATTCAGAGTCACCCAGATTTGAAATTACTATAGTATCATTTTTAGAGTGAGAACAGGAAGCCAAGAAAAACACAGAATTTTCCATTCCTTGATGTCTTCAGATCAGAACGGGATGTGTCTCTGGAAGACAGTCTAGCTGAACATGAATATTGCTCAAAACAGTAATAACCGGGTGCCAGCCTGGGCAGGAAGTCAGGCAAGACGATCTGAGCGGGACCTTGAGCTGCCTGAATCTGCGCTAGAGGAACACGTGACGGGATAGCTTTAACCCCTGTCAAGAAAATAAAATACAATTGTGTTTGTGCAACCTGTGGCTGATCGGCATGTTGCTCCGGGCAAGAGCAAGGAGAAGAACCGCCCATGTGTCCAACACACGCCCGGGGCCAGGCGCCTCATGGCCCTCCTGCACCTCGTCCCCGTGCGGGGTGGCTGCGCCCCCGGGCCCTGCCCTGGCGGCAGGTGCAGGAGGTGGGGCCGGGGGGCCGCAGGAGCCCCCGTGGGGCTGGGCCGCCCGGAGGCGCAGGGGACGTGCGGGGACGCGCCAGGCTGCCCCCAGGACCGCGGGCCAAGGCTTGTCCTGGGGCTGCGGCCACACCGACCCCAGTGGGGCAGGAGTTGCCTGGGGCGGGAGGCCACGTCCGGGGGCCTCTGCCCTCTGTGTGCATGCGTGACAAGGGGTGTGTGTGTGTGGGCACACACCCCAGCCCTGTACCGCACAAGGGGTGTGTGTGTGTGTGTGTG
>NW_020447195.1:980436-997767 GCF_003343035.1 Apteryx rowi | reverse complement strand
GCCAGCTCCGCGGCGGGGCCCAGCCCGGCGCTGCAGCGGGGAAGCTCCGCGAGCGCCCCCGGCTCTTCCCGGGGAAGGCGTGACAGGAGTGGCCGCTGCGGCGCCGTCGCTGCGGGAGGGTCGCACCGCTGCTGCTCCGGCTGCGCCTTCCTGCGGGCCCCCGGAGGGGCACAGCGCGCTCCGGCGGTGGCAGCCCAGAGCAAAGGCATCTTTTTCCTTTCCAGTCCCAAACCAAGCTGCAGGAAGCGAGCCGGACTCATAATTCTATCATTTTTCGCTCCTCTCCATCCACTCGCTGTTGCATTTTGAAACTTAGCTCCCAGTTTAGAAATACTTGCAGCACATCATTGGAAATTAGATTAAGCTTACTTTAATACCCATGGAGTACTGACATAAGAGTCTGTCATTTTCTTGCCGGTTTATCCAGTCTGTGAACTGCAGTAATTTCTAATGTTCCTGAAGTGTGCTTTTGGGAATGCTGCTCCTCCTGAATTGCTCAAAATGTTCACATGGGTAGACATGCTGGTTGATGCACATATTTGCCAAAGAAGATAATGACAACTCCCCACTGTCTGGGTTCAGCTGGGAGAGTTTCTCAGAACAGCGTGTGGAGCTTGACCGGCTTTTCACACAGAATCTGAGAATATGCTCACTAGGCATGTTTTCTTTTCCATTTTCAAATGGACATAAGAAATAAATGTTAGACAATTCTGTTCTTTACAATGAAGCTATATAATTTTCCATGTTAAAATTATTTGATTGTCTTACACCCACTACGTAGGTTTTAAGGAGACTGGAGAAACCTGCACGTTCTCATCCTAGGAGGAGAGACGTGTGAGCTGTACTTGTGACTCTCCTGCTTCTGGCAGGGTAGTCTCTCCAGCAGAGAAACGGGGCTACAGAACATAATTACGTGCTTTTGTAAGTAATGCATATGATTGCTAGTTCTTGGGATTGTTTGTCATGTGCAGTGTTTGATTCTTGACAGATTCCTGCTACATTATGTCGGGAGACAGTGATTGCACCAGGACAAGCCCATCAGCAGGGTCTCCGTCAGACAATGAGTTCTTGCCAGATCGTCCCAAGTATGTTTGCTCGTTGTCTCCTGATCTCATTACCAAAGCCCGGGAACAGCTCCAAGAGAAGCCTGAATGGAGGCTTCGCGATGTGCAGGCACTCCGAGATATGGTGTGTAAAGACTATCCTTCCCTGGGGACCTGCCTGGATGATGCTTTTTTGCTAAGATTCCTCAGAGCCAGGAAATTTGATTATGATCGAGCACTTCAGCTTCTGGTGAACTACCACACCTGTAGGAGGAGTTGGCCTGAGGTCTTCAACAATTTGAAGCCATCTGCAATAAAGCCTGTGCTAGAGTCTGGTTTTGTCACTGTGCTGCCTCGCTTGGACCCAGAGGGACGCCATGTTGTCTGCATCCGCCCAGGTACTGAAATGCATGAATATCTTCATTCTCTACCTTTGAGGTGTGTCTGGGCCAAAAATTTATTATTTCCTGCTCTCCTTTGAACGCTGGTTAGTTATGCAGAGTACATGGGTTCCCTTTGAAATTTGAAGAGCTAGCTTGTGAGGGGACATGTTTGTTGTTAGCCGACGTTATACCAATTCCTTTTCCTGTTTTAGCAATTACTGCAGTTGAGTAAAAACCAAAATGCAGTGAGATGGGTTGAGGAAATTGTTAGGCAATTCAAAAAAATTAATATGTAGTAACTCAAGTTGGAACAGGTCTGCTGTCCTCCAGTCAGAAGCTTATAATTTGCTTTGACAGTAAGTGGAGAGGGGAGCCTCTGGCTTTGACTCCAGTGTAAACAGAGTTTTTAATGTGCTTTTGGTGCTGCCAGGCTTGCTGCAAATTTGTTTTCATTCATCCTCCTCTCTTCCATTTACCTGCTTTCTTTCTGAGCTGAAGCTGCTTCTAATAGTCTCTGCTGGGTGGAGAACGGGGTTCTTAAAACCATAAGGAGTACTGAGCCTTTGCTCCTTGAAGTAAACATGAGTTGCCATTTTTCCCTTGCTTAAGAAAGGCTGCTCTGAGCTAGGGCTGTGGCTATTAAAGACTAACTTTTAAGAGACCAGGAAAATAGAAAATCAGGTTTTGGAATGTGTATTGTTAGCTTATATTTACTTTCCGACTTACCATCCATGTCTTGTAACCTCAGACAGATGGACACCCAGTAATTATCCGATTACTGAGAACATTCGTGCCATATACTTAACGTTAGAAAAACTCATTCAGTCCGAAGAGACCCAGGTGAATGGAATTGTAATCCTGGCAGACTACAAAGGAGTCAGCTTATCTAAGGCGTCTCATTTTGGTCCTTTTGTAGCCAAAAAAGTGATTGGAGTTCTTCAGGTAAGACCTGAACTGGTGGGAAAATAAGCTTGTGCATTGTAAATGACTGCTTCTGTGTCTAGAGTTCTTTACTATGTCACCAGAAACTTAAGCCTCTTGGCTTTCACTAGAAGAGTTAAAATACATCTCTGCACAACCAGTTTCTCAGATTCTTGCTAACATATGTTTGCCCTTTTTTGATTTCTACATCCGCCAAGTCTAAATTTGAGTTAGAAATGTGAACTTTGAGTTGGAACAGAAAAAGTCTATCCTGCTAGCCATGTGATGAGGAAGAGAGCAGTGAATTACAATTAAGGAGAAGGTACCCTTTTGCCTGAATGATGACAAGTGGTTCTTGTCATTTAAATGGTTCCTGCCTAAAGATGTCTCTGAAACACATCACTCACTGATCACTGGGTGAGTGCAAGGTCAAGTACTGCTGCAAAAATTTTGCAGAGATAACTTTTGAATAGGTGTGATGTGAGGAGGATTTCCATCTGGTCCCTGAGAAAGGAGGCTGCTTCAGCATCGGGGGGAGCAAGGAAGCCCAGCAAAAGAGACACTAAAAGCATCTCAAGAGTAGATGTTTGGAGGGAAAGCGACAGAACAAATTAGAGCAAGGGTATATGCACAAGCAGAGGTGTAAAAAAATAGGAAGGTGAAAAGAGAGAGGAGTAACCTGATCAAAGTGGCAGGAAGAACTGATGATTTTAGTTGTTGATCCACCATTCTATCTGAAGGAGTGAGATGAGGAATACTTCTCTTGAATGGGTTCATTTTCTCATTACTTCTAGTTTTATTCTAGCCTGAGCTGGTTATGTTCTTTGTTGTATCTGTTGGGGTCATATGGAAAGATAGGGGGAATTGGGAGTTTATTGAGATGAGACTAATGGGTTTAAGAAAAACTACAGAACTCACATAATTTGCACAAAGTGATGGGTGTCCTGCTATTATCAGTGGAAGCTATCAACAAAACAAAAGAAGCTGAACCTGGTTGAAAGATGTAACATGTTAATACACTACCCATACCTCTATCTCAACCTAGCTGAGCTGCCTCTCCTGTAAGAAGGAGCCAATTCACTTACACTCATAAGGAGAAAAATACTGCTGCAGTGCATGCATCTGCTCTTCAGTTTAAACACTGACTAGTTTCTTTGTATACATAGAGCTGGTTATGGAGGAAAGAAACTTCACTTAGGCATGTGGGACCTTAATTGCTGATCATGAGCTTTTGCTTTGAAAAAATGTTTCTGCAAATAAATCTTTTCAATAGACATCCCTTACCTAACTTTTGTTTTAAACTGCCTTATGTAGAAGGCGCTGTGTGTTCCATTGGGACCTGATCTGGTTGTCGGTCTTCTCTGACTATATCAAAATGCAGGGAAGGGGTCTGCAGTTGCAGAGCCTTTTTGTTTTCTGTAGTTAGCATGACAGAATGGTTGGAATGGCAGAGAAATAGTGCTATTAGATTTCTTCCTTGTATACAAGAATGTTTTAGAATAGCTCTGGCCCCAAATCCTGTAGTTGGGAGTGTTGTTAGAACCAACCTCCTCTGGCTCTGAGGATGGTGTACCCACTCCTCAGAAGCCAGGGTGGTTCACTTTGCAACTCTGCATCCCGATTAGGGTTGGGAATACCAGAAGGATAGTAACTGCCTAAGCATGTGTTTCGGGGGAGATGAAGAACAGCATAAGAAATGAAAACTTAATGGTAGCAGTATGTCTCCCAAGCCAAGGTCACCGTCTGTGTGCCAAGTTTTCTTGTTTCATTTTTATGCCTGCAACTCTCCTTCTAAGGCCATTTCCTATCATAAGGTGCACTTCTGTTGTTGTCTCAGTTTATGTTGGCTTCTCAGGTGGCTTGGGAGCCAGTGGGTTGTGCTGGCAGCCAGGCTCAGGAGAGTTTAAACAGAGAAAGATGGCAAACGGTTTTTAAATTGTACTATAAAAATCTTCTTTACCCTTCAGGATGGATTCCCCATTCGAATAAAAGCTGTTAACGTAATAAATGAGCCTCGTATATTCAAAGGCATTTTTGCAATCATCAAGCCTTTTCTGAAGGAAAAGATAGCAAACCGGGTAAGGATTTGTGTTATTTTAACACTAATACTAATGTTAATGATAAGCTCCTTGCTTGGCACCTGCATGTAAAATTTGTTGAGAAAGCTCACAGCTGGACAAAGCTTGGCACCATTTACTTGATCTAACTAGCCCTTTTTGCCTTCTGGATCTCTTTATTTTTAAAAATATGCCTGTTGAGGAAATTCTCCATGACAGAGAGAAGGCTTTGAAGAATTTAATAGTGGCTTAACATTAATATGGACCTTTAGTACATATGTTACATATTCAAGACATTAATTTGGCTTCTGGGTTTGGATTATCTGGCCAAGGCAGCACTGTGTTTAAAAGGTGGTGTAACGGAAAATGCTGTCTTGCTCTTTCCTTGCCCTGGACATTTGTATGAAGGAGAAGAGCATTAGTATTCTCACGACAGGACTGCCTGTACCTGCAAAGGATGATGCCTTTCTCCATGCAGTTAAGTGGAGAATGAATGAACTGGACACAAGCTAAAGTCAGAAGCTCTGCACAGAACAGCAAATCTAGATTCTCTCTTTTGGGGATTTAAACTGCACTAGACTTGGAATGTCTCAAGATTTCCCTCACAGATGTGTCTAACTGCACCTGCCCAGTGCTGTATGCTGCCACTTGCAGTCATGCACATAAAGGCATCATTTTTAAAATTTGCTCTTTAACTCAAAATAAGTCATTGACTGTTTTAGTAATATGCTGTAAAATGTCTGACGTGCAGTATTAAAGCTTTTGTTGTCTGTTGTCTTTAGTTTTTCCTTCATGGCTGTGATCTGAATTCCCTTCATCAAAACATTCCTCCAGTGACCCTTCCTGAAGAATATGGTGGTACCTCAGGGAAGCTGGACATCTCAGCATGGAATGAGTTGCTGCTAGCCTCTGAAGAGGATTTTCTACATGATTTCTCACAGCTGGTTCTCCCATGTGACAGCTCTCCCCATGACATGCTAGTGAGTGGGGATGCTGATGAAAAGCAATGTGATGATTCTCTGCGAGGCATGAAACCTCAACTCTATTACTGTTATTAACCAGCTGGTGAAGGGAAGCTTCCCAGCACAGTTAAGACCTCTTGTACTCTGAGAAGTGATGTTGTGAACTCTGCCTTACTCCTAAAACTGAAGTTTAGGAACAGGCTGCTGAGGCACTTTACACTGTAGAACCAAAGGAAGCTGAAGAGGGCACAATGGGGGCAAGGCAGAGTTTGCGGAGGATGAAGGCAAAGAGCACATAGCTGCCAAGTTACCTAGAATATTTAAACCTATGTGAATGATGCAAACTGGCATATTCCTCTTATTGATAAAGACAAAAATATATTGCAGTGGGATAAACTTGATAGTTTCTCCACTCCCATCTCCTCTCACCCCCAGGTTAAAAGTAACAACAATGATTTACTAGCTTGGTGATCATCCCTTCCCTTCACCCTCTGAAAACACTGATAATCCAAGAAAACTGCTTTTGCACCTTGCAAAATGTAGTTCTGTCACTGGAGATTGCTTAGAAAAGTAAAGTCTGTGCTCTATCACTTGGTCTAGATTGTGAGTTGGCTTTTCAAGACTATCCAAATGAATTTTGGTTCATATCAATACAGAGAAACTTTCTCATCCATGAATGTCAGTATGGAGATTTTCTATGATACTTCCTCACAGTAGGAAGAATTATACCTGGTAGACTAATTATTGCAACATTTATATCAAAGCTTATTATAAACAGATGCAATCTCCATTTTCAGAAACAAGTAGGTTTTTCAGATCAGATACTAAGGCTTTTTGACTAGATACAGTTTCAAATTCTGAGGTTCAGGACCAAATGATAAAGAGCTATGTCAGTCACCTCACATTATCAGCTGCTCTTTCCTTCAGCTGGTTGTGATAAGGAACTTGGTAAGCAATTCATAAGTAGAATTTGTAAGGAGGCTTTGTAGCAGCTGGCATATAATGTATAGAAGGCAATATTTCATATAAGAAAGCAAGGTGCTTCTTTAGCTGTGTTACTTTGGCAGAATTTGAATTGAAGTCTTTGTGAAACCAAATGCAGACAGGGTATTTGAAAGCACATTCATAGAGTTCCTGGTGTGGTAGCATTTTGTTCGCTGTGCTTGTCTGCTCTTTTGTGAAATGTTACAACTTTGGTTTCAGCTTTGTTGACCTTCTGTTTCTGGTGGTTATATTCCTGTATGAAGTTAGACTTTAACCACCTCTGTATTATTTACCCATAGCTTGTGTGCCTGTGCTTTTAGGTCCTTGTCTAGAGCCAGAACCAAGACTACAATATCAAATCAGGGTAAGATATCCTATGTCTGAATAAGCTGTTCCCACTTCCCAAGTTCATTCTGTTTAATAATTTTGAATTAGAAATTGACTCTCAGCACACTCTTTGCACATGTTTTTCTGCACTAAACTAGTGCAGAAGTGAGAAACCTCACTAGGAAAGAAGAAAAGCACACCCAACTATATCAAGGTGAAATATTTCACTATTTGGTGAAGAAGAACACCCTTCTAATTGGAAAACTCATCCCCAGAGCACTTTTTCTGGCTGAAATCTTTATTTAGTGCCAAGTATGATATAGGTACCAGTTATGTTCTATAAATACAAAGCTATAACTTGAGTTGAGACATTCATTTTTCAAAGTGCCAAACTGTTTTGAATGTCTTTTTTCCTCTCAGTCCCCCTACAGCATGATTACGTTGCCAAAAAAACCCTCCGCCACCACAGTAATGACTTCCTGACCTGGCAGCAGACCTCATCCTGGAACAGGGGGATGGCAGATGCCAGGCTTGTCATCCAAGCATTATAAAAGGAGACCACGTTTTGAAAAAGAGGCAAGCATGAAGCTTTTTCCTGGATGGCAGTTCATAGTTTTAACGGGAGCAAGGAACTCATCACTTCAACTGTTTTAGAACATAGGTAGGAAGAAAGAAAATGTCCTCACTTTAGGCATTTATAAGTCAAGTATTACTCTTCTTTGACAGCTATTACCTTAAGTGCAGAAAAAATCATCCTAAGTAGCAGAAAAGGGTATAAGGCAGAAATGCACTGCTAGCCACTTTCTCCTCATTTCTGACCAGAATCCACGGCATGTTTTGCAGATTAATTCAGTTCTTTGTGCCATCTAGCAAGACATTAGCACAAAGCACCAGGACTTAGGTAAGTGGCCACCCAGGCTGTTTAAGTGCCAGAACATAGAGACCGAAGTTTATATTGCTTGAGTGCCTATTAATTCCAGCCACCCTGTTCAATTTAAAAAAAAAAAAACAGGATAGAACATTTTTCTTAGAGGTGAAGGTGCAACTGGTATTTGATACTCCTTCATTAATTTTGCTGCAGGGTTTGAAGTGGTGCTATTTTGACAGCTCACCTGTAAGTACAGCTACTTTGAGCCCTTAGGGTAACTACTACTGGAGAGGGAGGCTGAATATTCAAAATTCAGTTTAGTATCTTTAACAGAAGAAATCCACAGGTGTTTAGCAGAAGGCTGTACCTGAGGAACATCTACAGAAACCAGGCCTCCAGGCCTTTTTTCAGGCTTTTACATTCTCTTTCATGCCTGAAATGATAGGCAGACTAGATCTATCTACCCCACTTTCTCTCCTGCTCACAGAGGAACTGAATCAGTTGCTTTATTAAACAGAATAGATAAGTGTACATTATTCAAGTTGAAAATAGCCTGTGTTACCTCTAGAACATCTTGTTCTTAAAGCTAGATGCTTTGCAGTTGATATCTGGATGCTGGAACTAAGCCAGGTTTACCTCTATCAACCATTTAAGTATTACTTCTAGATTTGCCCTTTTTGGCTTTAGAACTTAAGTAGACAAAGCAGCATCTTCATTCAGCTGTATCCCTAATCCTTTCTAGGTTTTTAACTGGTGCTTAGCTTGTCTTACAGAAAGCACAGCTCTGTCTTACATGCACCTGACTACTGAGCTGAAAGTGTTCTTTGTGAGCTTTAGCGCTTAGCAAAGAAGTCAGTTTTGTCCCCAAATTTCTCATGTCAGCATTTGGAAAATAAACACTTACTTTCGGTAGAGAGTCTCCTTATCTGCAGGTTAAAGAGGGTAGACAGGAAAAGCTATTTAGCTTACAGCTTTTTTTCCACAGCACTAAAACTGATGTGATCTTTTTTCCACTTGAAGAAGCTTTAACTGTTTCCAGAAGTTATAAGCTTTGCCTAGTAACTAAGCCACTCCTGCCAAATTCAACACACAATAAGGGAAGGTACTCAAACTTCATTGGGCAGCCGCAGCTTTTGGCATTACATGGGACAAAACGTAGCTGCATATTGTAAATAAAAATACTTGAATTTATACTATTACAAATGGGTGTTACAAACCCTGAGGTATTTTCAGGAGAGTGGGTAGTTTTTTTTGTTTGTGTTTTTTTTTTAAATCTCATTTTGGCATGAGTTAATCAGTGTTGTTCAAGCTAATAATTTTGCCTTCTGTTGTATGTGGGCCTAAAGGTGTTGAGTTAAGTATACATCTTATTTTGACAAAATTTATTTTTATATTGCATTTTATAAAATAGAGTGGTTAAAATGTGTAATTTTATGATGCATGATTGAGTAATTAAACACACTGTTGTAACAGCTGCTAATTTGATACTTTAAATATGTTTACCTTGTGCCTTCTTGTGGTATTTTACTGTAAAAGTGGATAGCAGCGTATACTTAGTGCCAGACTAAACACAGTTGCAACCAAGTATAAGATTACTACAGCCTTATATTAGAAAAGGTATGGTTTTCTACTACAGTACTAAATTTTACTGGCTGAACAACTTCAAGAAATTGGATTCAACACTCAGAGAATTTCATGGAAGATGTAGTTTGTTTCAAAAGAAATATAGTACTGACATTATGACTTAGTATTTGCTGCATGGAAAAAACATCCAGTCATGTCAACTGGCCACTGTAGTGGCTTAGGAGCATTTTAATCATTATATGTAATATCTTGCATTGGAGAATAACTGCCCTGGTCCTTAACACTTCTCAACAGAGCTAAGACAGCTTCAGTAGTTAATATCTGTTTTATTCAAATGAGTTTACAGTGCAAATGCTTTAGTGCCAATAATGATCACTTCATATGCATTACTTCTTACAAGCATACCAGAAAAGTGAAAATTAATTAGGAGCTCTGTTTTTCCATCATAATCATGAAGGTGTTCAAGCTAGTCATACACTTACCGCTTAATATCATACTAAAAAAGAAGTTACCACAGAAGTTGCATCTTAGGCCAAGTTTGTTCTTAACAGCTTTTCAGCCTTAAAGTTGTGTTCTTTTGGTGAGAAATAAGGGCTTTTTTTTGCCACAAGACAGGAAGATAAATCTCACTTAAATAAGCTTTTGCAGTGGAATGTAGAAATTAAGCAATATGGCTTACAATTCCAGGAACTGAAGCATTAGTACACCAGTGCATTATGCTGAATATAACTTGTTCTTTAAAATATATTACTTCATATTTAGCTAAACGTTACTTCAATATTAAGGTTGGGGCTATCAGACAGTACAGGGTGGGGGGCTGTGCTTCAGCAGCACAGTTGTAGTGAATTTAAAAAAATGCAATGATAAGATAACCATGGCTGAAGGTTAACATAAAGATAATAATAATTTTGATCCTGCATCAAGCATTGTGCAATTCGTTAACTTTCTAGCCACCTGCATGTTAATACGAACATAAGAAAAGACAATATTTGCCTTAATAACTAAAGCAATACATGAACATTTTGGCTTTCAGCAAAGAGTTCCCTGCTTTTGTATGCTTGGCTAGACGCAGCCATTTAACTGAAGTCCCGATTAGTAAGAATAAGAGGAGCCACTAAGGTCCAAAGATAGAGAAGGAGACAAACCCAGCTGGAGGTTATCTTCATCCACACGGCTGGCCACTTACTTGTCATTGTTTTAAAATCCGCATCAGGGCTAGAAAGTAAAGAAAACAATTACTAGATATTTGAGACACCATCCATGCTTCTTTGCTACTGCTCAAACCAATCTGAAATTAGGAGAATCATTTGGGACACTCCAATACCTTTGTGGGAGCATGGTGCGACAACCAAACCAGCAACTTCCTTTGGCTCCTTTGTAGACTTCTTGCTCTTGCCACCCAGCTTTTCAGAACATACCAGCTTGTATATGTTGATGTACTACTCTTAAAGCAAACCTTTCAATAAGCTGTGCAACAGTTGTTTAGATTCCTGATGATAGCAAATATGCTCACAGAGCAGCAGCTATTCATACAATAGCCCAGTCCCCCAATCCTGGGGAAAGCTATTATAAGCTGCAGCAGCAGAGCGTATGTCCAAATGCTCCCAACAGATATATATCTTTAAGAAGCATGTATGGCTGTCCCTGCACATCCTTCTAGTCCCAGGGTAAAAAGCTGGTAATGGTAGGCTAGACTCTCATAAACTTCCCAGGAGGCCACCTCGAGCCAATTTCACATACATCCTTCCTATTGCCTGCAGAGCTGAAAGAGGGCAAGCAAGCTTTTTGTTCTCTTCTGTCCTTGCAGCTGTGAAGCAGTCCGCTAGGACTACAGCTGTTGATTTTGCTATTTTGTATATTTTTAAGTCTGAATTCAGCAGCACAAAAGAGAGCCACAATTTAATGCAGCTGTCATAGGAACAGCACCTTAAACAGCTTGGCATGAATAGACTATAGCACAGGAATCTCCTAGCCCCCCAGAAATACTGGCTAGCACATACAGCCTATCACACACAGCCTATCACTTTCTGTCTTGTTCTTACCTGTACCAGTTTGTGAGCGTCATCATAATGTAAAGAGAGGCAAGAAAGAGCATGAAGTGAAAGAAGGCATAGCTGTACTGAACTCCCTCCTTCTCATTATCCATGACACGGCGCACTTCTCCATCCTCTGCAGCCCCGCTGCCTGTTCCCATAGTCTCCTCCAGAATGGCACTGTCACTCCCAGATAGCGTAAGCTTGTTTACCTGGCTTGAAGAGCGGATGCTGCAGCATAACCCAAAGAGAAACATTAAACTCTCACTTTTTAAAAGTTAGCGATGTTTGCTAATAAAGCAAGCAACAGATCACATGAATGTCTAGGATTAGCAAATAATAACATTTTTTTAATCCATCTGCAAACATAAGGAAGCTCCTTAAAGAGATCTATTTCCATGTGAGCTTTCTTTAACCTAATTAAGCAGTGTTCCCAGTCCAAGTCTTGTAATGCATTTTGTTTTATTTGAATCAGGCTAATAAAGCCTATACTCATCCACAACGTAGAATGCAGTTTTATTAGCTATATTTGATTTGGGTCTGAGACCACCTAAGTTGCACGTGAGTGAATGCAGTTACCTTTTGCCCTGGACCCAGATCCAAGTGAAAAAGGCAGAAAAATCCCARCTGTTTATCATTTGTAAGCAATACTGATCCTACCTGGAATACAAGAGGCAAAGGACAAAGATAACTAGTCCAACAATACTCTGTGCATCCCACCACTGTAAGGACTTGGGAGGAGCTGGAGTGGCAGGTACAACAGTGGTGTTTGCTGGAACAAGTGTGGGCGTAGCTATCTGCGTAATGATGTTCAGCAAACTTGGGTTACAGCTTCGTTCTGAAAGGGATTTAGAGGCAAATTGAGAGAGATGAGCTTTGACAGCACTTAGATAAGCTTGCAATGTATCATTTGCTTTAACTGCTGATCTCTTTAATTCCCCAGAGGCAGCATGGTATGGAATATTTTTCCTTTGTGCAAGTTAGGCAACGGTGTACTACAAAAACAATCAGAATACCCTGACACTATTTCCTTTTCCCTCACAAATAGCCCCAGCTTAGTTTTGGAAAGAGGCAATTCGATGGTTTTTTTTTTTTTTTTTTTTTAGGAGAATCAGCTTTACTCTTTCTCACTAGATTTTATCTAGACAGAAGATCAGCAATCCCCACACAGTGATCTCTAATAGCAACATGCCCCATCAACAGGTTCTGCTTTCACACCAAAATATGTTACTCAAGACAGGCAGTTGCTTACCAGGCTCATTAGACATGGCCGACCAAGTGAGATACATGGTGTAGAGAGTGATCACAGAGGACTGGAGGAGGCCAGAATGAGGCTGATGTTCCTGTTCAAAGACAGAACCATCCAAGGTCAAAAGGGCAAGTTCTACCTATAGCTGGACTTAATCCCCCTTACTACAGATTTAACAATTATTAGCGTGAAAAAGACTTTGGTTTTTAGAAGCGCACTGGGCTTTGTTCTGTGTTTAAAAGACATGTAGAAACTCCWTAAGAGTGATAAATTTTATACAAAGTAGCTCAAATATGAAAGGATTAAGAAAACCAAATTGAGAGGTTGTGTCCCAGACCCAGTTCTTACCAAGTTAATCCCAACTTGCTTAACAGTTTTGTAGATATGAATCTAGCACATGATTTACCTGAGAAATATCCAGTTCAGAATCAAGTAACGAGCAAGCTTCCTATTGATATTAAACACTTTTATCCATAATTTGGAAGCCACAGTATGAAGCCAATAAATTCCCAGCTTATTTTGCTCTTTCCTAAGGGGTATCTCTTCTCTGCTCTGCTGGAACCTTGACCACTACAGCTATGCCAACAGTGCCCTCCACGGAAACAAAGCTCAGCACTCAGAACAATGTTAGCCAAAAAAAGCCTATCTACAGGAAATACGTCACTGCATAGTGCATTGGTTTCAGAGCAAGATATTTTTAAATATTCCTGGCTAGCATAGCTATGACAACCAAACTTTAAAGTTCTTATGTCTGGCTGAATCAGTACAACCATGTGACTTCCCTGCTTTGTATTTCTGAAGAAAATAAAGTAAAATAATACCTGAACTTTTGGAAGGATAGAAACAATGGAGACAGCAATGCACAGGATCATATTAATGCTTATGAAGAACTTGTTCTCAGTGCAGTCATCAGGTTTTGTGTAGAAAACATAGAAAAGCACAACAAAAACCAGTGACAAGGCATAGAACAAGATTGTACAGGACAGCAGAGCTGGAGGGAAAAAAAATAACCATTACAATAAGGGTGTAGTTTGACAATACAATACATCTAAGGTGATCTAATGGCTAACTATTGCTGTAAAGGGACAGTCCCCTTCCTCACTTGGAAGTCTGGTTCAGAAAGCTGGACTGGCAAAATGTGTTCTTATTAGGTATTATTAGGCTAATTTTCTGTTTTGGCTCATTAGGTACTATAGCTCAGAAGAAAGCCAATTATTGGCATCAGGGGAAGAGGACCTTTGTTTCAGCTGTAGTTTAATTGGTTTAACTGTATTGTCAAGCCACACAGTGTCAAAAACAAGTGCTTTTGGCACACCTTAATGGGATATTTACAAGCCCTGAATTTCCCCTTCTATGCTACAGGCCACCTATTTTCATTTCCCTTCTGCTGCGTTCTTTGTAAGAAACCACAAAATGCTGATGCAGCATTCTTAGCTAGGAACAAAAATTGGCACTTTGTATTTGCAGTGGTCAGCTCAGGCATGCGAGCTGAGGCAGGCTTGCCATTGCTGTACGCTATCACTGACGTAACTAACCTCCTGAGGATGTCAGTACGGTAGGTGGCAAAGTAGAGTTAGAATTTAAGAGCTCTAGGCTACTAGTTCTGCACTCACAGTGCAGGTATACAAACTAGACAAGAAAGTTAAGTGCTGTTTATTATGACTACCAGATCTGCCAGTCACAAGACTAGAATATTTTGCGTTTTATTTAATGAGAACAGGGCAATACTGCAGCTATTAATTCCAAATATTTACTCAAGGAGGCTGTAGAGTGTAATTCTAGGATATGTTTGCAAACTAGTAAGTGACACTATGCAGAGTACTGGCCATCAGAAACAAATCCTTTCCAGTTAGATTCCTACCTGCATACCAACATTTAGAATTTCCCTCTTCCATTCTCTCAACCCAGCTCTCATTCCAGGAGTGAGCAAAGTCCACAAGAAGCACTAACTGGATAAGAATGAAGCAGAGGGCTCCACAAACACCAATAGCAAACCAGGCTAGAAAAGAGAGCAAGAAAAAGCAGAGTTAACTTTCATCATTTGCACACTACCCCGGAAATAATTAGCTCCTAATTATACTGCAGAGGAATAATGAAAAAAACTGAAGCTATATTTAGAAATGCAGATGCTGTTATTCACTTTGGCCTCCACCCTACAGAAGCACGCAAGGAGTCTCAGCTTCTTTAAGGGGGCAGCCTATGCTAGTCAACCTGAGCATGAGAACATGTAGCCCAACATGTTTTCAGAATGAACTCAAGATCTAACGCAAGACATCTTTGTGTACCTAAGCAGCATCACGCCGCATTTCTTTGAAAATCAACAAAATTCTCTAGCTAGACAGCAAGAGTTTCTTGCACAGATTTGTCAGAGACTTTGGGAAGTATTCAGCACTTGTCACAGACAGCATGCCAAGATGCCTCTAATCTAAACAGCGACAGAAGACTCAATCCACTAGCGGTCGTGTCATGGGGTATTGAATTATTAATACACAGCACCTATACACTTGAAAATATATTGCTTAATCCCATTACTGTAAAGATACTGTAAAGAAATAGGACAGACTCAGAGTCTTCTACAAGACAACTTTCACTATCACAACTATAGCCTGGTAGTCTTTGAAGAGTTTTGAGTTTATTAAACAGAATTATATGATTACGTATTAACTGTACCTCTTGTGAAAGGTCCTTCAGGAATGTAAAAAGCTCCAACCATGATACCCACAATGGCAGCTATTTTGAAGAACCAGAACCTTTAAAAGAAGAAATTTGAAAACATTGGTCTTACTCTGCACACAATAGCTATGTTTTACCTGACTTGCTAGCAGCTTGCTTACACAGATAGAAATAAAACAAAAAAGTTGCATTCAGTGGGATTACAGGTAAAGACATTCACCAAATTGAGGGGAAGCACAGTCACTACTTTGGAGAAGTGGACTGACAGAAACCTCATGAAGTTCAAAAAAGGCAAATGCACAGTCTTGCACCTGGGACAGAATAACCCCATGCCAGGTCAACTGGCTAGAAAGCCACTTTGCAAAAAGAGCGGAACATGCTGGACAACAAGCTGAACATGAGTCAAGAGCGCATCCTTGCAGCAAGGAAGGAAGGCTAACGGCACTGTTCAGCCCGGAGAAGAGAAGGGAGATATAACTGCTGTCTTCAACTACTTAATAGGATGGTACAGGGAAGACAAAAACAGACTCTTCTTGGAGGTGCACAGTGAAAGGACAAAAGGCAACAGACACAAGTTGGAAAAAGAGAAGTTACAATTAGATATTGGAAAAAAATCGAGCGAGTTGCCCAGAGAGGTCATGGAATCCCCATCCTCAGAGATACTCAACACTTCACTGGACAAGACCCTCAGCAACCTGCTCCACGTTGGCCCTGCTCTGACCAGGCGGTTGGATCAGGTGATCTCCAAATGTCCCTTTCAACCTGAATTATTCTACGATAATTTAGTAATCTGACCCCAAACCAACCCAGTTAAATCAGCAGGTAGTTTCTGCTGGATAACCGAGTCAGACTGGCTCAGTGAATGGCCCAATGAGTGCTAGAGTCAGCATAAGGCAGAGGATAAAATAACTGAACATCCAACATCTCTGTGGAATCAGAAAGCAGTAACAAGTGCTCCCCCTGCTTCTGGTTACCCAATTTCGGAGTATTAGTAATGATGTCTAGCTTCACATTAACATGAGTAGAAAGTCTTTTATGAGACTGAAGCATTAGTCTGTGTTCAGTTCAAAAAAAACCTTAAGACTATCAACATATGCTTAAGCAATTTGCCACTGTGTTCTGCAAGGAAGCTTAAGAGAGGAAACAAGTTAGAAGTCAAGACAGCTGGCTTACAAACATACCCATTGTGCACTGAGGCTCTTGGATCATTACTTGTTTTCACTTCTATCATGAGCAGAGAGAAGAGAAAGAAAAACACTGCCATGGCAAAGCTGATTCGATAGACAGCTCTGTATCCAACAAACACATCACAGCTGACAAAACCATTCATATGTGGTATCCGAGTATGAAGCCCCTCATCACAAAATCCAGGCACCTGAATAAAGACACATTTAGTTGTGAAATTACTTCTGTATTTGCAATTACATTCTTCAAGCACTCAGACTGCTCAGGTTTGCTGCCAGCTTCCTTCTGGGAGAGCTGATAACATAAGGCTTTGCGCTCAGCCAGACAGCGGAGACCTTCTTATCTTTCTTTCCCCATGTCATCACTAAAAACATTTGGGAAGATTAAAGTATCAAAGCTGCAGGCCTGTGATAATGACTAACAATTTCCAGGTCTGGTGTGGGCAAGTTTCAGAGACCAGGCACGTGCTTAAAAACATGCACTCACTGTTTCAGCTAGAAGCCATTCAGTATGTGTTGTGTCTTAACTCAAGGCTCACTCCCACCTCAGAGAGCCATAACTGGGTGTTTGTGTCTCTTGTGCAATTCATTCCAAGCAAAAAGAATCAATAGTCACCGGCACAAGGTACGGTTTGGCAAACAGTCTAAAAGAGGGTTTTCCCTCTATACCTTTTTCAGCTGCTCTTCCATCCCTGGCGCCAGCATAATGCAGGCAACAGCCGTGCTGAGGAGGAGGAGGAAGGCGTAGATRAGACGCGTCACGGTGGAATTCTTGCTGTTGGGACAACATCGGCACAGCAAACACGAGGCTCCGCTGCACAGACAAGGAATCTGGAGGACAAACACGGCCACAGTGAGGGCCCCTCCCTCGGCGCGGCCGCAGGGCGCACGGCCGTACCGGCACGGGACAACTCGACTCCCGGCCACGCTCCATGGGGACTATCGGCCGCGCAAAGGAACGGACCGACCCAGGCCCGGGGCCGGCGGCGGTCGGGGACCACCTGGCCCATCAGCCCGGGCGTCGCGGGGGAGCCGCCGTCTCCCAGGGAACGGGCGCGTCAGC
>NW_020447195.1:903182-980294 GCF_003343035.1 Apteryx rowi | reverse complement strand
GGGGGGAGGCACTCACCCAGCTGGCCAGCGAGCAGACCCCCAGCACCGCCCCCATGATGATGCCGCCGCCGCCGCCGCCGCCGCCGCCGCGCCCCCGGTCCCGGTCCCGCCGCTTCCTGCTTCCGCCCCGCGACGTCAGGCGGCCGCCAGCCCACGCCGCCGCCGCCGCCGCCGCCGCCGCCGCTGCCGCTCATTGGCTGCCCCTGCCATGCTGGCACGCTCCGGGGGCCGTTGCCCGCCAATGAGGAGGCAGAACGGAGCAGCGAGTGGGCGGGGAGATGAGAGCGATAGCGGCGGGGATTGGTACTTCTGAACTGTCCTTCCGCCTTCTTCGATGCGGTGAGGTCATAGAAGACGGGACGCTGACTGGTGGAGATGGGCAATGAGTGGGCGGTCCCACCAGCAGGCCAACCAGTGAATAAGGTCTCTCCGTAGCAGCCCGGTGATTGGCAGGTCTTCCAGCCATTCAATACCCGGGAAGCGGCGGGGGTGCTTGGGGGCGCGCTCTCGCGCCGCGGTTGCCATAGCAGCGCGCGGGGCCMTGCCCCCCGGCCGGCGCCTCCGCCCGCGATGTGACGCGGTGCCCGGCGCTTCTGCCTCCGTTTGTGTTACGCTCCCTTCATATTTTCAAGGCTCCCAGCTAGCAAAGTGGGAGATTTACTCCTTCAGATAATACACATGCCTTTACCTTATTTTTAACATATTTTTCTTATCTTTTTGTGTGCAGCAGCTGGATCTGTAAGAAGGCCAAACCCCTTCCACTCCACTCTTTGTGCACATGAGTATATGCAGAATAAAGGCAGAGTCCCAAATTCTGTGTTGCCTCCCCAGTAATCTTGGGTAAATCATTCCATAAGTATATTATTAATACAGTGATGAAACTCAGCTAAATCCTGAGTCTAATAATGTTTCCTTCACAAGAAATTTATGAGACTAATACGTTTGCTAAGTACTATGAGATCCTCCACCGAATTATGCTGGGGAAGGACAAAGGATTCACATATAAAAGCTTTTTCCTTCCACTGTCCAAGGGATTTCCAAGTGCTCATTTTACTTCCCAGCATAAAAGTCTTCTGAGTCTGCATAACATCATCTCAAACACCACGTGTTTAGCGGGAGATAAGGATGAAGTCAGCCTAGTTATTGTTAGCTATGGGAATGAGACAGGATATGGCAGGAGGTTATCCTAATTCGTACAAAAATACCCTGCTCTGGTATGTTAATCAGTTTTGACAGCAGAATAAAATGGTGCATCCCGTACACATCTATATGTTAGTTGTTTGAAAGGCCTAGAATAAAGACCTTGAAATTAGGTAATAGTTAAAGGAAATGTGTCAGATATAGTCATTTGAAAGTAGTTCTCTGCAGTTCTTTGTGCTGTTGAGCTAATAAAAAAATGTCACTCAAGCTTGTGCGTTAGTGCTATTTTTGTTAGTCTCAAGGGTCTCCCTGCCATGATAACAAAAACGCAGAACTTTCTTTAATGTTCCCTGAAGTACGTGATGGTTGGTGGTCTGCACGGGCTGTATTTTTACAAGTGACAGATTCCACGTACAGGTTATAATTGAATAATTCTTTGACCTTCCAGAGTCTTTCAGCCAGCTGTTTAGAAAGGGAACTGCAAATTGGAATGGCAGGGTCAAATCAAGTGTAAAAATTTAAAAATAGGTAATCTGTGTTTCTCCAATAATATTGCTCTGACCTCTATACAGATCTAAACACTTTACTGTGCTTTGGCCTGCATAAACTTCAGAACATTGAGGCAATGGCATCAACTTTTTAATATACCTCTCCTAATTATTGGACTTTTGTTCTGTGAAGTGTTTAGCTTTCAATGCTATTCATGACTGTCCTTTGATTGGATCTCCAGAGCATAAAGAATTACAGAGTTTTCTTTGGGGAGAAATGTTTTTCCAGCTGCTTAGTTCAGGCTGTGGGTTAAGCTATATTCAAGAATCCAGATCTTAAACCATGCTTTGAAAATAGCCCTCAAAGTCCTCCATCTCTGGGGAAGTCAGTCATGAAATAATGGTCCAAATTCTGCTATGGCTGAACCACTAGTGGTTTGAATTAGTCTTTTAAATGGATACACTTGATGATAGTTTCTACACAATCATGATGTTCCAGCAGCGAAAAAAGTCCTGCCAAGTATAAATATAATTAAGTTTATGGATCTCCCAAATCATTTTCACCTGGGTATAATCTAATAGCATGCTGTAGGTACAGGTATTTGTTCACCAGTAACATTCAAAGTACAACATGTATTGATGGCTGTGGTCCCCAGAGAAGCACAAGCAAGCAGTGCATGTTCCACTGTGGTTCTTCTCTGCTTGGAGGCTTTCTTTAGACTGTCAAGCCCCTGCAATATGAAATCAGCAGAAATCAGCATAGTCTGTACTCTCAAGCCCATCTCTCAAGTCTCCAAATATGCAAGCTTCTCTTCTTTTCAGTCCTTCGCTCACGATTTTATAATTTCATCTTCTTTGACTGCGTGCATTATGACTGCATTAACACCTGCCTCTGCACTTTCTTAGACTATTTTCCTATCATGTCATGGATGCATGAGTCATCTTATTTGTGATCTGCTGAGCTGAGTTAGAGTCATAGTAGCGCTGTACTCTTTAAGGCCATTACTAACRCTGCTAAAGCTTGCATAATATATTCTTCTGTGTCTAAATCCCTCAGAGATTGAGTAACTGTTTTCTTTTTCACCCCAAATGACTATGCAACTGTGTGAGTCACTGCTATTATGATAGAGGAATTGTAATCCTTGTGTCTTTCCAGTTCTGTATGGCCAGAAATTTCTTTTGTAGGACACCCTTGTTCAGTCTTCTCCAAGTCCTTGTATGTCACCAGAGACATTTTTACTGACTTCAATTCACTTTAGACCCTGTGCTTTGATCTGAAAACTGCTTTAGGTCTGGTAAAACAGATGGAGAGAAAAATAATATTTATCCAATATCCTTGAATGATATTACCAAGCTGTTTCTTCCTGTTATTTATGGAAGCATTAGTGAAACTTAAACATATTGAAAAGTATTTAAAATAACATTAAAAGAAGCTTATTAAAAAGATTAAGACCAGAGACACACTAGAGGGAATATTTTGTACAAAAGCTCTGTAGTGACATCTGTGAATGAACCATGAAAGGGACTAGCAACAGATGGTTGCTGCAAAGAAGGAGGGAATGAAAGGTGTCCTTTTGCAACAGGTGAACATGGTATCCCTGCAAATAGCATGGGATGCTCAGACAGGGCCCTTTGAGGGACAGGATCTTACATGGAAAGGTCATCATGGCTCTTCCAAACACACTGGTACATGTTGGAGGAGCCTTCGGCCTGCTCTGACAGGAGCTGGTACTAACTGCCCAAGGAGGACCCTTGCAGCAGGAACTGCTGGAGCTTGGCACATTCCCCACATCCCCGCTTGGCACATTCCCCCATGCTTGTAAGTGAGATTGCGTTGGTGCAGAGCCAGGTATCAGCCCCCTGCACCACCTGGCAACGCTGATCCAGGCTACTTTTTGATGCCAGAGCACCACCGCAGCGCTGTGCAGGGCATCAAAGTGTCCTCCCTTTTAAGCAGCCACTTCAAAAGTGGGTGGTCGCAAAGCAAATCAATATTCAACCTAAGCATTGCCCAAACGCAGTTACAAAAAATGCTTCTCATTATTTTTTATCTGATACAGAATTTGTTATAAAAACAGATTTTTTTCCCCTTTCTCTGCGACCCCATTTCTCCTGTGAGAGCCTGCACAAAATCCAGCTGGCCAGCCTTATTGTCTCAGTGATCAGTGCAGCAGAACAGACCCTATGGAAATGATAGTAGGAGAAATAGTCAGGAATTTCTGGATTTAATCCTGCCTCTTCCAAGGACAAGTTGCATAGCTTTAGTTGAGCCAGAGGACTATGTGAGTTAATATGTTAAGTGAGAAAATTAGCATATCCCAAAGAGTCATGGCAGGCTCAGTGAGTTCATCTTTCCAGGCAGAGTGGGACATACAGATCACTAAACAGCTGTTCGCCGGTCTATTACTTAGAGATGTACCCTCGCTACTATGGGTGACTTCACAGCTGGATGGAGACATAGCAGTAGCAGCAAACAAACTTAACCAGAACCCATCCTCAGCTAGGTCTAAAATGACATAATTATCAGAGTTTTGACAATTTAAAATCAGATCAGTGCCTGGCCCAAATTTTTCTGATAGTAAAAAAGCAATACAGAATCATACTGGGCATGATCATTTCTTTTAGTTGGAGATTTTTTTGACCTCATTTTCCATTGTCCCCCACATTGGTGCTTCCGCTTTCCAAGAAGATGTTCTGAAGCTGGTGAAATAGCTTTTCTCATCAATCTTTTAAATCATGTAAATCCTCCTGGCATACCAGCTGACATTTTAGATGCTGCATTTTTGTACTTGTGCCAGGAAGCATTTAACATGTTACAGTTGCTTATGCTGTTGCTGTATTTTTTTTTAAAGAAGGGAAAACAGTTCCTTCCTCTTGTGTCTCCAGCAGAGAGACTGTTTCTCCTCGAGGAAGGAATTCACATGATCATGCAGATGCGTCAGATAAATCCCTTCCCACGTTTGATATTTGCTAAGTTGAATGATTGTTATTCCAAAGCTGATAGCTGGAATGGTTGTGAGATTTAACTTCTCTGAAGCTCTTTTTCCTTCTGCTCACTAGCTTTAAAGAAATGAATATAAAAATGAAATCCTTCAACTTAGAAAGATTCATTAACCACACATTCTTGACCACATTATCTACACAAGCATTTCTCCCTGCTTGTTTGTTTAAAGCTGGCCAGGAGTCAGGCTCTAAGTTCCAGAAATACTTTTAAGATAACAAAAATGGGCATCCAGATTGAAAAGGAACTCTGTATTTAGAAACTCAGAAATACTACTGGGGGTGGCTGTGCTGTTAACTCTTTTCTGGTTGTTTTGAATCTCCGTGGTATTGGAGAGTGAGTCATGGCATTCTGCTTTATATGAATGTTTTTCCCATCCCAGATGATTAAAAAAAAATACCATAGGGGAGTCTAGTAATACAATACCTAGCTCTAATTGCATCATGGCTCTCAATAAGGTTGTTGCTTGAGAGACTAAATCAAGCAAATTCACGGGGACAGTATTGGGCAAGAACTGTGACAAGGCTCAGTATTCACTGAGTCCACGTGCACTTGGTACAGAAACAACCACAAGCTTAATTTTAGAAGGGAAGGAAAAGGGAGAGCTGAGTGCTGGTTTGTCAGGGGATCTTACAAACTCGTTTCCTGCTGCAGAACACATTTGGGAACACTGAGCCTTTACTAAAAATTCACACATTAAAAGATTTAAAACATATGAGGAGGGTGTCACATTTTTTTTCAAAAATTTTTAAAGAGTTCTTTGAAAACAAAAATAGGGCACATTTCCAAGCTTGGCGTCCATAGACATTTCAGTATCTGTAGCAAAGTATTTGTCCGCTAATATAAATAATAGCTCCATTCCAAATTTGCTGTCCTTTTGAAATACTGGTAGAGGTGTTTTGTCAGACTCCAAAGGAGGGCTTACAATTCTTAATTAAAATGCATTTTGGTATAACTAAATTTGTTACTATGTTTTTAAGGGCTGATGTGAAACCCTCCCAGGCCGGTAATGCAGTTCTCATAAATATTTTCTTTCCAAAGCTTTTCTTTCCAAACATGTATTTAGTATTGTTTTAGTCCTCAGATAATTTCATGCAACAGTCATCAAAACAAAGTAGAAATGGACATGCTGGTGTCAGTGTGTATTTCAGAAGTTTTGACTGTGTTACCAGCTATTTCTAGGGTGGGAAATGGTCTTTGCAAGAATACAGAACCTTTGGCAAGACGCAACAGTATAAATGAGATGTCTCTTTTCATTTCACTGCTGGGATGGTTTCATCTCACTCACCTGCAGCCACCTTAAAGGTAAGTATCTAGTCTACATTAGTTTTTTGAGCTTTCTCTATAGCCAGTGAGGATGGACAGACTGGATGAATTGCTCACTGATATCTGATCTGTCTTCAGATAGAACAAATCACCACTCCMGTGCTCCGGGCCTCTACTTACTGTCATGGGAACTTTGATGTCTTATTTTTAGATGAGTTTTTTTTTGGTTTTAGAATGAAAGTCTGGTTGTAGCAGGATCCTAATTTCAGTGAAGATAACAATATGCAAAACCTGGCACACCCGGGTCAGCACTGACTGGGTTGGCAGTGGTAATCTCTGTTCTATTATCTGGCAGCAGGGGTTGAAATTGAGTTACCCTTTCATGCTTAGATCCTAATAATGTTAAAATACTGCTTAACAGAAGAGCCATTATTTACACTTAATAAAAGTGATACCGTGACGCATTCCTTATGGGGTAGATGTACTATCACATCTTGGCAATTGTGACGAAAGGAATTATTCTGCCTGGCTTGCTGTCTTTTCTTCAGTGTAAAAAAGATAATAATGAGGCTGTAATTACCCAGCTTGGAACTAAATGAACTCAACTGAAAATGCTGAATGATGAAAGATGACTCCTAGCAGCTTCCCAAACTTAGCTTGTTTGGATCCCATCATTGGCCGTGACAATGTCAGCGTCAAGTCCTGGCTCTTGCTGGGCCATATCCCTAGCCAGGAGGCATAGTTAAGTTGTTCGGACTGTGGTGGTGTCCCACTTTGAAGTAACGGTGAACAAGGAGTGGTGAGCATACCATAAGCCCTGCCTAAATGACCTGCTTATGTGAGGAAGACAGTATGCAGCAAATGAAGRTGAGATTTGCAGCACAGAAGTCACTCCGCATTAGTTCCTGGGGTAAAGATTCCTAATGCACAGTAGTTTACTCCAGCTTAGGAATGGAGTAGGCTCTTTAGTTTGCGTGAGGTTTCTCTGTGCAGTGTAACTACTGGTTAGTGCACTATACACCTCCCATTCAGCCCAGACGCACCAGATTCTCCATGCAGCAGGTCTTCAGACTGAACTGCTGTTGTTCAGGAAACAATCATTCCCACGGCAAGCAGGATCCCACGCTCCTCCCTCCAGCAGGCAACATTGCAATATCAAGTCTGTGAGGTTTCTCTAATTTTGCATCTTAAATTTCTCTAATAAACCAGTAGATTCAATGAGCCTTTTTTGCCTTCCTGCAAATGAAGAAGGGAAAAGGGGTCTGTTGTTCCTTTAATTCTGGTTCTGTTTCACACAGTTGTTAACCAGCAAGGTGACAGCTAGCAGAGCAATCCCTGTGTGGGTCCTTGCATGCTGGGACTTGCCTCCCAGATTGGTTTAGATGCTGAAAAGCGGGTGACCTTCTGCATTCAGAACAAAAGTAGCATGTTTGGTGGCACTGTTGGAGAGAGCTGAGGATGAACTTCCCATAGCAATGAAAAGGCAAAAAGGAATTTTTCTAGGTGCCCAACTAGCTCCATTCTAGTTCAACTCATCATTTAAGAGTGCTGAGGTTTAATAGTTTTGTTAATGATACAGTACAGCACCTAGTGACTTGGATAAATAATAACTAAAAAAGCATCTAAGTCAAAATACGTAAGATTTTTCCTCCTGGTTATTCTGCGCGAGCCCTCATTTCTGCAGGGAAGCACACAGTGCTGTTGTGAAGCACACACCTCTTGTCCAAACACTGAGATCTCTTTCCTTGCTGGTTGCCATAGTGATGGAGAGAGCTGAGGGCCTTTTGGGGTAGTAATTCTGCAATACGAGACAAGTTTGATACGACATCCCTTTGCTTAGCGGCTCATTCAGCTAGTCAGCTTTTCAAGTTCCAGCAACTATGTCCGGCTTGAGAAGGGCAGCTTGCAGAGTATCCATCTATATAGCTGGCCTTTTGGCAGCTATTCAGCTTGTTATGCAGCTTGCTCCCTTGAACATGCCTTAGCAGGACGGCCAACTGTTGTCCATACAAAAATAATGGCACGACAGTTGCACTGATGGCTTGCAATATATGTGGCGGATCACACCGAGTACTGTGGCGAGAGCAGAGGGCTGCATCCACTGCCTCAGTGAAATGCTCCCAGGTTACTAGGCAAACCTGGTTTTTATTTCACGTACATTGTTAACGCAAACAGAATATTTTGTTCCCCAACCAGACCAGGGAGTCCTTCCTATGAAGTGCCCTGAACTCCCACTGACCCAATTGCAGGCATACTGCACCTCACTGATCTTGGTCTTTATGGCCTTGGGAACAGTTGGAATAGATAAGCTGCAGCGTGTCTAAGGACATGGATGTAGGAATTGCCGTGCTGAGCTTATCCTGTCTGCTGTAGCAGCCAGCTGCTTCATRAGAAGGCAGAGCATCATCTAGTTACATATGCATCCCTTAATGAGCCGATATGGAAAGCAGAGCATCATGCCAGGAGGTTAGGCTGAATTTTTTCCTGACCTTAGGTAGAGAGTGAGTGTATATGTTGAAGCTTGAAGATAACAGTCCTGTGACTCACAGCAGAGGATTAATTGCCCAAGTTTGATCCGTCACCACTACAACCTAGAAGTACCCCAGTCAGAGTCCATGGAATAAAATCATGTGAAAGCCCTTTTAGCTGAGAGCACAAGTCAGGACCAAAACATTTGCAGGGTTTCTGCACATCTGTCTGGCTGCCAAACACTGGGGAAAAATCATAACTGTTGGCTGGGTGGCTCCAGCATATATTATAAAGCTGACAGAGACAACTAATTTCTTCTCATTTATTAGCATTCCTCTTTGCTCTCCAGAAAGGAGAAGTACGCTTGCCAACCTAGCCTGCTACTTAACGTCTTCTAACAATCCCATTTAGCAGAAACAGAGGGAGAGAAAGATGAAATGCCTGTGTGTGGACCTTTGAGGAACTCCTGCTTCCCTTTCAGCAAGACACAAAGTCAGTCGCAAGCAGCCCTCTTGAACAACTCTGAGTAACTAAAGTAATACAACTCCTGTAGTACCTTCTCATCCTGACACTCATTTTAGCTCTTTTTCTATGTCTAACTCCTCTTGGCAAGCAGAAGCCACCAGGAATGAACCTGTCTAATCAATACTTGCATTTCTTCTCCTCTCCAATTATGTCCCTGAACAGAGATGTTGACATTCACCTTGTGTCACAACAAGAAAGCTTTTGCCAGTGGGATGATTTTCTGATGAAGCATGTGCTGAATATGTGACCTTTGTGGGTTTATACTGAAGAAGCTTCTGTATCCCTTTAGACAAACAAATCCCTTAACAAGCAGGATTTATGCTTGTTTTGTGTTCTTTACGCTGCTAACCAGCTGCCAGGCTTTCTCCTATCAGCAGCAGGTAAAGTGCTTCTTCTATAGAGTGTGTAAGGTAGTTTGTAACAGGCTTTGGGATACTTCTGGGTAAAACATGGCATAAGATAGTGCTGTCATTGAATGATGATTCTGGCTTACCAAGAGATCTGAATTTGAGACTTGCTTGTATTGTTGCAGCTGCAAAGAGGTAACCGGCAGTGACTTATTTTGCAAGAGCCTTTGGATGAAAGGAACTTTACAGAAATGACTGATTAAAGGGTGCATTTCCAAGACTTGCTTTCAGCGAAGGCTTTGAACCAGACTTGGAGACTATTAAAAAAAAGTTCTTTTATTTTCCAAACTCAATACATTCCCTAGGGAAAAAGAAAGAAAATAAGTTCAGGCTGAGACTCCAAACAGCTATCTAGCTGGGACAAGCCTTTCGGACGTGTTTGACTCAACAGGCAGGAAAGATAAAATTCCCAGGGAGTAGTGGCAGGCAAGGGGGATGGGATGAACTTGTGGAGTGAAATTGCCCAGAAGCAAAGCACAACCACTCACTTTGCAGTGAAAAGCTTTATCATCTCTGCACAGATTACCGGAGCTAAAAATAGCTTCAGCTCAAAGTAAACAGTTTTTGAGAGTGCTCTGCCCTGCTGGCATGTCAACCCTGCACTGAGCYGCTTTGCGGGAACGTCCAAAGTGGCCTGTTCAGGCTGCGCACGTCCACACATTCCCCGTGCTGCCGTGCTGTGAGAGCTCTCCACAGTCAGACTTCATCGTTAGACCCTGGCCATTAATAAAGGCGACCCTAGAGATGGTTTGCTAATGAGTTTAGCCTCATTACAAGCTTTTTTTTATATTTCACTTGTTGCTGAACCTTTCTGGATTAATAACTTCTATAAAAACTAAATTGGCTCAAACATCAAATAATTCATTCAGACATACTGATACTCCCTGTCTCTTCCTTAATCCACGATGAACGGTGCCCATTCTTTTGGATTTGGGACAGTGAGAAGAGTAGTTTGTCACTAAAACTGCTTTTACCTCTTGGATTCTTCTCTTCTTATGGTTCCCAGAGTGCAAGATGTTATCTGATGGCTTAAGACATCCTCACTTTCTTTAATGAGCCCAGCAGACTGTTGAAATAAGCTATGCATTTTCTGATCAAAAGTTTATTTAAAGAATGGGGGGGGGGGCTGGGGGGGTAGAAGTCTGGAAAAAATCAAACTACCACATTTTTCCCATGTCTATTTTTCACCATTCCATGTTTCCTTGCAATCTTGATCCCATCAAGGGACACGAATGTAGTTAAGGGACAGCTCTGTGCCTGGGAAATTTAGCAGAATGCTTCATTTAGATGAGAAGCCAAAATAATATAATCGGAGAGCGTTGCAGTGCTGCTCTAACAACGGTGGCACTAGTTTCTGAGGGAAACTAGGCTCAGCCTGCAAAACGTCCAGGTCAGAATCAGGTCATTTCTTCCTGAAATGACGGATCGTCTCCTTGGGCTTCAGAGGTTCCTGGACGGTTCTTTGTGTTGTTTGTTTTTCTTGCTGGAACACGCAGTGCACAGTCAAGCGCTGCAGCGCTGCTCTGTGGATTGTTTTCTTAACATTATCACCCTTAGGGATTCTCTCAACTAATTTTGACACTTGTCCTAAAAGATTGCTCACACTTTGTCCTTCTTCCTTTTGGTCGCAAGCTAAAGGACAACAGTCAACCCATGGGCTTTATTGTGGTGCTGGTCTCTGACCCTGTTCCCTGATGCAGAGCATCGAAGAGCTGAACAAAAATCACTGCAACTCCCTGCAGACCAACTGCATAGCCCGCAGCAGGCAGCGGCAGCACAGCAGAGCAAAACCGAACCTCCTGTGGGCCAGAGCGGCAACGTCGTTAACAGCAGCCCTGCACCATGCAGGATAGCACAGCATAACCACAGCATAACCACAGCTGGATGCAAGAAACAGCAAAAACAGCACCAAAGGCAAGCGTATTAGTCAACTGGAGTAAAAACCATAGAAAAGTACAGAAAGCCATTAAAGGCTGATTGTGGCTTTAGCTGAGCTGGTCTGCTCAACCCTGTAATATAATCTATCATGCAGCGCCTGCCACGCCAGGCATTTATAATGTGTTCTCTTATGGTGGGATAGGAACAGCGTTTATTCTTTTATTTATAGCCATCACCTCAGGATAAATGTCTCGGGGTGTGTGGGACACCAAAGTCTTCTACATCCTGTATGAAGCAATAGGACAAGAGATGGTGAACCTGAGAATGATCTAGAAATTAGGGTGCATTTCAAGAGAAAAATGTCAACTTTCATTTAAAAATAATATAAATACATTGAAAACCATACATTTTTATCTTAGTGTTATGATTTCAGACAAACTGAAAACTTCTTGGCATCTCAGGACTTTCTTCCTTGTAAGAAAAAGATACATTCTGTGGAAAATATTGTTTCACCCCAAGCTGTATTTTTCTACTCAAAGAGAGTTTTGATTGCAAATATTTAACCAGCCCTTGTGGAGATAGTCTTAGATGAGGAGGTCACTGTAAGGACATGTGTGTGGAGGAAAGGAAGGACTCTTCTGATGGATGCTTTGGGGAGGTTGCTCCCAGGACCAGACACACAGGATCAGGAGGTTTGAACAGGACAAATAGTTAAGAGAAATCTTATTTAAAAAGTAAAGTCAGTATACCATGCTCCAAGATTTCTGAAGTGCTTGGTTATCATCATTGCTACTCATTGCATGCTTTGCATCATTTAGTCTGAAAATGCCTGGGTTGCTGTTGCAGTAGGCATTTGTATCCTTACAAGCACATGACAACATTTGGCCTTCAGACCCTGCCGTCTAAGTGTCAGTGTAAGAGCTTTTGTCTTCTGGATTTCTTTCAAATATGAGTTGGAATAAACACAAAAAAAATTCAGCCTTTGCTGGACCAGCTGAGCAATCTCCTGAGGCAATGGTCTGGAGAACTGATATCTTGACTTAGTGTGGCAGAGCCCTCCTCCACCAGCTGTGCCCCTAGTGAAGATAGGCAGCACCTTGCACTCTGTGGTGAAGTCATTACCATTATGTTCAGGTAAGTAATAATGCATGACTCAGAAGCACCAGAGAGATTAGTTTCTGTCAAATGATACATCTCTGATAATCAAACTGGCTTCCTGATGCCAGTTTTGAAACAAAATAGAATTAAGAGACGGAGCTATGTTAGGTCAGTTGGGGGCTCAGCAGCTACACTGAGCATGAGTATGTTTTGCTTTATTGAGGTCTTTTCTCCTTCTTCAGTGCCTCATTAGAGTCGTCAGGGTGTTTCCTGCACTGCCTGCTTCTTTTGTTGGTATGTTTTTCTCTCTTCCTGCACGTGATGGCAGGGGGTGGGGGTATCTATCCCAACGAGCAGCTCGTTTTCTGATGCACACAAACGGAGACTCTCACTGGTGGAGGCCAAGGGAGGTGGAGCAGGTCCAGCTGAGCAGCCCAGCCTGGGGTGGAGGCAGAGTGCTGGTTCTCCTATCTGGCGTGGAGGCAGATGGCAAGCCTGGGGCTGAATGACTCCAAGGCCCATCCGCCACGTGAGAGCTTCAGGATGAGAGAAAGCCTGGTTTTATATCTGTCTTCTGCTCAGCAAGATGGCAGGTTGGGAGAGCCAAGTCTTCACAGCCCAAATTGCTCGCTTTGCACTCAGCCCAAAGGGAGAGCTCCCATGGCTCTAGTGGGAACTGAATCAGGTCTTCTGCAAATATCCTTCATGCTCCTCAGCTGAGACATGGCCACTTATTCTCCCCTTTACAAGGTTGTGGCTCCTTGCGTCCTTACAGCAGGGACCGACTGTGTCTTGCAATCTCTTGGCAAAGCCATTAGCATTAAGGGGCCACRGTTCCGACTGCAGCATTTGGGCAGTAGCAAACTGCACAGACAGTAATATCTATCACATTTGTGTGTTCATGCACCTCTCCACCATGCTGTTAAGGCTATGTAAGAATATGGGCCAGGAGAAAGACCAGAGACACAGTGCTGCAGTCAGCTTGTTCTTTTGGCGTCGGTCACCTGGCGTTGCCTCCAAGGCAGACGGGATATAGGGAGAGGGACGTTCCTGGGCCTCTGATATGGGCAAAAGCAGCCAAAACTTCCTCTGCTCCTGGAACGGTCCCGAGCTCCCCGAGGGCCCCCAGGCTTTGCATCACAGCAGTGTGGATGCAAAGATATGTGCTCGATATACAGCACCGGCTTGCCCTAAGCACCTTCCCCCCTTAGATTTGGGTGCCGTTCTGACACCAGCTCTGCATTTCACCCCCAAATAAGGCTGTGAGCCAGGGGCAGATGACCTGAAGCACACATGGCTTTTACAAAGCATATCATACCCTGTGGGACTCCGCGGAGCAGAAGGCACTCCAAAAAGACACAAAGCTATTTTTCTGCGAGGCGCTGCCCTCGCACTCAGCCCAGTAAAAGCGTTCGCACCGTATCGGGTGCGAGGGTGCCTTCGGCCGGGCCCCACCGCGCAGGCTAAATAGCGAGGCGCAGCTGAGAAGTGAATCCGAGCAATGCGCTAAAGAAACCTCGGGAGCTGCCGGCGCAGGGCAGCAGCTAACAGGTGGAGCCTCCGCGGGGGTAGGGGGGCCGCTCCAACAGTTGCGGCGAGGGGGAAGCATCTCGCAACAAAAGCTCCAGCGCTGAAAATCGAAGGAAGGATGTTTGGGCACCCGCAGCTGCCGGGAGATGAGGTTACAAGGCAAAGCTAAACAAAGATCCCTGTGAGAAGGAAATCGATCCCTCCCGCCTTGCTGTAAGGTAGAAGCCGAGCAGTAGCCGCTTGACATCATCAGGACGAGCATTGGATTACAGCAGGCAGGGACTCACTTGGCGAGAGCCGAGAACACGCCCCTCGGCCCCAGAAGCGCAACTTCATTTAGCAGCTCCGAGTACAAGGAAACGGCAAGTCTGAAACGGGCTGTGACTAACCTGGCCGCCTTGGCTGCTCGCCCGACCCGGCGGATACGCTCGGAGGGTTGCTCCGAGCCCCGGGTCCTTTGCTAGCGGCGTGACTCGCTACCTTGGGATTCAAGCAGCCGCCGGAGCCCCGGTCCGTCTGTAAGTACAGTCGCAGGCTCGCGGCGAGCGCGAGGGACGCGGATGCCGCTGCGGTGCATCACCGGCGGGCGCGGGTCCGTCCGCCGAGGACAGACCTACCTGGCGACGCGGCGAGGAGCCGACCGCGCGGGCGCTGCAGCCGCCTTACGAACGGGCGATTGGCTTGAAGATAGAGTTAACTTTTGCCCAACTGACTGCGAATAGCGAGATTTTGCTGCCCACAAACCGTAGGTTGAAAACTTAGCTGAATCTCAGCTTTCTGCTGTCTGTAGCAGCAGTTTGTAGGCTGAGCCGAGGGAGGTGGCTACCATGTCACTTTGGAAAGAATGTCGTTTGGGACCGGCCGCGAAGGGGAAGCGGGGAGAGCAGATTCAGCATTTAGAAATCACAATGGAGCATGGATTTCTGCCCCCGCTGGGGATTTCTGGCCTCATTTCTGACATTTGTCCATTTATTTTGAGCAGCTAGCCAGACAAAATTCCTTGCAACATAAGAGGCACTTCTGGTTTTCATTCGAGCAAATGCCAACCTGCGAGACAGCCGGGCGGCCGCTGTGCCCGGAGGGCTTTCTGTGCAGGCTGCGATATGAATCGCCGCTCAGGATCATTAGGAACTGCAAAGCTCCCGAGGCTCCTAGGTGAAGCGCCGGCATGAATGGGAATTTTGCCGTGCGTGTCAGCAGAAACRGGCTCTGAGACTCCCTGGCATCTAACTTTCCAAGCAAATGTTTTAAAAGGCAAAGACTTGGGATAAAAAAAGAACAGCAGTGTGGCAATAGTCCCGGGAGGTTTTGAGAATTCCTCCACCTCCGAGCTGTCTTTCTTCCTCTCGCCTCTCTAGTTTCCCCCGAGGTGCTGGAAGTGGTGGCAGTGAGCTTTTACGTGAATGTAATGCCTTGGCCCTAAAGGGGTGTTTAGGAAACATTTCCATTTGCTCAGAAGGGGTAAATGAGTCCACAAAGTGAGAGCCAAGTGCAGCCTTTCTCCCCAGAAGCAATGCCCTTGGTGGCTGAGATGATGGGACAAACTCGTAAGAGGACTTGAGAGCGTCAAACAGGCAGGAGGTAGCCACGGAGGGGACGATGCAGCGCTGCAGCAGTGCGAGAGGACTCCTGGAGAGGTGACAGCTCCAAGCCCCACTGCAGCCACCTGCCCTGGTGGCAGGGACAGGGCAGGCAGGGGCAGCCCAGGCAACTCTGGGCTCTGCCCTGCTCGCTGGTGGGCAGGCTGGCGTGCCCAATTTGGATAGCCATGAGGCATGCTTTGGCTTCTCAGGCTCTGAGCTGAAAAGGGCCACCTTGCTAATGTGTGGCCACCCAGCTGGGAAATCCTCACATTTCCACTCTCAGGAGGGACAGTGTTTGGGAAACAAGGATACATGAGGAGCTCCTCAATGGCTCGATTCATTCATGCTGCAGACAGATTAAATGACCACTTACAAACATGGCTATAGCAACAATGCTTAAAATATCTTGAGCACAGAACAGAGCACTCTGGTTCCTTTAGGCAGAGCTCCACAAGGACACACTGGTTTTCCCTGCCATCATTTTCAAGGATGCTTTCCAACAGTGTGAAGACTCGGATGCCTCAAAGAACTGGAGACCATTAAAATATGGTAGATAAGCTTCCACCATGGGTAGCTTGAGAGTGGAGACCTTAAAACCCAAGAATATTCATAGGCATGCATTTTCCAACCACTCATTTTTGTACTCACAGTGGCCATTTCTAACTAGGTGTAAAGTCACACACTGAGCTAGAGCACTTGGTTTTGCATATTTTTTCCTCATTTTCTTATTCCAAAGAAAAATAAGTCTACTTTTGAGCCCACTCAGAGCAATATACATAGCCACACAACCCTCACCTCAAAAATATAACTACAAAAAATGTTTTCTGAGTTGCTAACACTTTCGGGACCTCCCTCATTTCAGGGCTGGTTACTGGAGGATTCTGCCATGAGTTAATCCCTCCAGCCTGTCCGGGCAGTCCATCACAGGCTCTTATTTTATAGACAGAAACTAAACAGATCAAATTATTTTCCTGGGGTCACACAGATCTGTGGCAGAATTGCTGGGTTGAATCTACAGCTCCAAATTCAATGAGGAACATGAGAAGCCACAACCCAGCTTTTTGTTTGCCTTTCTATGCTCCTGTTCAGAGTCTCTCATTTTCACATTCAAAGCCAAGATCTGTTGGTTTCTCTGCTGCTAAGGGTTTCCTTAGTGTGACTAAAGCTGTATACAGGCACCGATTCAGAGGACCAAGACAAACCATTCACCACAGTATCCATTTCTGAGACAGAATGAGAGAAAAGACTTGTTTCCAGTACTCTAATCTGTGACTAGAGAAAGCCAAGTCATAAAGGGAGCTGCTACCAAAAGCTTACCAGTATGAGCCAGTGAGACTGAAACTAACTGGGAGCGCTAGGCTATGGCGTGTGCTTTGTCCCCAGCTACTCAAGGCAGAAGATACAGATAGCTAGAGAAACCATTCCAGGACTCAGTCTGAGACCTCTTGTGCTAGAGCAGCCCTGTTGGACTATGAACTGTTTATTCCCCTGTTGCAAAACCTTTGCTCCATTCGAGCCTGCAGGGATATGTACTTTTGCACCACTGGTTTCTGGTTCGCACTACAAGTTCTTAAATTCTTCCCTAGAAGCATGGTGCTCTTTGTGTTGCTTCTCCATGCCTGCTTTCATGCAGACGTACTACTGGTCACAAGCCATTGCCTCGGGAACTCCCAGGCAAGCCCTGAAATGCCAACATTTGTTGATATTTGCAATGATGTAATAGGCCAAACTTATCCTCAGTGGAATGTCATCAACTTTACTGGAATTACTGTTTCCACAATGTGCAATTAATCTGTGGTGCTCATTGCCACTAGATATCCCTGGAACTAAGACTTCAGAAGGCATTTTAAATAGAGATAATGTACTTATCTGGGTAATAAAACTACTCTGGTTATAATTAAGAAGATATTGTTTTTTAAGGATTATAAAACCTTCTGTTTCAGGGCAATTAGTAACTGATGAAAAATATTGCATTACAATTACAAGCTTGCCTGCACCTCTGAGGCCAAGAATGCCAGCTATTGTTTTGTAGACAGGATACTAAATGAGACAGTCTTTTAGTCTGCTCTGGGGGGACAATTCTCATATTCTAATCAGCAATGATTTGGCCTGTTGTCTACCCATGAGTCAAGAGATATGAGGATGACCTTTTCTCTGCCACCATCACCATGGCTGAAACCAAAAAGGATTTCCTTTCTGGATCAAAAGCAGCACCACATCATCTGCTGTACAGAATAATGCTGAATTCTGCCAAAACACATTCTGGGTCTTTTGGAATGTGCAGTCATTTTGAAACAATGCTGAGAACACTGCATTTGTTTCATATGTTTGTTCCTTTTGAGCAACAGTTGATAAAAATGGAAGGAATCTGAGTGCCAAATGATGTATATTTTGCTGATGACAATGCCCTTGTAATTCTGTCCTGATCAGGAATGGATGTTTAGCTATCCAATGCATGTTTCCAGAGGTGCCCAAATAATTCATGGTACCTTGCTGGGTTATGGCATCAGATTAGGAAGTGTAAAACGTTCTTTAACAATGATATGTTTGCCCATCCTTAGTCGCACTGCACCAACTAAACCACCTCAGCACCCTTAAACACCCAGYGTGGGAGGTTGCCTGGCCCGAGCCTTCGCACAGAGGTGCCTTCACAGCTCTGCCCATCGCAGTGGGAGCTGTGGGGCCAGGCCTGCCCAGGGCGGCATGGGAGCCTTCACCGATGGAGCAAGGTGTCCACCGTCACTTTTGCAGACACAGCAACTCCAAATCCCCAAGCCGGGGCTGTGGGGAGAAACACCCAGCTGGARCCAAGGCTGCAGTGTTGGAAGGCCAGTACCAGTTGCTGGAGAGTTTCSCTCTTGAGTCCACTCCTTTGAGTGACTATGGGGTTTTCCCCTCACATCACGTCAGGAACAGGCTGTCTCAGGGATGACTCTTCCTTTTCTAGCTCAGAGCATCATTGTTCCAATTTGCTTTAAGCCTCTCTTGGCACAGGGCCATATATTTTGATGGCTTTTTTTTTTTCCTGCAATAAATCTGAAGTGCTGAGGTTTTAACTGTTTGGGCTGTGTAACACATGAGCCAGGAGGAGGCAGGAATGCAAAGGAGGAAAATAAAGAGTCATGGATCGTCAAAGCTGGCTTTCTTCCTTCCTGCTTTTGTTTGCCTGGTTGGTGCCCCAAAAGGGCTATACATATTCCCAGAGTTGTGGGAATCCTGTTTCTTTTCCGGTCTGGTGTTTCCAATGAGCCCTTCACTGTAAATGCAGTAAACACTAACAAAATTGTATCATTCAGTCCTTGTGTCTTTGTCTGGATGTTGTCCCAATCATAATTAGTATTTTCCACTTCTGTAGGCCTGTCATCTGCAGGTCTGAAAGTGCTTTACAAATATTTGAAATGTCTAGTGAGGGAAGCAAGTATTAATAGCTGCATTGAACAGATGGGGAAACGGACACACAAAAGCAGCAAGTGCCCTGTCCTTGAAGCAGGGACGGAGCCGGCAAGGAATATTCGGCTCCTCCAAATAGGCACTTTAAAAAGTGGGTCAAAAGTAAGGAGAAAGGCCCTCGATCTGTTCTGGTTTGGAAACTGATGGGACGTAATAGCAGAGGGGTACGCTACACTGATGGGCTAGACAGAACTAGTTACTGCTTATATTATTAAACAGTTAACTTCTTGCTTTTCATTCTGCTAATATTTGTTCCTGGGACAGAGTGAAAAAAACAGTCCATGATGTTCCAAAAAGTCTGAAAGCTGAAACAGCTGCTAAAATAAGCAAGTGTCTTGTTGGCTGGGCTCTGCAGGTCAGGAGATTACAATTCACCCACAGATGTTAAGGCCACAGAGGAAATGTCTCTGAGTGGGGTTTGGGGACAAAATGCACAGCTGTACACAAGCACAAACAGCAAAGAAACCCAAGTAACGCAAGATAAACTAAGCAAGGCAACTAGAAGTACCGATCAAACTTCCCCTCGTCTCAAACAGCCAGACGTGGAAGTTTCACTTCTTCAAATCCAACATAGGTGCCAACCAACATTTGTTAACGTTCACGACAGAGCCACTGACTTGCRCCGAGCCTGCCGGCGGTCCGGAGCAGGGGAAGTGAGCTGCTTCAGGCCCCCCAGCGCACCCAAATGAAGCGAAGAAAAGGAGAAGTAAAACCAAAGAGAACTTCTTTGGTGAAAGCCAGGCCTCTCGCTAAACTTTCTTTGTTCTTAGACCTTAACAGGCCAAACCACTAGTAGTGCAAATCCTCCCGAGCATGGGCCTCGCAAACACCTACTGTCCCAGAGTCCCGCAGCTCTTGTCTGGGCGCTCACCAAGCCCAGCTCTGCTAAGCCCCCTGGGCAAAGCCCTGCCAGACCCCACGTTCCCATTGCTGTTACACTCAGACAGTTGAAAAAGCAACTGAGCTTTGTGCTTCCAAACAAAAGCACAGGCAACATTTTCTTATGTTTATTTTCTCTTCCATCCCCAGAAGCTGCTGCCCTGCTGTGTATGAAGCTTATCTGAAGTCATGTCCAGAAGGAAAGTCAACTAAATCAGGTAGGGATTCACAMTGCAGACCAACATGGTTTTTATTCACAGGGAAGTATTATATAAGCAGGAAAGGGTTTTTTTCCTTTCCGTTTTGCAAAAAGTCATTTGACCTGCCCCTGTATTCTGAACTACTAGTTGCTAGAAAGACACCCAGAGCTAAGAGGAAATGAACATCCGCAATTCTGCTGTAATGACTTTCCTGCTGTATTTTCTATACTTCATGGCAACGTACTTATACAAAGTCGTGTTGCAACGCTGACGCTAAGGGCAGCCACTAACGCAAACCATGCTGCGTGGCTCTCCCTCGTCAGCAAACTGCGCTACCGCACACCGAGTGCGCTCTGTGAGCAGCGGGAAGGAAACGCGTCCTGCGCAAAGCCTGCTTTCTTACGGGCTGCCCCGATGCTTGCATGGGAATGAYGCTTGCCCACAGATAGCCACATCAGTGGGGTTTGCCCGGCATGCACAGTCAGCCCAGCAAGATCTGAGGAACATCCCATGTACTCCCACGCCCAGGCTGCATTTCAGTGGACAATAAAATAGTTGGCAATTTGTTTTCTTGGGAGCTTCCCCTGTTCTGAGGCTATAACTCGGTGATGTCCACTCTGAGGTTCCCTGATGTAGCRTTACAGGCACGTTTCTAGAATACCACTTCAGTTCCTGTCTAGGTGTCCTCTCCCCAGTGACTTACTGAGAGGGTATTTAACCTGCYTGCAGGTTGCAGAAGTTGCTATCTAGCACAGATGTACAAAAATTCTTCACCCACCATAGAAATGCACAGAGAAAGGTATATGCAGGCCCAGTGCCGCCTTCCCTGTTCAGGTGGGGGTTTGAGCGAGTTAGCGCGATCAAAGGAGCTATTGATTTAACAGCAGCTTTGGAGCCACACCAAAGGACTTAGCTTAGCCACATCTCACTGCAGGCCTGCTTTTAACTCCAACACTTTTCGTTCCTATTGTATGTAAAGCACCAACAGCAGCATCTCAGCCATTTAATTCTTGTCATAGCTCCAGAAGACAGATTTTCCCCCCCCCCCAACTTTCCAGGCAAACGTCACCCCTGCTCTAGGCTGTGAGTTATGCCAGTGATTTTCTTCTGTGCAGTGGTGTGGAGGAACAGGTCAGACAGGCCCCAGGGAGCGGAGCTAAGCCCATTTTTGCTGATCAGCCTGCCTTATTCCATGGTGACATTCTCAAGAGATGCCCTGATTATTTTTAGGACTGTTGAGAGCTGCCAGGGCTCTCGCATCTCGGGAGGCTTCATGGCTTCTCACTCAGGCCCTTGCACTGCACCTAGGCAGAAGGACTACGTGGAAGCTGAACGTGACTTTCTACAAGCTTGTACAAGCCTGCGTGAGGAAGGCCCAGCACAGGTGGCCATCAGCTTTATGGACCCCGTGCTAAGCAGTCTCCCCAAGCTAGCTATGTAGTTTTAGCTGCTGCTATAGCCTGTGTAACACCTCTCCCAAGCTAAACTCCCCCTTCCCAGGCATACAAGCATCATGCTCACACAACAGCAGAGATCAATTCTTGCCCTCAGAAAACAGAGCAAAGTTGCACACAATTTATTTGTTTCCCTCTTTAGCATATAAAAAAATCCCCAGCCCTGCTTACCTCTCCCCTTGCAGAAAGCTCTTCTTGCACCCAAAAAGACAGCTAAGCCATCAAGAGCCAGTCTGCCTTCTCCCTCCATTTATACATGGCAAGGGCAGCTGTGCTAGAAAATATGCCCCAGCTGTGTCTGCTCCTTGCTTGGGGAGGGTCTGTCAGGGAAGGGGAGGTTGTGCTGTGGGTGAGAGCCCCCAGGCCGGTGGGCTGAGTAGGTGATGGTCACTGAGAGAGCAATACCCTGGTGCGACCAGAAGAGCTGTGGGACTACTGGGTAATTTCCAGCCTTTGATGTGAAATACAGCAGGGACTTTTCTTTCAGGGGCCTGCGTGATTTGGGGGGAGGCAGGAGGATCTGCATCCACAGGCCATCCACATCCAAAAGGGATCCACTAAATGGCCCAGATGTGATGGGGATGTCTGTGCCCGTCATAAGCGGAGACAATACAGGAGCCCTTCTAAAACGTGAGAGGAGCAGCTGTGAGATTTTTACAGCCGAGGCGTGTGAAGTGACTGCTCTGTGGTTAGTCTGTCTTGCAAATTCAGCCAGTATTAGATCTTCCACACAGTCATCACTTCTGTTTGTGTAAAAAGCAGGTTCACATGAAAAGGCAGGTAAATAAGAAGCTGGGAGAACACACTGATACCTTCATACTCCTTACGGCTTCGAAGCCTACCCTCCAAGGGTCGCAGGGGCCCACGGAGGGCCGGCTCACAAGGAGGAAGGCGCTAAGTGGCCATGCAGCAGCTCCCTGGCTGAATACGAGGGCTTTGGCTTGCTTCTCTTCGCTGTGCAACAGTCAGAGACCAGCGTTGACCCAGCACTAGCACGAGGCCTGGCTTTAGGAGGCAAAAAGGCAGCGAGAGAGATGTGCCAGCCTGCCCTGCCCTGGGGCCGGCTTGGCCCGACGGCTGCTCTGAGCTGTGGCTGCGCGTGGCAGCGGCAGGGACGAGCACGCTGCCGCCCCTCTCCCCGGAGGGGCCCTTCCCGGAGCTCGGCTCCCTGCCCCGCAGAGGTGGGGAGTTCCCACGGGGCTGGCAGGCTGCTCCACCGCCTTCGCTGCTGGCACGGGCCGGCGGAGGCTGCCACATCCCCCCGATGCGCGGCACTCGTCTTGCACGGAGCAAGGGGCTGCACTGGCTTCGTCCTGTGGCTTTATCTGTCGCGGGTTCTGAGCCAGACAGTTAATTTTAACTCCCAGATGCAGATGCTCGCTCTGCCCTGCCTCCCCCGATGCTCAGAGGAGCGTGCGGCTTTCCGAGGGGTGGAGAAACTTAAGTGCCCTGATTCATTAGCACCTCGAAGCTGTGGGATGTGAAAAACAAGCTCAACCTGGGAACAAAAAACAAAAATACAACTGCTGTCACGGCAACTGTCTCCAGATGCATGAAGAGACCAATTATTTCCATTAATCAACTTGGTGAGAAGCGCAGAAGAGGCTTAAAATGCAGCCAAGGTTGGATGCTGGGGGGAGGGAGGAGCAGAGAGCTTCATAAAACCTTGGTTGCCAAGGGATATTGTGATTCCTACTATCCCTGAGGATCTGGGGAGCTTACACCAAGCACCTGTCCCTTGCGGAGACTGAAGGTGATGCTGCCCCAGTGCAGGTGGAGAGGTGCCTTAGGCACCCTGCACAGGGCTGAGTCTCAGCTAGTGCAAACCGGCAGAGCTGCACGGCCAGACTAGACCGATGCGCACAGCACCGGGCCCAGCCGCGCTGCCGGGCGTCTGGAGCAGGCTGCTGCTTGTTGCCTTTCCGAGTGATTAGCTGGAGCCTTTTACCATTAATGCGAACGTAACTAACAGCCTCGTGCAGCCACTAACACGCGCACGGGGCTGGAGCCAGAGCCTTGGCCAGCAGAGAGATCAACACAGACTGCGCTAATGAAGTGAAGGGTGCTGTTAGTTGGAGCAACTGAGCGATGGCCTCCCACCTCCCCACCTTCGCCCCCAGGCCTTCCCTGCTCCCCTGGGGACTGCTGCGCACATGCACGAGGGAGCCATCCTGCCCTAGACGCCAAGGGTTGTCCGTAATTTTGAATTCTGCTGGAGCATCTCTTACATCAGTTGGGAGCAAGGCAATGGCCAGGAGGACCTGGAGCAGCAGGAGGCACTTTGGGACAGCAGAGGTACTGGGGTGAAAGGGCAATGAGACATGCCCAACAGCCCAACTTTGACATCTCTTCAGCCACTAACTGAAGGAGAGGGAGAGAAATCCTGGAAAGCCAGTGAGGTATAACTCCAACTCTGGCGACACGAGGGGTTCCTGGTGAGGCTCTTTCAYGCTGTTCTGCTCTGGAAAGGAGCCTCCGAACAAATGAGCTGGACACATGTACTAAGGTGGACACACGTATTCTGGTGGGAAACCACACTTCAGCCCTCGTCCTGCTTGTTTTCTCTCCCAGCCAGGAAACCTGGGGCTCGGCAATTCGGACCACGTCAAGTCTGACAAATACCACCACGTCCCCACGTTTTGGAGGATGTATGCCTGCCAGGAAAGCAGGGAGCTCTGTGCCTGGGTCAGCGTAGGCCAGTCTGTGACCAGCCTTACCAACACTTTTCACATATGTAACAACTAGGAAGACTGGGCTCCACACAGGACTTCTGCAGCTTCAGTTTGGCTTCTGGCTGTGGCTCTAAGCTCGAGTGCAGGGGGGTCTTGGGCCGTAGCTAGGCCTTGAAAACAGGAGCGCAGCTCTACCAGCGCTCTCCAGCCCTGGTACAGAGCCCTCCTTCTTTGATGCACATCTCACGCTTGTTCCCAGACAAGAGCTAGTGGAAAATTTGCTGAAATTCCAGCTGGAAGTTGTCAGACAGTTGGTGGAAACCCCCTGACCTCAAGTGCTGGCTTCTGCCCTGCGTGATGTTTTTTCTCCTCCCTGGATGAGACTCTCACAGCAGGGAACCTCACAGCAGACCCACAGGGAGCACAGAAATCCTGGTGCTCCCGTCTCTGTGCTCTACCAGGCCCCCCTCTGCAGTAAACCATCTTACGCCGTAAATATTTTAAAAGCCCAGCAGGGCTGTTGAGTATGTTTTGCTGTTGTTATGGGTCTGGCCCCAGCGGRAGAGGGCTAATAATAGCGAGTGTGCCATGGAATGAAAGGGCAAGGGGAGCTCAGCGCCGCGCGGAGAGCTCGGGCACAACCGCACGGCTTAGCGCCTGTCCCGCCGGCTGGCAGCGAAGGGACGCGAAGCAGGATGTGGTGCTGAACAGAAATAGGCGGTCGTAAGCCCGTTCCCCTAGGGAACCGTGACACCGCGTGGGGCAGGAACATACCCCGGAAAAACGGTAGGGTTTAGCGTGGCCTCGCAGCTTTAGATTTCATACGTGCGGGGGCCAGCAGCGAGGTCCCATCCCATCCCACCGCCGGGAAGCGCAGCCCTTGCCCTCCGCCCCACCGCGAGCGCTTGGCTTGGGTTCTGCGCCTCGCGGAGCCCCGAGCCCCAGGGCGGCGGCAGCGGCGGTGGCGGGGGCCGCGGCGGGGTCCCCAGCCCCGGCGGGAGGCAGGGTGCCGGTGGCCATGGGGTGCCGGGGCCCCGTTCTGCCCAGAACCTGGCGCCAGGCGAGGCCCGCGGCCGTTGGCTCCCAACCGCCAGGGACGCGGGGCCCTCGGCGTGCCGGGACGTGAGTCTGCTACAGCGCCTGCCCCGGGGCATCTCGGGGCTCAGCGCCGCCCGCACAGCGAAACGGTGCTGCCGCGGGGCTCTGCGCAGCCCCGCCGCCGCCGTCGGTGCGCGCTGGCCCCGGCACACGGCCCCCTTCGCCGGCGGGACGGGGGACGGCGCGTCGAGCAGAGCAGCCCTGCGGCCGCTCTCGCTTGCCCCCGCGGGACGGGCAGGTCTCCGTGTCGCCCCGGAGCGAACGGGGGGCAGCAGCTGCTCGGACCTACCCCGTCCAGCGCTACGGCGGGGAAGCGGGGAAGCAAGATCCGGGCCCGAGCCCCCSTCTGTGTAAAGCGAAGCAGGGCGGCAGCAGGGAACAGGGACGCAGGGAGAGCCGAGGCCGAGCTTAACCGCCGCGCCTCCTCCCTCCCTGCAGCACGCGGGCCGCGCTGGCTCCCCTCGGGGCGAGAATGTCTAAGCACGAGGCCAAGCTGCCTTACGCCAGAAAGTGCCGCCGATGCCACGCGGAGACGAACAGGTCTTCCTCTGACACGCGGGCCCTCTGCCTTCGCTGCGAGGCCGGGTTAGACGGAGGGCAGAAGCCTGAGGCGGGCGAGAGGTAAGAGAGGCAGGCCAGAAGGGGAGAGCGAGGCCGGCGGCGCAGGGAGAGCGGGCCGAGGTCTGTGGTCTGCTGATAGCCGGTATCAGGATGCAGCCCATAAATCGCTCTTCCTTGACGTAAAAAGCTTACGGTTTTACCTAGACGAGAGGCGGCAGACCAGGGGCCAGCGAAACGCCCTGCAAAGGCACTCCTTGACACCGGGTCCGGGGCTGGGCGCGACTAAAATCCACCCCATCCCGCCAAATTAGACCCGGGCTTCTGGCTTGCGTCACGGGGCTTGTGTTTGCTCTGCAGGTGCGCAGCTCTAGGCTGAGTTTAAGCCTCCCGTGACGTTTCCGGGTCATTCGTCCACCACTCGTAGTATTTGCAGTACGTGTTTGCTCTTAGCCGCTGAGCCCGGGGACTGCCTTACGGAGCAGCAGGTGAGAGGGGAAACGGGACTCAGCTGCCGAGCTGTCAGGTGCACGGAGAGGGGCACCGAGCTGACTCAGAGGAAATGCCCTAGTTTCTGGCTCTCTTGCACACCAGCGTGTGGCAGAAACGTTTAACCCTTTAATTACCTGCCAGACACCATCTAAGTGGGTAAAATTCAGCCCCAGTGGGGCCCAGTAGGGCTAGTTTATCTAAGCCACAAAATTTCAGAGCCCGAAAGAGCAGAGGCAGCTGCTCCTTCAGCTGCTGTACGAGTTCCCTAAAAAATGACAGTGAGCCCAGCTGAGGTCCAACAGCAACAACAAAAAAGCTCCAAAAGCCAAATCCAGACCAGCGGAACTGAGGCTATTACAACTCCAGATTTTCTATTTCATTCCAGTCCTCGTAAAAACACTAAGGAAAAACAAGTACAGACGAAGTAGCAGGTTTGGCAAAGCCAGATTTTTTCACCAAGGCAAGCGAGCAGAGAAGGTGCCCTGGAAATACTTGTACACTGCATTTTAATGTGCTGCTAAAACCGAATGCGCACTTACTCTGGGAACGCCTGGCGAGAGCTTGCAGATTCCTCCCTCCCCTGTCGGCCCACAGGAATATGAAAACCAGAAGGTGAGGAGCCAGCTGGTGAAACACGGCACTTTCTGCACGCCACTACCACTGCTAAATGACTGCCCACGGTGACGCAGTTTCGAACTGAACTACGTGGGTAAGAGGGAAATTGGCTCCTCTCTTGTCACTGACATGTAAAAAGATGTTTCCACTGACTAAAACCCACTGATCTGTTCTGCACCTGCCTGGAAATGTGGAAATGCTCTTTGAAAAATCAAGTCTTACACAGAAAATTGAGGTGACAACTCCCACTACCTGCTCAGTGCAACGGTTTCCCCGGGATGGAAAGGCCAGACCCTCTGCCAGCCGGGGAGGGATCTGCCCGCAAGGCTTTTGAGGGCTGCCCACCTTGAAACCCCCGCAGGAACTGCGCAAATTCGACATCTCTGCTCAAAATCTGCCCCTCTCCATCTCTTCGCAGTGGGATCCTAAACACCAAGCACAAAATTGCCCGGCAATGGAAAATAAATCGAATGCGCCATCTCCCGGCCGGCACCCAGCAGAGCTCGAACCCAAACCCCCCCACACCAGGACATGCTTTTGCAGACATATTCTTTTTTTTTTTCTTTTTTCCCCTCTCTTTTTTTTTTAGAAAGGTCCCTTCCTTTTCCCACGTGGTAGGACATTCAGTCATTTGGCATGGTATTGCCGCAGATAAGTGGATCTACCTATGACAGGTACAGCAAGCAACACCGGGAAACAGTTTCATCCCACGGGCTTGTGGGCTCCTGCCCCTGATTTGTGGAGTCCACCCTTAAGCCCAGGCAGTGCAGCCCCTGTGCAAAGGCAGGAGGGCCCCCGCACAGCCCACATCTGAACTGGTTGCACTTCATGGTTTGAGGAGATAGACGCATGCTTGTTTGGCCCGCTCTTGCAGAAGCTTCTTTATTCCAGCATGTGACATTTCTCCCACCGCTACTGCACAGTTCTTGAGGCAACAAGGATGCCTGGGAAGCGGTAGGAGGCAGGCTGACCACGGGCACGCTCTAATGCAGAGTCAAGGTCCTGAATCTGCAGGCTTTCCCAGGCTCTCCTCTCCCCCGTTCAGTCTGAAGGTTAATTCGTGCTTATATATTCATTTCCTCTGCCCCCTCCAATTTTGATTTCAGCTGCAGACACATCAGCGTTGCTAAGCGTTCAACCAAGAAAGACTCAGAGCAGCTGTGGAGGGTCAGCAGCCTCTGGGTCCCGATGAGCTGAAAGTAAGACTTGGCGAGGACTGACAGACGTTCATCCCGTCACAGGGAAAGGCTCTTCGCTCGCTGAGGACAGCCAGCTTGCCGCATCCAGACTGGGTGCCGTTTCCTGGGAAGGACAGGCCTGTGAAGAAAGGAAGATGAAGGAAAGAACAACAGCTGGGATCTCTTTCTGGGGTGAAGACTGCAGCTCTTCCCCTTGCTCAGTTAAACATGTGTTAGAGGGATGCTGAGCCCTGAGAGGAGGGGGACATTTGCAAGGGCTGGATTTCAAGAAGCAAGTTCTCTGGGAAGGTCTGCAGTGGGCCATGTCCCACATCCTACCAGTGAGCCGACGCCAGCGTTCCCTGAGCTAGCATTAGCACCAAGAGAGGAGTCCCAGAAGCTGCTGAAACATGCTGGATTTATGAAGGTTTGAGGGTACTGCACCCTGCTAAATCTCAGAACAAGGGGAGGTTTTTAACCTCTTTTTATCCTGGCCTATCACATCTTCTCCATTGTTTTCTTTCTACCATCATAATGTGAGTGAGGTTGCTGCATGGTTGCGCTACAAGCTGTGGGTCTGGCATCTTGTGTTCAATGCAGGCCCTGCAGGGAAGGAAACATTGGCTTTTAGCATGCAGTAGCACTTCGGTTCCTCATGCAGCTCTGAAGTGATAGTAGAGTAGCACTAGTGGTTTCCAGCTTCCACCACCCCTGTGGCACCAGATGGCTCTCCCAGCATCTGCAAATAAGCATCTAAGAGAGATGCTTCAGCCAAGACTGGCTACCCCTTTGCTGGCTAAATCCATATCCAGTGCTCATTGGTAATCCATGCAAAGAGCCCGAATCACGCTGGAGCCGGAGGGCTCTCCCCTTCCACGCTGGGAGCAAGTCATTTCTGCTGGCTGCAGGACGAGGTTGTCGGATGGGAGCCCAGGCTCAGCGCTGCTGATGGGACCACCCCAGCTTCGGGGAGGGATTCAGGGCTTACCAACGCGGAGCCAGTGGATGGTGGCATGCAGCCACTGTGCTGTGCACTCCACCCAGGGAGCTCACCAGTCCCCATGGTGTGGCTTTTCCCACTGGCAGGAGCTAGGACTTAGAGGGAAGGATGTACTTGCAAAGCTGAAGGTGAAAGCTCTGTAAAGAGCAGTCATTTTTTAGCCCTGTTCCTTTAAACATCTCATCGGTCAGGAGTTTCACAACTGTTTTTCAGTTTTCAAGCCCAAGAAGCACTGTTTCATAGCACCACCTGGCTGCAGGGACGTCTGGACTGACACACGCCAGCCTGCTGCTGCCAAAGGCTCCCTGAGCCTGCGAGTTTGCAGCAGAAGTTGCTACCGGGGCAGCGTTGCTGGCAGGGGCTCAGCCCCGCCGAGCGTGACCCCCACCTGCTCTCCAAGGACAAATGCAGGAGAGCAGGTCAGGACCAGCACGTGCACAGCGCAGGGCTGTCCCTACCACGGGGGACAACAAGCAAGCGCAGGTCCAGTCTCAGGGTTTGTCTCCTTTTGTGTATCTAACTCCCGGCAGGGAGCAGTGTGAACACAGCAGATTTCCTACCTCAGAAGAGCAACTTTATGCAGGGTTTGTAAAGGAGCTAAGCGAATTTCTCAGCCTCTTGTGGGACGTTAACCCCAAGATACAAAAGCAGTGAATGGCAAGAAGTTGAATTTTTCTTTGGACACCAGCATGTTTCTCATCAGAACCTCCTCCAAGTATTCGCAGCATCAGTAGTTAAGGATATTCTTTACAGTGGGGAAAATCAGAGATAAGAAAACTATTAATCTCCAACTTCCATGCAAATAAACAAACTAAATGCCTTGTAAACATGGGAAGGAACCAAGAGCACCAGATTTCCAATGCAAAGGCAGCATGTAATAACTAGCTCTGTGCCTGAGAGCCAAGATGCCTGTGATATGTTCCCAGAGCTGCTGAGATCCCTGGACGGTCTGTACTGTACAAATGCTGGCAAGTAAAACCACCAGCTAAAATGAAAACCGACAACATAAATACCAATCAGGCTGGAATAAGAGCTGGCTCGCAGCATTACTCTCGGGGCTACGAGTGGCCATTCTAACCCTTTCTTTGTGCTTGGCACAGAAATAAGCCTAGGGCGAAGGGATCCAAAATCTCGCAGGAGGTTTGTTTTTCACATGGTAGCGCTTATCTCAAAGCAGTTTCACTGACCCCTTTTTCAGTTAGGTACATGCATCTGACAAATACGCCAGCTGAGGTCAGTACAGATCCAAAGCCCAAGAACTATGAAATACTCATCTGCCTGCTAGAGCTTTCACACTCGTATCCGTTTGAGGCCCCGATCACTTCTGCTCACAGATTCAGGCTGCCTCAACCCTCCCACCCCCAGGGCAAAGAGCCAAAAGTGGCCTCCATCCAAAGCACCCGTGGCAGCTTGAGGAAGAAGGGGGCCTTGGGGCAACGCTGACATCAAACTGGGACTCAGGGCTTTACAATCAAGACAGCCTCCATGTCCTCTGCCGTGCCAGGGAAACCGCCTGCCGCAGCATGCCGTGTCCCAGGGATTTCGGTTTTGCTACCACCCCTGCTCCTCTGTGCAAAAGAGGCGCTGGGTGAGGCGAGTGCTGTGCCTTTAACCCGGGGCGGCTGGGCAGAGGAGGGAGAAGTGAGATGCCAGGGAAGGGTCTGCGTGCCAGCGAGCCAGCTGCCGCGGTCGGAGCAGGGCAGCAGCAAGGACAGGGCGCCGCCGTGAGCGTCCCCCAGACTCGTGTCTCGTTCACGCCGTCTCCACTCACTCACTGCAAGAACAAAGCTGGCGGCAGCAGAGCGAATGCTTTTTCTGTAGAAAAGGCCCTGGCTGCTGCTGTGGCCTTGTCAAGGAGAAGGCTGAAAACTAAAAAGGAGAGACAAATGCCTCGTCTGCCTCGCCTCTGGATGGGGAAGGCAGAATAGGGGCCAAAAACGCTGCCGAGACGGATCTTTCCTACCTACCTGCTCTCACCTGGCACAGTGCGGGTCACCCAACATGACACCCCATGTGACTGAGTTGTTATCTGAGATTTCAGTCGCCGCTGTTCTAGGACCCAGAGCAGAATTACAGCCACTATTTTTTCATGCTGTAATTTAACTCCATAAAGTAATCTAACCTGAACAGAGTCATGCCTCAAGGCTTGCCGAGCATCCTTGACCTCAGAACTGTGTTTTCTCCCCAGGGATTTGCAGGCGTCTGGAAATGCAAGACCAGCAATGGAGGTAGAGTCCACCACATACACCGACTTTATTTCCTGTGATCGGGCTGGTCGGAGGAACGCTGTGCACGACATCCAAGGAGATGCAACTGCTATCAGCATGCGCAAGCTGACAGGGGACATAAGTGACCTCTCCATCGAAGGAGCAGGTGAGCTGCCACGGACACCAGTAAGCATAGCTGCTGGAGCCTAGGCCAGGGGGCAAGGTGCGAAACTGCTGGGAGGCTAATCTGTGCTTCTTGCTCAGCTGGTACTGGGCCAGTCGGCGATTCTCCCAGACCGAGGGCCCCTTGCAAGGAACGCGATGGTCCCTGGGGTCCCCGGCACACGAGCACTGTGCGCTCCAGACACCCCCTTTGCTAGTCTGGCTTGCAGAGGCACTGGTGTTTAAACAGGACAAGGACTGACCAACAGCATTCCCAGGGCAAATTACACATCAGACCTACCTTAGACTTTTTTGGGCAGGTTTGTTTTGTTTTGTTGAAAATTAGCCTTAAAATACTTCCACAGTATTTTAGGTAACAATAGAAATAATTTTAAAAACCAGTCAACCATCTCCAAATCTTTCCCTGTAGCCCAAACATGGCAGCAATGTCACCCTGCTCAGTATATGCTGACCAGCTGACTGGTCAGGAAGCATAAACCCTCAGCTCAAAGCGTAGGGAAACCATCTAGTCTGTTTTCACTAACTAGAGCCAAAAAATACAGCAGAGACGCAGAGAGTAAACTCATTTTTAGCCCCTTCTCTTTTGCCTCTCTAAACTACAATCTGTAACTATAAAATGCTTTGAAACATGTTACCCTAGCTGTACCCTTTAATGTCGATAATAGAACCAAGAACAAATTAGAGCTCTTCTAGCAGAGCAATTTGGCTAACCACTGCGATGTCTTAAAGACGTTCCAGGAGCACTTACAAGTTGCATTTACAGTTTAGACAAGGAGAGCACACCCCTGCTTTGAAAGAGATTATTGTAGGACTGCTGTATCTACGCACCTTGCGGTCATATAAAATCCTTGCAGCTCCCTTACACCTCCCAAGGCTCCCTCCCAACATCACCAGCTATTCTGTCTTGAGAAGTGTTTGCACTCTGGGGCCTTGAAGGGAGAGCCTGATACTCTTAGGCCAAATATCTGGTCACAGGAAGCTCTTCAGCTGGCAATCTGAGTAAGCCTGTAGCAATTACTGATCACTTCTGTCCTCAGCAGAGTGTAACCGTGCTTTCTTCCCAATCCTCCCTTCTGCAGAAAGCCAAGCAGATGCCACTTCTTCTGAGAAGGACCCTGGAGCAAGACCAAAGGGGCAAGACAACAGCCCCTCCCCATGAGAGCGTGCAGGGGGTGGGATGGGGCAGGAGGAGGGACTTGCTGTAAACCTTAAACAAGAATTTACTGTTGAATCTGCAGACAAAAGCCAACATGGAACAAGTGCTCTGTCAAATGCCTCTGCTGCAATTTGGTTCAGAGAGCTGCAGGACGCTGTGCAAGGACTGGCACCTCCAAAAGACTTCTGCTCCCATCCCTAACAACTTAGAACACTGCAGTGGTTGTAGTGATATGAGCCATTCTCAAGATGCCTTAGCTGCAATTTTCCTCTATAGGAAAACACAATTTCAGTAATAATATACACAGACTTTCCTGTCCAAGGTACCTTCTTACTTCATAAATTTAGACTATTATTTATTCTCTGTTTCCATAGATTAGGAGCTTAGATTTTGGTGTTTTCTAAGCATTACCCTCATTTTGCATCTTAGATCTGAACTGGCCCCTAGACTGTCCGTGTAGCCCCTAGTCACGGTGGGCAGCGGGGAAGGGACCCGGCCAGTCCCGCCGTGTTCATGTCAAGCACCACTCACCTGTGCTGCTGCCACTTAGCTATCAGAAAAGGACCAAAGCGCAGACGTGTGGACGAGCTCCACCTACAGACCCAGCAGCATCAGCCACAGGCATCTTTTTCTTTGGGTTTTAACATTTTAAGGTATTGTTAAGGGGAGGGGAGAAAAAATTTTCCTGTTTTGACTGTTGAAATCGAGGCTTACCCATGCAAGCTGTTAGCTGAGAAGGGTTTATCTCTGGAAAGATCTCACCCCACTCTCTTTTAGGAGACATGTTTTGTGTTAAAGATGGTTTGATAAAACTATATAAGCTGTTGGAATAAATAACACACAGCCTTCAAGTATTGAAGTTGAAGGTGTTTTTCTGCCTGGATCTCTCTTCTTCCTCCATTTTGCCTTATAACAGGTTGAGCTGCAGGGAGGTTACACCAGCTTATGCTAAAAGGAGATAGGGAGCTGTGACAGAAGAGTCCCTTCTGTTTGGTTCCATGAACCCCCCGATGTCTGCAGCAGCCCGTTGGAAGCAGATCTAAAGCCAGGCACAGAGAATGCTGAAAGTCGGCCTCGTCTTTCCCCAGCTTTGCTGCAAGGCAGCTCTTTTCTCATGGGTGTTTAATTTACAGGTCAGAGCACTGCTCCTCCATGTTACCACCCTGTAAGTCAAGCACAGCAAAGCTGGCTTAGGGCTTGGCAGAGCGGCCTGGTGGAAGCGGTGCTGGTGGGGAGAGGTGTCCTCTCACTCTGCGGCACACAGCTCGAGGACGGCAGTACAATTCCAAACCCCAAAGAGAAAGAATTCAGCCAGAACTTTGGAAGACAATTACAGCCCAGCTGGGATCTACTGCCGAAGCAGTTGGACAGACTGAGGCAGGGGCCAGGCAGAGCTGGCCTGAGAAATACTCTCCAATAGTGACACAAGGACAAACATCTCCTTGACAGGCAAGGAAAGAACGGAATGTTACAAGTTTGAGACTTATCAAAGAAAACAAGGCCATAAATAAGCAGAGGAGTTGCTGCCAGAAAGAGGGAGAATTGTCTGTGGGCCTCTGAGAAGTGATGGCTGCAGAGCCAGGACAGAGATGTATATAGCTCTATCCCTCAGAGGAAACAAGAATTTGGCAGCCAGGTAGAAGCTACATCTGTTTTTTTGGCAACTACAAACAAACTCAGCTCCTTGAGCTGCTGGATACTATTGCCACTCAGTTCCCAAACAGCATCCAAAAGCCTGCTCCCATTTCCCCACACTCAGGGACAAAACAGCAGGTACCTCCTGGTCTTGGCTGACTGCACAGTTTGGTTTTCAAGCCCCTCTTCCAGCTCTCCTCATTTCCACTAAGCAGTATTTTTGGCTCACGCACAACAAGGAAGCTGAAAGGCAGTGCAGAGGGACTGTGCATCACACAAGACCCAAGCAGTCGAACACAGGCTAATCTTAGGTCTCCCTGGTCAGAATGCGTCTGCTCCGAAATTATATTTAGCCAGGGCATTAGCGACATGTTTGCCAACTAGCCTTAGAGGACAGGCAAGAAGCATCAGGTTTCCCCTGCAAAAGAGCCAAGTCAGCTGCCATCACTGATTGTGCTCAGAGACCAAGGGCATCAGACTAATCCAGTAACATCCTGACTCGCAAAGCTGCTGACCACACAGATGCTCTGAGCCTTTAATTTCAGTGGAAAATACAAGCATTCAGGACCTCCCAAAACTAACCACACACCAAATATCAAAAAGCCTTTTAGAAACCGTCTCCTGCCTGGGTCAATACTAGCCTAACAACCGTGCAGCCCAGAGACTGTACCACTTCTGACTCTGTATCAAACTATCGTCCAAACCTCAGGAGAGTGTGTGTGTGKGGGGGGGGATTGTAAACTATTTTTGATACATGCCAGAAAAAGTCACAGCACACAGTCATAATGCTGCTACTTCTAGCAGTGATGCACGTGTTTCTTTGATTACTGAAGGAAAAGTGACTTGTGAGGTTGGAACAACTTGCATCAATAAGCACAATTTGCAAGTCCAGCAAGGGAGTGCAGGTACCTTCCCCCTTGCTCGCCCAGCATTAACTTCCAAAGCATTCTGGCTTGGTAAAAGGAGAAAGTAGGAATTGGGCTGCCAAAGCGCTATATCCTCCCTATACACCTCCCTATCACCCTCTTGCCATACCAGGGGTATGATGGGTCACACTGCAGATCATGGACCACCGTTCCAAACAGTGTTCCTTGAACAGAGAGGCAAGAAGATTTCTATTTTAATATAAATTTGTTATTTTATTAAACAGGATTAACAATCAACTATCCAGAATCCAAACAAACAACTGTTCTTCACTTTTGGAGAAAAATTATCCAAAAAACCTGGGTCTAACAGCAATCACATTCTTAAAAGTGATGACTTATCCTTTGCCTTATAAAAGTAACAAATTCACTCTCTCATATCTATATATACATATAGGTGTATATATGCACCATGTATTTCAGAGATGAGTATTTCACTCACTTAGAAGACAAATATGGAAGCCCCAAAACAATGGAAGTATTCCCAGCACGAGATCGCTGCTGGTCGAGACTGGAGCAGTCAGTCTCGGACACTATCTGTAGTAATGGTGACCACAGCCCTTTGTCAAAGGCAACTTTTGGTATAGTATCTTTGGAGTATGCATCTTTGCAGACACCTGAGATATTAAAGCACACCACACACCTACATTCCCTCCTCAAACATGTTGAGATGGTCTTCGACAGCAGAAAAATTATGGGCTTTTCTCTGGTGGCATGGCTCTATTACATATTAAGTGAAAACACTATAATGCACCAAACGCGCTTAGGAATTTTGGTGAATATTTCCCAATAAATTCTTCACCAAACTGAAGATCTGACTTCTAGCGCCAGTGCTGTGGTTACATGAGAGAAGCAATTAAGATGAGACCTGAGTCAGTATTTGATATTGGGCCCTAGCTCATTAATTTATTCATTTAGTTTTAATGGTGCCTAAAGATTACCTCCAGTTAAGAAGAGGGCAGCATGGTTAAAGAGGCATCAATCACATGTTTGTAAGTCCTAAACAAAGATACCGGAAGAGCAGAATGCAGCTCACAGGAATTCTCCAGGCTGAGTACAGAACTGGGGGAAGTCCCAGAATGCAGGTTTTGGCCCAAAATGGTAAAAGAATTCTCCAACGTCCTATGCACGCGAGAGCATGTTCACGGGCAGCTGCGGGCACAGCTGGAGCCCTGAGCCCAAGGTTTGTGCTTCTGTAGCAGTGACATTGTAAGGCCTGATACATAGAGCTCCTTATCCAAGAAAGGATGCCAAAAAAAAAAAAAAGAGTATTTTTTTAAGTGCCCTTCAGACCTATGTATCGATAAGTGTGCCAGCTTCTAGCTTGTTCTTGATACAAGACTAAGCATAGGTAAATACAGTTGTGGCCAAACTTTCTTATCTGCATCGCTGGGAATAAACCTCTGTTTGAGTCGCCTGCTTACTCCCTTTCAGGGTTAACTCACCTTTTCCCTAGCAAGGTAAAGGTTAACCCTGGCCACAGTCACAAGGCGGTTATTTCTGTACTGCAGACAAGGGCTAAGGCAGGTCAATGGGGCACTGAAGTTAAAGCAGGGCAGGGGGGAAACAGGGAAGGTTCTGCTGTTCTCATTTACTCTACAGATAAATTGGCAGATGGAGGAAAGTCAGGCCAGGAAGCAGTTTTAGTATGCTTGCACAACAGCAGTATAGGAAGCCGGATATCCATTTGGGAGAGACATGGTATGTAGGGGGTGATAGGTGGGATAGATGATAATAGCCTGATTCTGCTTAGGGCCAAAAAGGTTATTACAGGGGTACCAGTAATAAAGACCGACTCTGGGCACCTCCTCCTGGTGCTCCCACCAGCACAGAGATGAGTCAACCAAGAAGGGCCACTGCTCCATGCTGGCTGGTAGAGTTGCATCAAGATGTACTGGGGACCATCCCATAGGCTTCATACAGTGTATTGAGAAGTTCCTGCTTTTCTTTCTCAGGTAAGAAGCTGGACTGAGCTGCATTGATGTTCTGGGGAGGCAGAGGAGGAACAGAAAGGAGACATTTAGATACATCAGACATGAATATGTGGTTGTACAGATCCAAACATCTGTCTCTGAGCATCAACAAGAGAGGGACTGTGTAACTTCTCCATTCCAAGATACACTTCCATGGCTTCATTTTACAAGACAGCTGCTCTGGCCCACCACTAGCAACAATCCTAAGAGGAAGGAGGCAGGCACAAAGAGGTTTTTAAAGGCTTTGGAGTTTTTAAGGATATGCACTTTAGAGTCATTCCTACACTCCAGGCTTCCCTTTGGATAAGGGGCCTTTCACAACAGTTGGTGGCAGCAGCCCGACATGCTGCTGCTGTGACAAAGCCGCCTCGCTATGCGATTTAACATGCTTGTCTTTCTTGTGCGGGGACATTTCTTTTATTACACAGAAACAGCCTGGCTTCTTAAAGAGCAGAAAAGGACAGCTGGCAGCAAAGCAGCTGGACCCAAGGTGGCAGAGTTCAGAGCTGTCCTCTGCTCCTCCTCCCAGACCCAGAGCGTAAGTCATGTCTATGGGAGAGAGGGACTCCGTTGTTCCTTCAGCCAGAGCTCAGAGCAGGACTAATGCTCTCTCATAAAGTACATCCTGAATTTCCAATTCCAAGAAAAGATTCCCAGACAGTAGCTAAGATCACAGATGGTCTATAGAGACATGTAAGTAAAAGCTATCAAATCAGCACGGCTCTAATGCTAACCAGGAAAGCTTTACTTAGTACTCAGATAAGACCGTAGGACAGGGTAAGTGTTGGGAGTTTGACTTAGGTAAGTGACTAGAGCCAGTTTTTAGGATGCGTTGAGACCATAAATGACTGCGTATGCCAAAACTGAAGCCAACAGTCACTTTGCTTTCAGTTCAGTTGTATGTCAGTCATACCATGTTTGTTGCATACTCATGTTATATGTGCAAAAACCACAAATGCTTTTGCACATGCTGAATCTTAACTAACTTTGGGGCCAGGCCTTCAAATCAACTACCTGCAATTCCAAATCCAGGGGAAGGGGGTGGGGGGGGAGGGAAGGCAACAAGCACCTTCCTTCCCTACCACTCAGACCTGTCTTGAGGACTGCAGTGGGCACTTTCCACTCTAACCTGTTCTCAATAAAGCCCAAAGCAGTCAGCCCAAGACATGTGTAACACCTTTAAAGACCATGCTGCACAAAGCAACCTTCAGATCCCCTCCTGCTCTCTGCATTTACACCAGCCAGCTGACCGCATCCCGCAGTGCTCCTGGCGTCCCCCCTCCAGCAGCTATCCTCAACTGATGCCTGCTGCTTACAAGGAAAATGCATGATTTTCTTACTTCCAGTGAAAACTCTTCAGCTTACAAAGAAAAAAAAAAAAAGAAGAAGAAGAAAAAAGGAAAAAAAAAAGAAGAAAAAAAGCAAAAAAAAAGCTGATTGTTCTGGGCTGCACTGGGACATCTGCAGAGCACCCAGCTGAGGCCAACTTACCACTCTCTTGAACTCCTCTTCAGTAAAGCCCATGTACTCCTTTGCTATGCTGTAATCCTTGTCAATAGTGGAGTTAAAGATGAGGGGGTCATCGGTGTTTATGGAATAGTTAGCTTGATCCTTCCTAAATCTGTAAAGAAGCAGAGTTTAGAATGGGGTAAATACTGAATGTGGCACTGTTCACACACTTCTCAGGATAAAAACGCAGTAAAAGCAAAAAAAACACCTAGTTGTCCCTGTAGCTTACATTGCTGGACACAAACACATTGCTCAGCTTGTCTCACCACTGCTCTTCACTGATCTACTTCTTCAGCAGAGCTAGGAGCAGGGTGTCAGGGATGCCTGTTGCTTAGAGGTTCAACCACCTCAGCTCTCATGCACAAACTAAAGCTAATGCCCAATGTGAAGCAGCTGGAGCTCTGGATGCCCAGCAGCCCTGAGCAGGGCTGGAACAGGACAGGAAGGCCTCGCACTAGAGGGGCCGCACACTTACTCCAGCTACACCGGATTCCTCTGTGGGGAAGAGCAAGGACGTACCATATTCTCCTAAGTGGTTAGATTTGTATTTCCCTTGCGAAGCAATAAAGCAGCTATAAATAACTAGGATTTGAGTTGGTTACTTTAAGATTATACATTATTTAAATGCCTTACTGTGCTGCTGGGTGTTTCCTGAAGTCTGGAAGACATGCTCCAGTAAGATAACTGGACCAAGGGCAAACCTGTTTGTGGAAGTTAAACAAAAAAAAACAGAATCAGCCATACAGATCTGAAATACTGCTGGGTATGTAGATAGCTAAGCATGCTGGTAAAGCAGGATGTAGGTTTACAACAGCTATGTTCACTGCTATCCCTCAGCCCCTCTCCGAGCTGGCAGGACCACGTACATCCCAAATCACGAATGGGAGAAATCCACAGCCTCTGCTACAGTGAATGTGCAAGGGCTGGTGGGACATTTTCCACTGCCAGCCAACCACTGGTGGTCTGTAGACCACAGCTAAGAAACCATTGAAATAAGAAGGAGGGAGGGGGAGGGGGAAATGAAAAAAAAACATGAACAGGAACATTCCTCTCTGCTCCACAATTCCTGCAAGTTGATGTGAGCTCCAGGGCTTCACACAGCAAAGATCTCAACATGTCACCAGGTGTCACTGCATTTCTGCTATGGAGCTTTGGGGCATCTGGGTTCAACAACAGCGTTGTAGATGTGGTCAGTACTGGGTATCAGGTAGCACCCTGTACTCGGGGTGCTTGGCTGAAGCACAGACCAAGCAAGGGCCAATTTTCCACTCTGAGACATCAACTACCTGGCAGTCACACCCACAGGATACATCCTTACCTCAAAATGCATCTTTGTTCTCAACAGCTCCTTATAAAGCTCGGGGTCTTCCAGGACATGGTAGCCATGGCCAATGCGCTCAGCCTTCAGGAGGTAAACTGCCTATAGAGCACAGAAAAACACAGCCTCTGAGCACAGGCTGAGCTTCTGCCTGGTCCAAGAGGTCCCTGCCCCACCAGGGCTGCAGCCTGTATGTCTGAAATAGCTCCCAGAAGATCCTTTTCTGAGCTGTCGGAGCTAGATTTCTGTCCGGGTCCCAGATTTCTGCTCCCTTATGAATATGGAAAGAACTTGGGCATCTCCCTCTGCAAAATACTACTGAGTAGGGGGCTCTTCCCACCCCTGCTGCTCATCTTACAATGCAAGGATGCCCCAGTGCCCTGCTGATCTCTGCTCTGCCTTGGGCCAGGATCTCCTCTCACCTCCTTGATCATAGCAGCTGGTCCAGCCTCCCCAGCGTGGACAGTTCGATGAATGCCACATCTTTCAGCTTCCTGAAAAGTAAGACAGGAAACATTTCTGTCCAATCACACAAAGCAAGGTCAGCAAACTGCTTTCAACAGATACCTTTTCCACTGACTACCACCCTGGTGGCATAGCAAGCGAGATCAACAAGGCTCTGGGCTAAGAGCTCCCAAACTGCAGGCTCCACACCCTGCGAGGGCTGCATTCTCCCAGGCTGGGATTGTGCTGTAGCACAGGCTAAAAGAGGAGAAGACCAATAACACCACAAGCAGAGAAACTTAGAAAGCCTGGTTACCTTCCACATGGAGCCCAGCCAGGCTTCTCCAGGGTCTTTTAATAAACACTGAGCTCACTGCTGTCTCCTCTCCAGAGAAGAACACACCTGAAGCTCTCCTTCCGCCACCCACTTGCCTTTATACATAAAACTTGTAGGAATTCCTGTCTTTGCAACTTCTACCTTTTTGGCCAACTGCAGCCAAGTCTGACAAAGAATTAAAAAGCTACCGGGGTAGAAAGAAAGCGATACCCATAGCCCGCATGCCTCACTTCTGCGAGGGGCTGGGGACAAGCCATTGCAGCCAGCTCTGCGGCTGGGAAGGTTCTGCAGACTCCAGGCAAGTAGGATTTGGCATGTTTCAAGCCATTCTCCATGGATGTCCTGACAAACCTCCGGGGATGCACCCTCTGCATCCTCACCAGGGACCGCCTGGGCCTTTGGAAGCTGAGCTCCCTCCTGCCACGGCCTCGGGGGAAGCCTGGCACCTGCCTTGCTGTAGAAAGGCCACGCAGCCAGCGACTGTGAGCAGGCTGCAAGCCCTAGCTTGCATCAGACAAGCTTCCCAGACACTCCTTCACAGCTTTTTATTCATGGTTTTTTGAGTTACTTAAGAGATTTCTCACTTCCTCCTCTACTGCATGCCCAGGCCCAGCAATGGTGAGGCCAGGCTTTACCTAGGATGCCCCCAGAAGAGCCCTGCACACATCTACCTGCAAGGCAGGCTGTGCTCCCTGAATTCCAGGCAGGGTTGATTTTTCCTCAACAGCTGGTGTTTTGTCACTTTCATTATTTTAGTAACAAAATCTGTCTGGTCAAAGCACTGGACAAGTATTAGAGAGAAGACTCACACCAACACTGAGATTTTCTGCTTATTTCCAAGAAACCCTCCTCCCCCCACTCCCAAGACAGCCATCCCTAAATACCCCAACAGGAGTCAGGAGCAGAGATGCAAGGGAAGGGGCTGGGAAGAGCACACGGAGGTGATCCTTCACCGCTCACCCTCCTGGCTTCTGGAAATCTGACTCCCTGAGCTGTCCCCATCCATTGCATCCAGGAGGGAGCTCGTGTTTAATGGCCAGATACAGATATGTCCTCCCCAGAGGGACTTTTTTCAACCCATTTGTGTTTTTGGCTTCCATATCATTACATGCTTACAACAAAGACAGCAAAGTACATCTGTATGCTGTGCCACAAACACTTCTTTTTGTGCCTGAGAGCTGCTACCTGACAGCTTCCCTTGGCTTTTCCTCCAAGGATCATTGCCTCCTCTCTCCTTGGACATTGCTGTCTAACTCCTTAGCTGTAAGTTTTTCCTAAGCCAGCATCCTCAGTCCTTCTCTGCAGCCAGCATTCACAGTCAAGTTTTCACTGTTATCTGTTACTTCCCCTCTAGCGGCAGTCCCCAAAAGCTCCCAGGCAGAACGCGGCCACCCCAGGAACTCTAGCCCAAGGGAAACATCTGGTCATGTCATCACAAATGTGTCTGGTTCCCTCAGATCTATTACATATCCTACAGAGCACAACAGCAGGACTTTCAGGGATGCATTTCACCACCACATAGGCCAAGAGGGGCTGATGGACTGGAATGGGGTTTCCTTCAGTATCTAAGAGCCTTAATGAGCCACTGGCATAGCAACAAGAATCTGTATCCTTAAGACTGGGATACCTCAGGCACAGACAGGACAGGATGAAACATTCTGCCCATCAGTTAATAAAACCCTGTTAAGATTCCTGCATGCCAGTTTGTAACTGCTCGGTTCATCTTGTATAACACAGCATAGCAGTACAGACAGGCCTTACAGTGGCTCCAACTGCTCATACTTTAGAGCATTGAGATTTTAGTAGACTGAGAGATGTCAGTCATCACCGCATCATCCTTCAGTGCCTTGCTGCAAGGTGATGGCGAATGAGGAAACACCACAGTAAAGACAGCAACATTAAGTATTTACAGGAAAATACAGGTGTTTGAGGCCAATAGGAAATAACATTCAGTTCTTCCCCACATCCTCCAGATTCACATCCGTGTTAGGGCCTCCACTGCAGGCTACAGCAGTATGGACCCCGAGAAAACCCCCTACCGCTTTAGTCCTGCACCCTGTTTTCAAACCACAACTCTTTCAAGCACTGACACCCACATTCTTGCCTCCCACTCACCTACAGGAGCCAGTTATATAACCAACAACTCCACAAACTTAAATTCCTACCAGGGAGAGGAGAGAGGCACAAAGTTTTCCCCTTAAGCTACTGTAAAACACTAAGGTCTTGTGAAACCTCAGATCAGCTTCCTGAAGTCATTTCGATGCTTGCATTTGAGATGATTACACAAAGTAAAAGAACTGCAAACACTCAACTTATTCTATATTGTTTAGGTGATTTCCGTCAGTTGAAGACTGGACTAGTCAGATCCATATTTAGCTGCGGTTTCATAGAGCACCACGAGGAGACCCCATCTAACAGGAGTCAGAGGCACCTCTGCAGAGGGGAACACAAGCTCTGTGCCCCACATTTGACACTCGGCTTCACTCCGGGGTAGCGCTCTGAACTCTAGCTCTAACGACATGCTTAAGCAAGCAAGTCTGCAATTAATCATTTAGAAATATAAACAAAGTAATACTTCTGCTGTTTAACAGAACATTTTTAATAACCACAACGAATTTTTAAGCTCTATCAGCTGTTTGGGGTCTGAATAAAGTGCTGCATGCCCCCTAACCAGGAAGAACTCAATGTCATAATTTCTTGTAATTTCTTATAATTTCTTTTAAGAAGCCTATTTGACAAACCTCATAAGCCTTCCTATGCTCAGAAGAAGTGTCCACCTTCAGTGACTCATCCCCAGCCAAGTCTATGGCTACCACAGAGTTGTTTCGATACTTCTTACAGAGCTCCACCACCTCTGGAGACCAGCCTGGAAAAGATGGCATCAAGATTCAGGAGGAAGCATTCATGAGAGTCATGTCCCGAGCACGTTTCTAAACAAATTTTGGACATACAATTAGAATGCTAGAGCTGTTTTCTTTGGTGTTTTCTAAAATTTAACGCTCAAAAAGAAGAAGTTAACAAAATCCTAGAAATATCTGCCATCTTCAGCCAAATAAATGCTGCACACAGACTAGCCTACTAAAGATTCAAAGGAAGAAAGTACATTCACTGGCTATAAAATTGGTCTTATCATGTTTTTCTCTCAAAAAAAAAAAAAAAAATCAGAAGTGGTGGCTGACTGCTGCAGTTGACCCAAGGTAAGCTGAACTGGACAGAGTTCAGTTCAGAACTCTTCAGAACAAGTGCAGTAACATGCTGTGTGGGAGGAGTCCCTCAAATCATTCCTGAGCTTTCACACAGTCAAAAGCCGGGCAAGGGGAGGGGAAAGGGAAGAACTGGTATGTCAGAAGTGTTGTATCGTTGAATGATTTGGGTTGGAAGAGATCTCTGGAGGTCCTCTGTACAAGCATCATTAGTCCATTGCAAAGCATGCTAGACTCCCCCAGCCAAGATGATGGATGCTACATCTGGCAAAAAGGAGCTGTTTAGCCACCTGGAAGAGTGAGCTTTAATGCTCACAAAGTTTTGTAGCTTTATGGCTTCAGTGACAACAAGAGTAATAAGTGCCCAACAGCTACCTCAGAGTTATCTCTGATCAGGATAGATTATGATCCCTGAGAAAGGAGATGGCATCTATTAGCTGATACAGCACTCACCCTTAGCAAAAAGGCCAAGAAACAGAGATAAACTCTAGTATTAATAATTAACAGGCACCTGTTGTGCACATATGATTCAGAAGTCATATTAACATACAAGAAAATGCATACAGTTTCATTTCCTTGTTTCATCAGTTCCATACTTGTCAGGTTAGAGCCATTATTTTATTGACAAGTTTAATATGAGCCAGTTCTGGCTGGCATTTCTGCCTTTCTGTCAACACTTCATAAATTACAGGGCGGCTTCTCACTGTGCAGCATGTCCTGAATGCTGCCACTAAAGACTCTTGTGTTAAGCACGTCACTGACTCCAGGTAAGAGTTTGTGCCCTGGCACCACATTTTCAGGTGTCTACAAGAGCAATTCCTATTGCTGTTCAAGTGCACTCTACATGAGTTGACTGCTCCAGCCACTTTCTGCATTTACCACTTCTGTGTTTGCAGGAACCGTAACTGCAGGAACAGGTGTAAAGTACACAAAGTTGTCTAGTTTCTACAAACAAGGAAAGAAGTCCTTTTCCTAGAAGCAGGAAATCCAAAGGTCAAGTTTTCAAACTATTGTTTGGTGTTGATTGTGCAAGGCTGAAAAAAGAAAGCACTCTCAAATCTTCCAGTTTCCAGGGATATCATTTTTCAAATTTCTGGACACAAGTTAACCACATACTCATTAGCAAATCTTTTCACCATCTACCCTATTAAGCCTACCTGAAACCTGTGAGGATATGAAGATATATATAAAACCTTCATTTATGAAAGGCAGCTACTGTAACACAAACTCATTTTGACTGCATTTTTCCCTAGATAAAAATGTTCTCAGGGCTCAGCAACCCAGTGAAACACAGGAAATTGTTTTTGCCTATTTTGGATAATAGCACCAGTTACTGAAGAAGTTCAGGGTTACTGATTTTATCAAACATACTTAAATGTAACTTAAGTATATTTCACATGTGTTTTGAGCTGAAATCAGCAGAGTTTGCTACCAGCAATTCTTTGGCTAACCCGTAGTAAGACCAACTAAGCAGAATACTGTTGTAGGTGCGTGATCTCCAGCTGGGAAAGTTTCATTTCTCCAACTCCATAGGAAGTGCTAGATTTCATGCTTGTTCCTCCTCTGGTGACCATTTGTTCTCATGCCCTTACCCCACGCAGCGTCCTGGGTGCCCCGAAAGACCCAGGGAACATCCCAGCAGTCACTGCCGTCGGCCCAGCAGCCGCTTGCTTTGGCCTCCCCTTTGAGAGCAGCTTCAAGTGGCTTGAGGAAAGCCCCAGCCCTTGGGCAGGGAGCGAGGTACTAGCCGAAACTACATCTCCCGCAGCAGAGGAAAAGAGAACTCTTTTTGTCTCTTTAGCAAGACCCTTTAGCTAGTTCTTCAGATACTGGTTGTGTCAACAGATCCCCTCTTTCACATCCAGCTGACCCTTTCCTCACAGTCAGAGAGCACGAAGTCCCTGACTAAGAAAAGTGCCTTCGTTCCCGGCCCCGTCTCCCCTGCACAAAGAGGAACAGTCACCACTTGCCCACAGCACTGGTCCCATGGGGAAACCAGAGCCATGTGACTGATGCTGTCCCAGCGTTTCTGCGGGGACCTGAACCCAAGGGACTTCACACACACCCAACAAGTCAGGAAAGGGGGAGCAGAGCAGCGGGTGGGCTGCAATACGTTACTTGGCATATGGCGCATGCAGCATAGAATAGACCTGACTTTGATGTTGAACTTCCTTTCTCCTTCCTGTAGTCCCTGATTAACGAGGCTAACAACTTCATCTGGAGTGAGGTCTCCCCTGCAGGAGGAGGGAAAAAAAAGAGAAGTCAGTAGCAGACCAGTAGGGCACAGTGCTGGAGACCCACCAGGGCAGCATGCAGGAGCTGCAGGCCCACCTCAGGGAAAGCCCAGCGCCGCTGCCAGCGAGGCGCGCGGGAGGCTCCCGCAGAGCCCAGGCTGCCACGGGGTCCCGCCTGCATTACCGCCCGGGCAGGGGAGCAGCTGAGCTCTCGCCGGGACCGCCTGGAGCCGAGGAGTGCCTTGCACACTGCTCTGTGCCCAGACTTGCAAGACGTCAGGCGCAAAAGCATGCGAAGAAGTCTCCTAAGACGGAGACAAGCCTCAAGGCAATGAGATACGCCTGCTGCCCAGGCACATTTGCAGCCGGAGATCTCTGTAAACAGGCCTGGCGCGGCTCCCGGTTACAGACCTGAAGACCGCTGGGGCTGGGGGAGGCTGCGCTGCCGAGCGCGCAGGCTGCGTTTCGGCCGGGAGTTACGCTCTGGCGAACCAAGCGTTCGATCGCCGTTTGTCCGAGTAAACGCAGGCGGGTGCCAGCCGAGGAGCGGCACCCGCTCTCTCGCCATGGTGCACAGCTTCGCGCAGCCACGGCCGGCGCGAGTGCRCTCAAAGCCTATCGCCCCTTGCTGCGCGAGGGGCCGCGGAGCTCGGCATCGATTTAGTCGGAGACACATGCAAAAGCGGGGGCAGCGTGCAAAGGAGAGATGAAGAACTGAGCGCCAGGTTTACATGCTGCGGGCAGGGAGTCCGCGCCTGAACTCCAGCTTCCCTCACGCAGAGCGGCTTCAGCCAAGAGCTTAAGCACAGCTGCCTCACGCATGCAGAATTAAGCGCCCAAAGCGAGGCAGAGACATTACGAGAGGAAAAAAAATACTATTGATGGGGAAGAGAGATGGAAGAGCGCCGGCTCCCGCTGCGGTGGAGGAGAGAGAAGGCCTCGGTTACCCCGTAACCCAGGCTGCCCGCCCGGCCGCCCGCCCCCGTCACGACCGTGGCCCAGAGATCGGCCCTGCGGCAAGCTCCCTCTGCCCCAAGATGGATCCCCCCAGCCCGGCACGGCCTGGCGCCACCCCGGCCTCACTCACTCCTGCTGGCCCCAGGGAATGGGCTCCACCTTGCAGTTGGCCAGGAGGTGGGGGCTGTACCGCACCTCCACGTAGACGACGCCTTCCTTCGCCTTGGTTTCCACCAGCTCGTAGGCGATCCTCCTCACCGCCTCGCGGTCCCCCCTGCGGAGACGGGGAAGGGGCCGTGGCGCCCGCGTCAGCTGGGGGCCCCGGGCCCCGCGACGCCACGGCTGGCCCGAGGCCCGGCACTGCCGCCACCGCGGGCCGGGGAGGGCGAGAGCGGGGTACTCACGCGATCGCAGGCATGTAGTGATCGAATTTCTCTAGAAACTGGGTAAGCGTCAGGGGTGTTTTGTAGCTGACGTGCTTCAAGAGGTCATCGACGGTGCTGCCAGGAAGAGGAATGCCCCTTTTCCTAGAAACGAAGCCACACTTCACTGACAGGAAAGGCTATCGCACTTTTAATCAGCTTATTGCGTAGAGCAGACATATCCTGAGCTGGCAGCATTAAACCCTTCCTTCGCAGAAGCGATGCGGCACAAGCTGTCCTTCCAAAACCTCCCCACGGGTGCGGCCTGGACCTCACTGGGAGGAGGCCACCCAAACGCAAGCGCATCGCGATGCAGCGAGCCCAGCGTGACCCAGCAGGAACAGAGCTGGGGCACGTTTTTTTTTTTTTACAGCTTCAGAGGGAGTTCATTTAAACAGACTCTGGATTATTTCTTGGCGCTTCCGAGTCCTAGAAGCAGAATTGCCAAAATACTTCAGGGAGGTTAATTTCCACTCGCGCAGCCTCGAGAGCCTGTCACGCTGCAGAGAAGCTCCCAGGCACGGGGCGTGCGGACAGCAGCGCGGCGGCTCTCCGTGGCTACCTGCCGGCAGCCCCGAGGAGTAAGGCTCAGCCGGAGGCAGCTGGCGGAAAGCGGACATGGCGGCATTTCCTCCGATGGGGACACCCTTCCACTCGGAAGCGAACGGCAGTCCCAGCGACTGCTTTTGCCAAAGAGATGGCGATGGTAAAGCCCATCTGAACTCTACCATGAGAGAAGAGCCTGCTTTACCTCCGGCAGCAGCACGCGTCTCAGGCAGACAAAGTGTCCCCGTGAACAGCCGGGGTCCCTCCACTGAGCGCTCTGGCTCGACGGGGCTGTTTGCTGAGGTTGCTGCATGTTTCCAAGGCAGGCTTCAGCCTCCTGCCACTGTCTTCTTGCATATTAATGCTAACATAAATTAGGAATAATAACTAGACATTGCTTTCTAATCCTCTTTCCTTCCCAATCCTGCCACGATGAATTAGAGTTGACTGAAGTATGTTTCTCTGCTAACAGAGACAAAGCACCACAGACGGTTTTAGCCTCCTGATGCCAGCAGCCATCCCAAGGAGCAAACTGCAGGAAAGCAGCCCAAATGTCACTGCTCCTGGGCTAAGCAAACACTGCTCACTTCCCCACTTGGGCCGGAAGGAAATCAGCCTTACGCTCAGCGTTCAAACGCAATCAGCAGAGATTAAGTTGCTGACACTCAGCAGGAGATGTTTGCCACTGCCAAGGCACGGGCCTTCTTCCCCGTCTTGCCCTTTGCAGCCCAGGGACACATCCTCCGTCTGTTCCAGTAACTGTGTCCGCATCTTCCTCCACCTGCCTATGGAAGGTTTCCTCCCAGAGCCCTGTCAGCAATGCTGTTTTCCTGACTTCCTTCAAACGCTTCCCGAAGAACAGCTGCCATGCCGTTGACAGCTGCAGCCCTTTGGGACGATCCACACACAGAGACACTGGATTAGGCCCCTGTCTGACGAGCTCTGATGAACACAGCCACATGGCTTTTGGGGTTACTGTCCCCCGGGTCACCCTGCTTGTTGGCTAGGAGCACGCTCAGCCCACTGCAGCTCCATCCCACGAGCTGGTCTGCCACTGCTCTAAATGTTTTTGCGTAGCAGGCCAGGCAGGGAGTGAAAATTCAGAGTCATACCTGACCGAATTCGAGCCAAAGTTTCTAAAAACTGCAGAGTTAAGCCACTGCCAATGGGGGCTTATACCTCCCAACAGCTTCATGTTATTTGTATGTGGTCAGCCACCATCTGACAAACTTACTTCTAGCTCTTTACCTTTAAAAATAGACCACAAGCAGCTTCCCATGCCCAGGCTGACGTAGTCTCCTATGCAGCCCCATTGCTTTTAGGTTCATGTTCACCCATCGAAAGTCCATGAACAGTGCACACACTTGCTCCACGCAAGGGAACTGCAACCCACCAGCTGGCAGCTCCAAGAGACAGCAGGGCTATTTAAAAATATGCTAGAACACAGCATACACTTGAGCAACGAAGGTTCCAGTTCTAAGCAAGAAAGAAATGTGGGGCCGTCAAAGGGCTGACATCTCCCGGGCCTCAGGGCTCCCAAGACCCTCCTGGGGGCCATACAGGCATTTTTCCTACGTTGGTGACAGGGACTGAGCAGAGCCCCGAGGAAGCCAGAACAGTGGGTAACTCTCATTCATCAGGACTTTTACCCTGGTACTTCAGCCTGCTAACTCCTGTGATAAGGGCAGAACCGAGAAAAATCCTTACTCAGCTTCCCACATGGACATCCTGCAATAAATGAGACTGACTTTTCTGATCTACCTTATTTATTCCAACAGCACTGCAAAGTTTATGTCTGGTTGCCCATTGGAGAAGAAGCTTTAGAAAGATTATTCCTCTTGGAAACACATTGCCTTGGAGCCTACTGGGCTTACAGGATGCCATAACCATTTCCTTTCCTCCTCAAAAATGACTTCTTGTCCAAAGTTACCCAAGTTGGGCCTATGAACTGTTTCCTGAGATCTTTAAACTTGCCACATTCTTGATATGAGGGTATCTGGTAGTGCCCATTAGCTTTTCAAACACTCACAGCTAGAAGAAGTCTTGAGGCTTTTTTTGTTTCCAGCTATGGAGCCAGGTTCTTGCACCAGTTAATCATTTACCCTGGTGTTTCCCACACATAAGCCATACTTAAGCAAGAAGGCAAGTACAGGCTCAGTCAAGGGAGCAACCTGTATTAAGTCACTGCTGAGTGCTTTCCTGGGTCACCCTCACATTAGCATGACTTTTTGACTGTTAGGATCAAACAAACAGCCATGCTGAACAGTAGCAGTCTGGGGTTTAAATGCCCGCATCAGCAGGTGAAAGAGGAACACCCAAATTAATTTTTCCTCCGAAGACTATGGTATGATACCACCACTGAGAGGACATTCCCAGGAAGTTTTCACTTCAGTCAATTTTACAATTGGGAACGTGGAAAAAGAAATGAAAAATAAAGTAAAACCTGACTGTGTCATTTCTTAGGTACACATCCAAGGCAGATAGCTCTCTCCTTATGTGACACCTTTTCTCTTTCATCATGGGCGGCTCCTCTTAGCTTGTCCAGCTTGCAGACCGATGACCGCTGTGCTGGGTCACTGCTTGCTCACACACCTCCTATCAGTTCAGCCCAGCTGCAACACTGTGGTGTGAGAATAGAGCGCTTTCCAGAGTACACAGCCAGAGGACCGATCTGTGCAGAGATTAGTCTGACCAGTCGGGTTTGCTGCCTGCAAACATGGGGAAAGGCCTATCTTGGCCTGCCAAAACAAGCTTTTTGTCTTCGAACTGGACAAACAGAAGGCACGGGAGTAGGTACCGATCTGTATGACTGCTTGTCCCATGCACTAAATGAAAACAGGGTGTTTTTACTGAACAGTTAGAACCTGCTAGCCAAAACATGTTTCACGTTGTGATAATCAGGGTTTGGGCAAGGCAAAACCCAGGGAGTGTCTCCTTCCCTGGAAGTCATTCTATCCAGGCGCACGTTAGGAGTGCAGGTACCCTGCTCAAGACACTGAAGCAATAAATTACTCACAGCTAACCAGAGCTTTCCCCCACCGCCAACTCACTTGCCAAAGTGCAAGATTGTTTCTGGTCTAATGGCTCCATCCAGGTGGACATGAAGTTCTACCTACAATAAAATAAAGAGAAATCAGTGATGTATTCTTAGAGCCACAGCAAAAGTTTAGAGATAAGCAGCTGGTGCTAACACAGGTATAAATGCAGCTAATACAGGGAGAGAGTCATGAAAAGGAAGTAAAAAAAGATTGAAAACCAATATCACAAAATTTATTTTTGAACATCTGTGTATTGTCCCAATATTTGTTTTTATTCCCGTTGCAGCTCACACATTTAACAGATCTTTAGAAATTCATCTATTTTCAGTAATATTCACACAGCTTTAGAAACTGGCCTATTCTAATGAAGTTTGCATGGCTTGGAGTTTGGGAAGACTGAACAGACCAAACCCCAAATACCTTTGCCTTCCAGATGGCTCCTTCTGGAACTCACAGACCCTCAAGCATCAATTAATTTTTTTCAGAAGTTATTTAATGAGGACTTTGACTTCACTTCCAAGAATCAATGCCTGCTATATTGTTAATTACTTGGTATTATCGCAGCATGTAAGCTTTTAATCCTGCACAAGGATTCCAGAGGCAAAAGGTGCTGTAAACAATAAAAGGAACAGAAGATGCCCCATAGAGCTAACAAGCTGGTTTTAAAATACAACACTTCAGTTTTGACTCATTAAAAATGGGACAGTGATTGAGATCACTCTGCAGCTGTTTCCAGATTATTGCTGAAACAACGAATTTTGGAAAAAAAGTCAAGGAAAACCTAACAAATGTCATTTGGAAGTAAAGCTAGGAAGGAAAACATTAGTTGTAAGATGTTTCAGCTGGGTCTTCCTATTTCCAGAACTGTTTTCTTTTAAGCAATAGGATAGCGAGTAGCCTACAAAATAACTTTTTTTCTTTCTTTCATTATTCTTTAAATGGAAGGAGAATCTGAAGCACTGATCAGTTACTGGGAAGCAATGGCTACAAGACTGGTTTCGTTCCCTCCAGGTCTTTCAGATGTGGATGAAATGGGGCATCTCTGTACTGAGATGCCCAAAGAGCGACTGCCACACCTGCATGGGACAAGATTTCAGCCATTAGCATCTAGAAGAGATTAATGTGGGGTAACACGGGGGCACTTTCTCTAGTCCTTTAATATTGCGTGCAAGTCAAGCACACTTACGTAGTCTATCAAAAACTGGAGAGAATGGCCAATGAAACTGAAAAGCAGCAACTTTAAATAAAAACAAAGCTTTTGCTAGTTATAACACTGTGCAAATTATTCCATGCAGATAATTGCTACAGGACGTTAAGAATTTAGTAGGATTCAGAGAAGGACTGGATATTTGTATGAATAACTAAACCACCCACAGTTACTCATTAATATCTACAAACCCTCTGGTGCCAGGGTATGTATCAAACAATAACTGAGAGAAGCTGGCAGAAAAATAAGCAAGCAGTCCCTACAAGCAGGCCAAATCTTAACTGTCCACTTCAAGGCCCTTCCGCCCTCCTTTGAAGCAACTGCTTCCAGCCGGTGAAGGAGGAACAACGCTGGCCCAGCACCCTGCTTGGAGCTGCCAATTGCCGTCTCTGGAGTTTGCGCTCATGACCCGAAAGCTCACACCCATCCCCATCTCTTCCAGGGGTCCCAGACTCCTGCCAGGCACGGGAAGAGACCCATTTTCTGCACACGTCTGATTCACAATCAGTGTCTTCATTGACCACGGCTGCTGCAAAAGACCGTCGCTACAGGAGTGGGACAGTGCTCGGGTTCAGGCCACCTACATAGGAAGGCCATGAGGCTGTCACTGGAGATGCGTGCTGGCTGGAGAGCAAAATGCAGATAACAGGCTCACCGCAGCTTGATGTACTGATCCTGCATCTTCGTTACAATCAGCAAATCCAGGCGTCATGAATATCCCCATGATGGTAAGTACCCCACAGTTCATTTAAATACACAGACACAGTGATAATGTACATGGGAATGACAGTTCTGTTTTTCTTTTTATTGCCTCAAATTCTGTAGCCAGAGTTATTTCTTCTGCCTTGACTTGCAAGTTCTGAATGAGGCTAAATTTAGTTCCCTCCTGGGAAAAAAAAAACAAACCACCCTCTCCATGCTGCTGGGCTCTCCAAGGACAGCTCAGCTCCACTAGAAAAGTGACACTGCAGAGGGTCACACTACTGTGATGGGAGAGTCTCATGCAGCCAGACCCAGAGGACTGCAGTCACTGCCTCAGACCACGCGAAGCAGGGCCCCGCATCACCTCCAGGACGGCCTTCCCTGCAAGTCCTCTCCCAGTCACGCTTCTCGTTCCACCTACCAGTGCCTCCACACATGCCTCTGCTAGCGGGTTGTAAGAAGATATCCCTGTTACTTCTCCTACTCCTAAGACACGATCTGAATCTACGGAGATGAAGATTTTAAAAGGACAAAATCTGATCTTTCCCCCAAGTTATGCAATTCTGCTTACTGGGACTAAATGTCCTGAGAAGCAGCAGAAAATAACAGGCTATGGACATGATCTGCATCACCAGATGTGGAAGCCTGGAACGCTTTACACTCATGGGCTCCAAGTCCAATTTCAAAACCATGTAAGCTCCATTCCTTAAGGTTTTTAACAACCCTTGTGACCTCCTGATGGAGTTACAGGCTTTACTCACTCATGCTGGATATAAAAACCAAGCAAGCTGAATCGACAGGATCTTCTCACTCCAAGTATTTCCAAATTGTTTGCTGCAAAAACATCCTAGCATGCAAAACACTTAACGTGAAAGCAAATTAAATGGTGTCCATACACGCAAGCCATCTGCTTTCTGCCGCTGCTGCAGGCGAGGTGCCTGTAAAGCAGCAAGGCTCCCCTCCGACTCGAGGAAGAGGCTCTTCCTCCACTGCCACCCATTTCTTTGCATCTGGAGGTACCTAAACTGCAGTCACAGAAGCGATAAGAAACTCTTGTGTAACCCAAACTCCAAGAGGTTACTTAGGATCAGTGCTCAAAGGGAGTCCTTTCTGCAGCTGGCAACTAGCTGATCTAGGCTACTCAGATTACTGCAGGACATTTAGCAGAAGCAGTGGAGGTGTGCCTACATAGGAAGGACTAAGGACACATCTGTAGCCTGTTTCCTCAGACAGCCTGCACTGGAGATGGATGAAATCAGCAGAGGCAAAATGGAGCAACCCAGCTCCCTTAGAGGCACTGCTTGCAAACCCTGCAGGTTTCCCATGCTGTAAGAGGCCATTTGCTGCAGACTTAATGCTTTATCCAAAACAAACACACGAGAAGAGAGCTGAAGTACAAGACTTTCCCAGATATAAGTGGAGGGCATGACCTTGCTTCAAGTCAAGGAAAGTACCCAGACAAAAAAACCCAACAGTTTCACTGAACTGCGGCTCTGTGACACGATGCCTGAACAAGCAGAACTACAGAAGTACGTACAGGCTATGTCTGAACACGGGTGCCCAGCAGCATTTCCAGTGCTCTGCTCTCAGCGTGCACAGAGATTCATCCCAAGTCCTCTGGTTTGTTTGGAAAGGGAGCCAAGGCACACAGATTAAATGGGAATCTCAGTACTTGATCCAGGACCTGACTGGGACCAGAGGCTGCGCCAGCCAGACGCTCGGAGAGGAGCCAGAGAGGTCTCCACCGCCAAGTACGCCGCGGCCAGCGAGGCCTTCGTTTTCACAACAAATCGGAAAGTTAATACATTTGTTCTGATGAAGAACTAGAAAGGATCAGAGATCTCAAATGCTTTCCCAGGGCAGGAGCACTGCTCTTCCCCTGCTGCAGGGAGGACCTTTGAGGCCACCTTTGGCAGAGGCCTGGCATGGTGTGGTCACTCTTCAGCCTCTCTTCTGCGCAGCCGCAGTGCTAAGCTGAGAGCAAGTTTACCGACCTGCTGGTGCGTAACAAAACTCTGGTGCAATTCGCTAAAATATCTAAGTTTTCCTAAAAAGGAGTCCGAAGCTAGAAGGATGAGTTCAAGAGATGTAAGATACCATAAGACATGTATCCTCAGCACAGACAACTCCCAGCAAGGTTGTCAGTGGAAAGAGAGGGCTTTTCATTTTTCTGCCAGAAAAGTTTTAGATAAACCACAGCATCTGACCTATTAGCACAGATACTAGCAAATGGTTTCAGCTTAAAAGAAAAGAGAAGCTTTAATGATTCTGGGTTGACCTTTCTGTCTTTAAAACATGGTCATGTTTTATTTGAAACTTAACAAGCTTCAGAAAAATTCAAACACAAAATGAGGTACTTCAGTCCAAACAAATATGTTTCTTTCAAGCTTGATTAGAGTTAATTTAGTGAAACGAAGGGGAAAAAGTTAACTAAACATTCAAAATATTTTCCGTTGTAGTCAGCCCAAACAGTATTTCCTCTCCTACTCTATGGTTTGGTCAGCAAATCATGACAGACCAGTTAACTGCTCAATTTACCTATTATGTGGCAGAAGAAATCACCATCCAGGCGGATTCACTTGAGGGAGTTTACTTATTAGGCATTCATTCTTTTAGGTTCAATTTTGTTGTTGTTGTTGTTTTTTAAATACACTGTGAATGCAATCAGCCAGCAACTGATTACTGCAAAACCTGCAGAGCCCTAGTGGCATGGTAAAAGCAAAACTAACCTCACCTTTTATTTTGACCATTTCCAGCAGATGTTAATAGATAAACCATGCAGTTGTTGAAGTTGCATAATTTCAAAATCCTATCAGTGACTTTGCCCAGGACTATTTATCAGCACACTAAAAGGTGATAATTTAGAGCGTGTTACTTGTATTGGTTTCAATAACAGGAAAATAGAGTAATTATAGATGTCATTGGTCAATTATTGAATAATCAGGAAATAAAGCAGAAAAATGTTAACAAGGGTCAACACTTGGCAAGAGATAAGATGAATGCCAGCCACTGCAAAAAGGAAGACCTGTGTTCCCCCAAAATTGTTCTTATAAAAACACACTATCAGGAGCTATGTAAATTGTTATCTGCAGCATAAACTTGCCATCAACCCTCGTTTTAGAAGTGACACGTGAGACTAGATCAAGAGGGCTGGGAAGTGAAGAGACGCAGTATTATCCCCCGCCCTCGCAAAGTGCACAAATGCGAATTTCTAGACAGACAGATTTGCCAAACACTAGGATGGGGGTTCGAGTCTAAACAACAACAACAAACACATACAAAAAAGAAAAAGAGAGAGAGGGAGATGGCAAACTTCAAGACCCACACAACATACTGCTTCACTGCAAAAAAAAATATTCCTGCTTTCTATGGAAGCAGTCACATGGTACAATCTTTAGTACCACTCCTCTCGGCACCAATCACTCAGCCTCCTCCGGCACCTTCTGTCCTTAGACCTCAATATAAGGCTCCCAGTGCCATTAGGCCATAGGACACTAATAAAAGGAGGAGGCTTGGCATTCCCCTACTGCAGGGAGAGCTTCAGCAGGGACTGCAGGGCTCCGATCCCCACTCCGAGCTGCTGGAGACCTCTCACCTCCAAATGAGGCAATGCTGCCGAGCAATAAAACAGAGACCTTCCACTTCGAGCACCAAAACCGCATTTATTACTGCTGCCCCATTTGATAAGCAGAGACAGGAAGGTAATCTAAGAATTTGCTCTGCCTTGCATTAGTGAAGTTATCAGCAGCCACAGCAACGAGTAAGCACACGGCTGAGCCCAAACGCAGCCTTTGGTCCCTGCGGACACACATGCTGCCCACACTCAGACTTCAACCCGCACAAAGAGCCACCGCGCTCAAGCTGCGGGCTGGCATGGGCGTGAGAATCAGCTGGGGCGAAGGCAAACGCCACGTCGAGCACGTCACATCCTGATGCCCAGGCAGGGCGACCAAAGTGCTTTGTCGAGTCTTGCACAGCAGACACCAGGAGCTAAAGCTGTTTTCTCCTGCTAACAGCCGTGGCTCCGTGCAACCACCTGAGACTTCAGCCAGTACGACAGCTTATTGGCATTGTGGCTGTTCCTCCAGGAAAAACAGAGCCATGGCAAGGGGCTTCAGGCAGTGAGTTCTGGGAAAACACTCACGTCTCTCCACAATAAGGAACCCTTTTTTAGTTTTGCACCCAGAGCAAATACCTGCATTATCTGTTCAGCAAGGCCACTGGGTTGCAGGGGCAGAGTGTCCACCCAAACCCTCGGAATAAAGCCAGTGAGCCACAGCAGAACTAGCACCTTGACATCTGGATTTGGTCATCAGGAGCTCTCTTAACCATCGAGGGACACATCCAGCTACTGCAAGTTCTGGCCCTCCCTCCTCATTCCCAGGTACAAAGGACATATCAGGGATGGCCATACCTTAGCCCAGTGCGTATCATTCCCTTGACAACAAGGTCTGTCCACTGGTGCTGAGAACTGCCCTTTTGTGGCTTTCTTGTAAACCATTAGTGTTTGAAGAGCACAATCACGCAGCAAGGGTAAAGAACGCCTAGCTTCTGATGCAACCACCACCATATGCTCTTTCCTCACCCCTCCTCACACCCCAGCCCTGTGCCTCACCTTGAAGGGGGACAGGCCCCCACAAGGTCTCCAACACATAAAATGAACCTTGCAAGAGCTTGTGGGAAAACCTGCCCGAAGCGAGCAGCAGCCCAAGTTTATTTTGGAAACAGTGACCCAACGGCAGTGCTACATCATCTGTCGGGAAGGCACATGCCTGATACCAGATGTCTACATGCACATCCCACGCTCTGCCCACTTGTGCTGTTCGCTGGTGGGATGGAGAAGCCGAGGTGCTGACACGGCTGCCTGCCGCACCGCTGCTATTCACCCTTGCTGCCCATCTGAGCAGCCCTTGTACCAGGTGGACAAGCCTTGACCAACACCTTATTCTGTGCCGGTGACAGCAAGAGGCAACGTGTTTCTTCTGTGCAGCAGAGGTAGCCCCTACACTCGTTGCAGGCAGGGCACCACCGGGGGAACGTGCACTGCAAGCGAGCTGCCGTGTATTTGCCCAGCCAGCGCGAGCTCTGCTGCCCGTGCTGCACGCCCGCAGTGCTGCGCAAGGCCCAGCAGGCTGGGATTTCAGCTGCAGCGGGCGAAGCACTGCCGCACACCCGCCCCTGCGCGTCACTGCTTGTTTTGGTGGCAAACAAAAGGAAAAGTACCCAGGTGGCCCCAAAAAGCACGTGTAGACTGGCCTGCAGAAGGGAAGAGCCCTCTGCCACAAACTCCCCGAGCTCGGGCTGGCTCGCGAAGGGTCTGGGCACTGGCGCAAAGAGGAGCCAGCAGCGAGCACTCGGCAGGCGTGGGAGCCCCGGGGGAGAGACACAATATCTGCTCTAGCTCTGGAGACCCCCTGATCCCAGCCTCCGAGGAAAAAGGCTGATGGTCTGCACCCAAGGAACCGCAGTCCCTTCTGCTCTGTCATGTATCAGAGTCACCCTACTGCAACCCCAGCAGCTCCCTTTTCATCCGCCGCAACAGCTGGAAGTCAGCTAGCTCCTGCCTGACAAGCCCCGTTCCCATGTCAGCGGGGCTGAAAGCTGCCCCGGTCACCAGCAAACGTCTCTAAAGCACAGCACTGCTCATTCCCAACGGCAGAGGGTCCTGGGGAATGAATGGGGGCAAACAGGGTTCACTCTCTGCCTTCAGAGCTGATTTTTTTTTGTTGTTGAGCCCGACTTAGCAGGCTCACAGGACTGAAAGGGACTGCCTGACTCATGAAATCCAAAGTCTCGCAATCGCAGGCAGCCAGACAACAGAAGACTGATCTTAGCAGAAAAACTGCACAGTTTTTCCTAGGTCTCTCTTCTGCATCCTACTTTTCCCTAGATTGGAAAAGTAGGAGGATGCACAAGTGAAAGAAGAACTTAACATGCTTCCTACAGCCAAAAATTTAAAATCACTAGGGTAAACCAATAATTTTCTGTTCTTAGTGGAGTTGATGAAATGCCATGAACATCTTTCTAAATTGAAGTGGCCTGAAAAAGGCTTTAACCATTAGCAGACGTTAATGCTCCCTGGATTTCAGTATCAAGGTTTGCCTGCTATCATATGGATAACCTCCCAAGAGAGGGAAACCTCATACAGCAGTGGAATGAAACATGAATTAAAAACACATAAACAGGCTTTTTCAGCTCCGCTACACTTTTTTGGTGTGAGCTCAAACTCAGAGATAAACGGCTGGGGGAGGTGTCAGTGGACACAAATGGCCCCAGAGCTTCCCTTTGGGTTTCAGAGGCAATCTTGTTGCCCTGGAAAGCTGCAAGCGCTCGCCTCCTCTCAGGTGAGACCCACCACGATGCTCACGCCACCTTCTCTGTCTCCTCTGCTCCCGCGGCTGCTCTGCGCCCAGCTCCTCGCTGCCCACGAAGAGCCGCACTGTCTTGCTGCCAGCAAACGAAGAAAGGCAAAGTCCAAAGCAAGCCAAACAGAGAGAAAACCTGCTCCCCAGTACTGCAGCTTACCTGAGACCACAGCCGAAGCACAGGGGCGTTCTCCAGTTAACGCAGCGCTCTCCCACGAGACACACTGTTGTGACTAAATGAGCCTGTTTTGTCTTCTTCCCTCTCACCTCTTTTATAATCTGATTAATAAAAATGTTGCTATATGATCCTACTTTGGATGTATTTATATAGCAAATGGTGAAAATGAAACACTGGAGAAGCATACCAGCAGTAACCGAGATGGTATCTTGGTGTCTGAAGAATAACTGAATTAAGTGATTAAAAAAAATAAATCCAAGAGTAAAATGTATATTTACTAGAACAAAGTAATGGTTACACAGCTGGATCCTTCAGAAACATCCCAAAATCCATATTCGCAGCCAGGTCACCAGCACATCCCCGGCTTGGCGCCGGGACGTCCCGCCGCAACGGGGAGCGGGACGGGCAGCGCCTGTCGGCAGCGGGAAGCCCGGGGTGCGCGGGGCAGCCCCCGCGGCTCCTGCTAACGCGGAGAGGCAGCACCTCCCCGCGGAGCTCCCTGCCGCGGGACCCGGCCCCAGATCCAAGCACGCTCCCGGAGGAGCGCCGCGCCGATCCGCGCCGCCCGCGCCGCCGGGGGGCACCGGGGCGGGCACCCGCTCCCGCCCCGGGCCATGCCCCGGCTCCCACCGTCCCTGCACGGAAGCCGAGTCCCGGGCCATGCACCGGCTTTCAGCCCCCGTACACGCACCAGCTCCAACTGCCGGTGCACGTCCCTGCTCCCACCGTCCCTGCACGGAGGCCGAGTCCCGGGCATGCACCGGCTCCGACTCCCGGTGCACGCCCCGGCTCCCACCGTCCCTGCACGGAGGCCGAGTCCCGGGCATGCACCGGCTCCGACTCCCGGTGCACGCCCCGGCTCCCACCGTCCCTGCACGGAGGCCGAGTCCCGGGCATGCACCGGCTCCGACTCCCGGTGCACGCCCCGGCTTCCGCCCCGTGCACGGCGCCTAAGCCCCGGGGCACACCCGCGTCCTCAGCCCGGTGCACGGCGCCTCAGCCCCGGTCCCGGTCCCGGTCCCGCCCCGGGGGGCCGCAGCCTCACCTTGGGCTCCCCGAAAACACGCTCCATTTCACCGCCGCCGCCGCTCCCGCCGCGCCGGCAGCGCCTCGTCCGTCCCCGGCAGGGACCGTCCCGCCCCGCCCCGCCCCCGCGGGGGGGGGAAGCGGTGCCCGTGCAGCGCCGAGCACCGCACCGCACCCGCGTCCCCCGCGCCCCCTTCCCCGCCGCCGCTTCCTTCTGCTCCCCCGGCTGCGCGGGGGCAAAGCCCCACGGCCCGGCCCGGCCCGGCCCGCGGCTCCGGCGCCTCTCGGCGCTGCTCGAAGGCCTGTGCCCGCCGCCAAACCTCGCACCCTGGGGCCCTTAGCCACCGCCTCGAGGCGCCTCCTAAATTCAGCCCGCTAATCCTTCTCGCTCACGTTTCGCTTGGGAACTCCAAACCCAAAACTTCAGCTGAAATTCTGGGCAGAATTATTCCTCTGAAGGTTACGTCAAAGGACAATATAATGTGATAAAATAATAGCTTAGCTCGCAGAACCGGCATGCAATTGCAGGATTTTTCTGTGGTCTCAAGTCATACAACAATATTTTTATAACCTAAAATGGATTTAATTGTTTAGATTGAGGAGCAATCATCCCTCACCCCTTCACTGCTTGTAAGGTTGCTGCTCAGCGTCTCCTGTGTTTCATCGGATAGCTTTGGGGCTTTTTTAGTCCCTCATACACCTGCTTTTAGCTCCTGCAATCTCAGGCTCCAAGTTTCATTTCTTCTTTTACTGACCCAGCCACCTCCTGTGCTGTTCCTTTGCTTCCTTTCCTCCCCTCCCAATCTCCCCCAGAGCCTCCAGCACCAGCTCCCACAGTCCCAGATGCAGCAGAGCATCTCTCCCACCACACAACAGACAGGACCATCAACCCCCCCTCCCAGGATCTTATTCCTGCATCCTTCAGGGCAGGGGGACAGCCCTGGCTCAGCCTGAGCTATTCCTACAAAACCTCAGACCTAGACATGATGTCCCCGGGGCGCTGTGCAGGCAAGGGGGTACAGAGGGTGTCCTGTTGCAGGCAGGTGCTTGGGGATGCGCAGGGCAGCCTGCATCTTGAGGGACAAACTGCTCCTTCAGCCCCATGAGCTGCTGACAGCAAATCTGCACTACAAACTGTAAGGTGGAAGAGCTCCCCAGAGAGAGCTTTAGGGAGTCACTCAGGTCCTTGGAGTAGTCTAACGAAGATGAGACCCAAACCACCCGCAGGGTGCTAATCAAACAGCAACATTTCTGAACTGGCTGCAGAGCCAGGCAACGATGGCCTTATTCTGCAAGTCTCAAATTCACCTGCTCAGGTGAGGCCCTCCCTAACCCAGGCCCCAGGTCATGGAGAGCCTTGGAGATGAAAGTCACAATATCAGTGTAAAACATTATTACTCATGCTGGTACATAAGCAAAGAAAGCAGTCTGGCCTGGAGGTGGGAGCACTACCACAAATGGTTGGAGAATAGTTTCCTCTTCTTCTCCAGCTGTGTTTACAGCAGAGAGGGACACTGTTTGTAAAAGCCTGTTGTAGGGGATTAGCTACGCCAGGGCCCTGCACACCAGAGATGGGGAAGACCTTGGTGCTCCTCCAGCCAGTGCCTTTTGCAGCAGCTTCACAGCCACAGTTCACATTTGCTAGGAAGGTGGAAAGGTGATGTGAAAGAGCCCAGAGGAGCAAGTGGCTCTGAAGACAGAGGCAGCCAAGTGATGCTAGACACTAGTTAGCAAACATAGCAAGTGCTGCGGACTCATTGCTCTTCAGGGAAATAGCACAGCAGTCCTCCAGTCACTCCTTTTTGCCCCTAAGAGCAGGAATGGGATTTCTGTCACATAGGCACAGAAAAACCAGCAATTTTTCGGCTCAGGTCCCAGTACCCAAGCTAATTTGTGCACTCTAGCAGAGCCTGCAAGAAAAGCACAGTCTCAGGCACAAAGTTTGGCTGGGGAACAAAGTTCAAAATTTTTTTTATTTTATTCCTATTTTCTTGTATTAACTTTCAGAAATTCCCTGACACCTTTCTGAATCCATCCTGTACAGCTAAAAGCACATTAGCCACATTTAACAGTCAAAAATATTCTTAAAGCAGTGGCTGGCAGGGGACAGGAGTTACCCGCAAAGGTCAGTTAACAGTGCTGCTCTGGGGTTTCCTCTCATGGAAAGCAGGGAAACAGCAGCTCAGGCCCCCAAGAATCCAGTGGGATGAAGCCGCAGGAGAGGTGCTACCCCAGGCCTGTAGCAAAACAGCAGGAATAAGCAGCAGGTATTTTCTGCTCTAAAGCTTGTGATTTCCTGAGCCACCAAAAGAAATTTTCCAGGCTTCCAAAACTTTATAAGGGAATTTTACCTAAATTCAGGACTTAGGCATGCAATGAGTTTCTGGGCAGAAACCAAATATTTGAATGTGCAAATTAGCAACAGGGCATGAAACCACACTGTCCTCACAGCAAGGTGAGCTCTGGCTCACATAAGCCATTTCACTTCCCAGGCATGGGCATTTTTAGCATCCACTTGAAAACACTGGAGAATGCCACCCCACATCACATTTTTGGATATCTGACTTGCAGTCCATAATATCTGTATCACAGACAGCCCTGGCACAAATACATGGTGCTTTTTAGTGAGCTTCTGTGGTTACAGCCTCTTGAAAGAGGTCATTTACAACAGAAGGAACACAGTTCAGTTAGAGTCTTTATTTGCATTTAAAGGACATTACAAGGTAAAAATAACACATGGGTGATCTTCTATCAGGAGAAAAGTTGTTAGCAAGGATCAAAAAGAAGCAAATGGAGCTAAATGGCCCCACAGAACAGGGAGTGGTAGAGCAAGATTTTTCTGCTGAGTACCTGTGTGGGCTACAACCTCAGCTCTTCCCAGGAGAACATCAACATCAGGCTCACTGTTTAGAGCATGCAACTCTGTTGCGGAGCCTTAAAAATAAGGTTCAGGGTCAGGCTGATTTTAATTAGCCTGATCCTGACCCAGTCTATCCATCTTTATCACTGCCTTAATCAGGTGGTTGCTATGACTGCTGTACTATTTATGTGAAACCAACTTCTTCCTATCAAGAACACTGCATCTCTGCAGTCTGGAAGGCTAAAGAAGAACAAGAATCCATATTAAGTAGCACACACTGGCTGTGGTTTGAACTGAAATGCAGTAGTATGCTAAATAAGGCTCTTGCAGCTTGAAAAACTGATCCTCCATGCACAAGGAGATGCAGACCACAGACAAGATGTGGTCACTCTGCTCCTTGCCAGACAAGCAGGACTGGAACACCTTTCCCAGTGAGCACCCAGTCCCTAGTGCTCATCCCTGCTTTGCCCAGAACAGCGCTCCCCAGCTCTAGCAATATACTCATGCCAGGAAGCCAGAGGCCTCCATTCACCACAAGCACTTGCTTTCATTCATCAGCTGGCTAATTATGTCCGCCCCAAGTTTCAGATCTTGTTTGCTCTCCCTTCCATTTTCAGTCCTGCTTTTCAGTCACTTGCAGAGAGGTATCCCTGTGCTTGGTTCAGCTTCAGGGAATGGTGCTTTTGAAGCAAGCAAGAGAGCAGAGACCAAACCCCCCTCTGTCAGAACAGATGCTCCCCAGAGCCTTGCTGTTAGCAGGAACAGAAAGCAAACAATAAGCAGTTTTAGTCCTGACTAAACCTGTGTGGTGCTGAAGAGCTGGGAATCCATTTGATCTAAGCAGCCTCAGGTTGATTATGGACAGGTCAGGGAGAAAGCGTGGTAGGAAGGGCTCCAATGTGATTTTTTGCACTCAGTTCAAGTCTCCACCCTGAGTTGGCAGAGCTTCTCCCAGTCTGCACAAGCAGGAGGAGACGCAGCATCCCAGGCATGCAGGCAGGAGGGTGGACATTGGGGCAGCCGCAGGACCATCAGGCTCCGCTTCCTCCACCAGGCTGCTGGGACAGGGCTGAGCTGGAACAGAGCAGGTGAGTGAGCAAGTGCACACACCAGAGGGGCTGTGGGTGTGAGAGGCCCCCAGTGCTGCATTACAGGGGTGTGAAAGCCACCCCTGTCTAGTGGCAAGGGTAAGAGGGACAGGGACAAGCCTCACAGTGCATGAGATGCAGTGGGTCCAGCCGAGCAAGAGGCACAGCTCTAAGGAGGCTCTTCTTGGGGCCATCCCTGGAGGAAGGAGCAGCTCATCTCTGCAGCCTGCCCATGGCTCCAGGATCTGGTGTTAATTCTTTCTCTATGTTTTTAAGAAAACCTCAGGCAGCATATTAAGAGTAAAAGTGGTCTTTGTAGATACTCTAATGCTTTTCCCCAGAACTATATTTAAAATCTGCTCCTTCCTGGTTGCCCTCACAGGGCAAGACCAGCTGTGAGAGGGGTGATTAGGCACCTGCTTCCCCTGCAAACAGCTTAAGACTGCTGAAGAGTGCACTTGTAGCTGGGCTTAGGTTTTTGAAAAAACAGTACTTTCAGTTTGTTCCACATCCATTTTGTTTTTTTAATCAGACCCAAAGAGCAAGTGTCACACTACAGCCCATTGGCTAAGGTGGGGGGGAAGCTTTTTCAGACTAATTCTGTCAGTAAAGTATTATAAGCACTGTGTGTAAGTGTGCAATATTGCTGTACTGGTTATTTCCGCAAGAACAGAAACTCTTGGCCCAAACATCAGTTATTTCTGCAAGTTTTCTTTGAAATGAAGCCTTAACTCTTATATCAGCATTTCCCATCCAACTTCTGCAGCTCTTCAGCAGGGCAGAGAAAACCTCTGCCCCAGGGAAAGCTAACACCAGAAACCTCAGCTGTGACCCACTGCTTCCTGCTGAGAAGTCACAGGACCCTGTGGTTAATGGGAGGCCCCAAGGCAAAAAAAATCCAGCTTAGAAACAACCCTGTCTCCCAAAAGGGAATTCATTTCCCCTCTACTCTCAAAGGAGAGAAGGGCAGACCAGACACTGACCCCCATGGAAGCAGAAGCCACATTGCACACAGTCTAAGATACTTTCCCTTAGCTCTCCACTGGCAGGAGCAGGTGACAGACTTTTCCTGAAGGACTTACTCAACCACAGCCCCCAGGGCACTAAGGCAACCACTGGCTACTAGCAGAGCACCTCCCCAAAGGGCCAGTGACTACCTGGCTATGCCCAAGAGCCACCACACAGACCCAAGTGGGGGCTAGCACCCAGTACAGTGTCCAGCTCCTCTCCAGAAGGAGCCACAACCCTCATGCCACTAAACACAACACCAGTCTGCAAGCAATAAGAAAACCCATTCATCTCTGCAGTGGAAAAAGCCCAAGGGTACCCAGGGATTGCCCAGGCGTAGCAAGGGCCAGCAGCTCCCTCAGGGGTGGGCAGCAAGCAGATAACATAGCCGGCAGGACAGGAGCCCCACCAGCCAGGACCCAGCCCCACAGTACCTGTGCAGGCCAGACCCAGGCATGGCAGCCAGGGTCAACCAAGAGCCAAGATCCCCGGGCAAGCCCAATGGCAATGAGGCAGGTCCAAGGCCAAGCCAGGAGGTCCATCTGCAGGTCAGGGTCAGGTCCAGCAATGGCCAGGCAAGTCCAAGGTCTGGATCAACAGGGCCCACAGTTGTGACAGGGCTAGAGAACAGCACTGCTCCAACACAGCCTGAGCAGGAGCTGAGGGCCCTGGGCTGGGCTTAAATAGAGCTCCTGGGCCATGGGCAGGGGTGGGTGGGGCCCCAGGTGAGCCTGGTCAGGCCAATTAAGGCTTATTAGTGCCCTCTGGGCCCTGACAAGTCTACCCTGTGAACAGGTTGCATTTTCCCCTTTTGGGGCATTTCCGAGACAAACAGAGGAAGCCCTGGTGTGCGCTCAGCTGGATCGCAGTGTGCTGATCACACGGGTGGTCCTGCTCACGGTGGCGTCTCAGGATGCAGGTGTCTGCACAGCCACGTGGGCCACTGTGAGCCTGCCGTGCTGATCCCCTAACTGGATTAAGATGATAACACCAAGGGCTAAGGTCCTGATTCAGCGCTGTACATCAGGCCGTGCTAAGGTATTTTAGGGTTTACCCGTTACGGACTAGAAGGATCCCTTGAATTGTGCTATAGGAGCTTCAGGCTGCTCTGGGGCCCACAGGACATCAGGATAACGCAGGTGATGGAGGTGATCCTCGAAGGTGGTACAGCAGAGGAAAGGCCAAGTAACACAGTGCCGCTGCTCGGGGCAAAGAGCAGTGGGCGCAGGTCTACGTGCTATGGAAAAGAGTAGCGGAGCCGATACCCTTCGCTCTGCCCTTCCTGCTCACCTCCTGCACAGGCACAGCACGGGCCAGGCTGTGCCCGCACGGCCCCTGGGCGCTGCTCCGGCGTGAGCACGCGAGCCCCAGCGTAGCACGCGGGAAGGTTTCTTCAGAGCCCGTTTATTACATAAGTTTGTACTTCCCTGTTGGCCTGTTTCACGATCCTAAAATCAAGCGTGTAAATTAAAAGCCAAGCGTGGTATAAGCACGAAATGGAAGCAGGGCTCACATCCGCATGCTTCGGGCAGCAGCGGCCCTTACCTCCTCGTATCAGTGCTGCTGGGAGAAGGAGCTTGGAGAAGTCTGAACCGGCTGCAGCAGCTAAGACAGAAACCTTGCCGGGACGAGGCCCCTCCTCAGGTTTTAAGGGCAGCAGTTATCAGCCAGAGGCAGCCTGAGGAGGGTCCGAGATAAGGCAGCAGGGAGCACAAGACTTTCCCATCCAAGCGTGCGGGAGGAAACCCACCCTCCTTCACCGCTCTGATGGCTCTGGGCACTGAAGGAAGGCCTCGTTATCCAGGAGTTATTAAGCTTGACCCGTTTGCGAGGCTGGACCCAAACCCAGCAGTGACGACGGGCAGGAGAGCGTGGAAGCAGCCAGTCCGGCTGGCGAGGGGAACGCTTCCCTGCCTGCTGCCCGCGTCGGTGCCCAGAGACCCCGCGGGAGCGGGACGTGAGCCGGGGCACCTCCGGCGGTGCCCGATGCAGCCCCGCGCCGTGTTCGGGCAGGTCCCGGCGCAGCCCTGTCTGAGTCCCAGCAGAAAGGCAGCTGGCTTCGTGGCCGGGTCACCTTCCTCTGGGTTTTGCTGTTTCATACACAAGTGCATCTCCTCTTAAAGGCACTCTGTGTAACAGAGCTGGGACTTGCTGCTGCCCTTCTGAGCAAAACCTTCTGGGAGCGCTCAGAGCTAAGCCAACGGGTAAGGCAGGGCAGAGCCATTTTACAGGAGGGGAAACTGAGGCAGCAAGGGGGACAGTCCTGCAGGGACATGAGATTAGGCCTTTCTAGCTGTGCTGCAGTAACTGCCCTCTGTGTAGACACCGTGCACCAACAGAAGCCAAGATTTGCACCCACACAGCTTCATCCCAGCCCGGTGCAATGTGCTGCTTCTGAGGGTTTTTAGCCTGGTTACCTTGCAGATAAAAACCTCTTTAGGCGCAGCAACCTGGTGTCCAGGCTGGGGCTAGAAGATGGTCTTCCTGGTGCTGGAGCCTTGCTCAGACCTCGCTGACCCTCCCAGAGAGCTGGAATAGCCTGTCCAGGCCGGCTCATCAGGGCGAAGCAGCCTGTTGCACTGGGACCATCCTGCTGGCAGGGGAGGAGCAGAGGGAAACATGCCAAATCCTACCTGGAACGACTCCCCCATGCATCCCTCCCTGCAAGGCTTTTGCTTAGGAAATACCGAAACAAACAGCAGACTGAACTTCATTTAAGCCAAGGTCATGAAGGTGTTTGGACACCCCTCAGGCACAGCGCGGATCTGATACTGCGTGCAGAAATATGCAGGTGCAGGGAGGAGGAGCGAGGGGCTGGGGGGGACAGAGCTGCGTAGTCTCTGCGTTGGGGGCTGTGTCTGCCGGTGGCCCCCCCAGCACATCCCAGCCTGCCGGCAGCCACGGGGAAGCCTGGGGACCTGCCTGGCTCTTGCACGGAGGTCCTTTAGCAGAGCGATACGAGTGCAACCCAGAAGGCTGAGTACAACTCCAGCTGTGGCCGGCGAGTGCGTGACCCTATTCAGATCCACTTTTGGAGCTCGGGACCGGGAGACACGGGGGCTGCCAGCTCTGATCGTATCTCTGCAAGGCAGGGCGCGGAGAGCCACGGTCCGTGCGGTGTCACACGTGTGCAAAGCCCCACAGACCCAACGCCATGGCGCTTCCGCAGCTCTCCTCCTCCCGCTACCTGGGGCAGCCTCGGGGTCGGGAGCGGGTTTGCATCCTGCCAGCTCCCACACGGGCTCCTCCGGCCACGAAGGAATTAGATTGTGTTTCACGCCTTGTCCCACGTCCAAGTGCTCTCCAGAAGTTGCAAAGTCACGGTGACAGGCCAGGGAACAGGGCTCCGCCTGACCCGTCTCCCAGGGGCTTGCACGCACGCACGCATCTGGCAGCTGCGGACAGCAGGAGCGGACGGCTCCAAACCCAGAAAGGTGGCAGCAGGCCGGGGTTTGTCTGCACGTGTCCTGCGGGAGCTGAGCTGCCTCCAGCCCTCAGCCGCCCTGCGCGGCGTAAGCCCGGTAATTCGATTACAAGTGCTTGGCCAGATGCTGCCTCGCAGGCTGCTGAAGGACACGGTTAAACTGAGGACAGCGTTTCTCAGACAGGCTCAGCGCCACGTGCCCCCATCTCCACTGCGGTGGCCAGAAGGAGAGAGGAATGCTTTCGCCGGATCCAACCTTACCTCCGTCCTTCAGGACTGAGCAGCAGGAAACTGCAGTGTGCTATTGCCCCCCTCAGACCCTGCCTAACATCACAGCTCCAGCTCCAGTGGGTTCCTATCCCAGCGGCCCCGGTGTTGCGCCACGGCTCCTTTGCCGTGGGCCCCCGGGGAGACGTGGGTGCTCCTGGCTCCCGCTGCTCCAGGCTCCCGCTGCTCCCAGCTCTCGGCTGGGAGCTGCGGGTCTCGCGCCTCCACAGGGTGCCCTGCCAGCACCTTCTGGAGCCTGTTTCTTTCATGGGATCCGCAGGATTTTTCAGGGAGGGGCTGCAAGATTTTTGCGCTCTTTCAGAGGGTTAAAGTGGCATTCTTGGCCCTTCATTGCAAGGGTGCTTTGGGATGGGACAGCCACCCCCGCTTCTGCCAGGTCCAGGCCCTGACTCTGGGGCTCGGAGGGCGTCAAGCACCCGGGGAGGGCGTTGGGAACCGGGATGGGCTCGATGGGAATGGGCACAGCTCATGGGATGGGCTGAACAAGGAGCAGCTCGCGGCATGGGCTGCCTGCAGGCTCTCTGCAGGCACCTCTGTGTCGGGGGTGCAGGAGGGAGGAGTGCATCCCCTCCATCAGAAACACCCTCCCACCAGAGTTTGATACTCAGTTTCACTAATTAGTGTCACTAATATGGCCTCTGACCAAGCCGTCCTGCTTATGCTGCAGCATGGCAGTGCCAGCGCTGACGGGGGTCGCCCGGTCTTCTCTGCAGAGTCTGTGGACATGGCTAAATGGTTCACCATCTTCTGTACCTTCACCTCCATCCTGGTCCAGGCTGGACACACCTGCTTTTACACCCAAATCCAGGTGCTGGGCTGTGGCTCTGCAGCTCTTGGACAGTGCAGGGTGGACGCGAGCTGAGCTTGCAGCACCGCCGAAGCGTGAAGCAAGGCTGGGGGTTGCCTCTTGGCTGCCGCGATGCTGATGCAGAACATGGTGAGTCACCATGGCCTGTGGCACGGTTAAACCCAGCGGTCAAGTGGGTTCAGGGCCCTTGAGAGAGGGTCTGCCCTCAGTCTCCCCAGTCTCTCTCTCCAGCTGATCTGACCCACTGAGTGGCAGGACCTTTCCCTAAGGGCGATGCTGGAGACAAGGAGATCTTCTCTTCCCCACCAGATATATTGACACCAACAACCTTTGTATTGCGGATAGCTCAAATGGCTATTACTGCCTGGCACCGTTCCTTCCCTGCTGCCCATGAGCAGTTTTGAATGGTGCAGGAGCTATTTTCATGCCCTGATTTAGGATCTGGGAAGAAGAGCAGCGCCCTAAATTGTCCTGCCTGGTGACAGCTCAAGGTTGCCACCCAAGGTGCTTGTAGATCATCCACTTTGCAGTCCCAAACAGCAGGTCACAGCACTTACAAGTGGGGTCCTGGTCCTGGGAGACATTCACTGCTCAAACTGCGCTCACAGACCACTGGCAGAAAAGTAACACTCGGGCCCTATTGCGTCAGGTGCTGTACAACCCGAGGAAGAAAGAGCAGGCAAGATACAGCAGGTGAAGCAGAGAAGAAGTAGGGGGAGGGAGGAGAGGGCAGCCAGGTGGGGGGAAGCCGGTGCCAGCACGGCAGAGCCGCAGGTGGCGTTTGCAGCCCCGTCTCCCCAGCGGCTGCAGCCTCCCAGCCCATCCAAGCGGCCACGCAGCCAGCCCAGCCCGTCCTGAGGACCAGGTTCAGAGGGCCCAAACCACCCGTCCGCCCTTTCCTGGCACCGAGCGGGGGACCGTGCTGCTGGGGAAGGCACAGGCGGGCAGCCCGGCTGCTGCCGGGGCGAAAGCAGGACGCGGAGCCCCGGGGCCGACTGGGCACGGCCTCCCGCTCGAACAAAGAATGTTTGAAAAGAAACTGATCCTCGCTGTGTTGAGCTGGAAATTTCTGGAGACGCTTTAATTCATCTAATCCAGGGCCCTGACCCAATTAATATTCTATAGGATCTCCTGGAGCTCTTGTTTTGTTCTGTTCTTGGCTTGAAGGGCTGCAGAAGAAATTGAAAACAGATTATTGGGGAGAAAACAGCTTCAATTTTTAGACAGCTGTCTCTAGTGAAGTTGGCTTCATTTCCAGTCATTCCCCAGGCGTGATGCAAGTCTGGCTATAATAAGTTTTTCCCTGGTGGCAGCAGAAAGGCTTCACTTAAAAGCAAAAGGTAAATGTCTGGGAATGGTGCTGAGCAAATAAGGCGAACAACAAACGGGCTCTGCACGCAAAGCCTCGTGGCCTTGCTCACACCTCCAAGCACCTCTGAGCACAGCAAGGTTGTGACAAACTAGTGTTTGCACCAAGCAAAACACCACGGGCCCTGCAGGTGCCTGGGTGGGGGCAGGCACGCAGGGCTGCCGTGCAGCGGGCTTTGCACGGGCAGGGGAGAGCCGGGGGGGGGGGCCAGGACACGGAAGCCAATGGCTTGAGTTGGCAGGTGAAACGTCCAGCCCTTCACCTGAGATCATCCGAGACTTGCACTGCTGGTACAGGCCTGCCACGAGAGGGAAGCAGAGCCCCGCGCACGCCCGGCGTGGACTGCACAGGCCCATGCTCCAGGGCTGAACGGTCGAAGATCAGACACCGCCGTAACCCACTCATCCAACAAGTCGCTATTCGGCACCATGATCTGAATTCTCAGCTCCTCCTGCTCAGCAAGATTGGGGGCGATACAAGGGCACATGCCCCAGTTCAACCGAGGGAGTAAATGAGCTGGAGGAACGTGATCCACTTGCAAAAGTACCTGAGCAAGAACATTCCCCACCTCGCCTGGGAATATCTGATTCATTGCCTAGGCCCAAGGAGGGGAAAGAAGATGAGACTTTGAATACACAAATTAGGGCTAAAGTGCTTTTTGTATGGTTATTTCCTCCTCCAGCATCAGCCTGGAAGCCAAGGCCATGTCCTGCTCCTCAGTCACCCTGAAAACACCTGGTTGTGGGATGGGATATTTTGCTGGGTCAACAGCAAGACTGAGAGGAGGGGAGAGCTTGGGAAGCAGCATCCGCCCTTGTGACTCAGCTCCCCGCCTCTAAATTAGGGGCAATTGCGCTGCTATATCTACAGAGCGGTTGTGCAAATAAAATGCATTACGATGGGGAGGAGCTCGCAGCGATGGGCTGTAGGTCCATCATCCATAGATGGTTCCAGCTTAGCCCCGGTCACCAGTAACCAAGAGCCACAGCAGGCTGCAGACCAGCACCCGGCAGGGACCGGATCCTGTTCCTGCTGCACACACCCCATCAGAGCCCATCCAGGCTGAGCAGCGCTCCGGGTYGGAGGAGGCCACGGAGAGCACGGTCAGGAGAGCAGGCGATGAAAGCACGGCAGCGAGCGGGGCGTGCTGCGAGCAGGACGGGCTCTATCCGCCCACCCAGAACGAGTCACTGCAATGTTTGCGCATCAGCGGCCCGCTCGGAAACTGCTGATAAACTGCTTCTGAAAGGCCCGAACGTTCGCTGTCGGCTTAAGAGACCCAACGGCCAGGCCCTGAAAAGACTAAAGGTGCCTGGAAGGGAGGGAGGGGGCAGCTGCAGAGCTGCAGGAGAGGTGGGCTGGCTGCCAAGTGCCTGTGGCTGATGCCAGGCCCACGAAAGCACCTGGAGCGGGGAAGGAAGCTCGGGGAAGTTTCTGGCGTGGGGAGGTGTTTTGAAAATCACGTCACATCAGATTAAAAAGTGTGAATTTCCCACTGACACCAGAGAACTGGCTTTGTGGTACAAAATGGCACAGACAGTGACTCGAAACAGTCTGGTGACATTTTAAACACCTCATTTCTAGCTAGCTGCAGGAAAGGCTTTTCAAAGAACAACCTGAGGTCAATCCAATAGTTGTCACTGGGAGTACGGAAAACCACTCCTTGCAAAAAATCACCCTTTTTGGAGGAGGCTCTAGCAGAGGGTGGCACCTGCGGCACCGAGGAGCAGGTCCCTCTCTCCGTGTGCTCTCCGCAGCCCACCGTGTCCGCTGCTGCGGGGGCTCTGCCAGGCCCGGCTGGGAACGCTCCCTGCTCCGGGCTTTGTCTGCCTTGCGGCTTCCAAAGACAGATCGAGTGTGCAGGGCTGCCAGCCCGCCCCGTTCACCAGTGCGAGAAAGGAATGGGGAAAGCAAAGGAATGCAAATCAGGCCGGAGGACTCATTCATCCTCCCCGTTCCCGGCTTCGGCGCGTTCCAGGCAGTCGTACTACAATGCCGCATTTTGTTCGCTGCAATCCATCCACACATACACTCGCCTCTCATCCTCTGCCAGGACTTACTCTCCCGGGGCACCTAGAGCCGAGTCTGTAATAAATCAGACAGCAGCCTCCTTCCAAGACACGCATACCCCGGGTTACTCTTCTGAAAAATGAACATGTAGCTTTTCATCTAAACACCTGCAGCAGGCAGGAAAACACGCTGACCCGGGGTGCGGTATCGCCTCCTGAATGAAAGGCATGTTGCTGTTCAAACACTCTCCCCGGTCGCTTTGCTGCTCTCCAGCATTAATCTTTTCCCCGTGCGGGATGGGGCAGGGAGCAGGCTCCCGAGCCCTGTTCTCTCCAGCGCTGTGCATCGGTTCAATCCAGTGCTGCCAAAGTGAGCTCGAACCCATCAGCCGCTTGGGAGTTGAATTTGTGGATGCAAGTGCTGAACGTGGCCATTCCTCCCTAAAGAGCTGGTGAGAGACTGGCAGCAAAATCCTGTCTGCACCGACGGAGGCTGCTCAGAGGCCTGAAAACCGGCACGTGCAGGGCATATCAGAGCGACATGTGCCAGGGTCCTGTTTCGTGGGTGCAGGCAGGTTTTTGCCAGCCAGCAAGAGCACTTACCCCACGGCCCCGGCAGTCCCAGGCCTCCCTTCTGGGCCTGCCCAGTCGTTGGGCAGATGCTGCATGGTTCACCCCTCAATAAAATCAGTGCCATGGTATGGACATTGCTGGATTGGGCAGTCTGCCTGTGCAGCTGCTAAGAAAAGCCCATTTAAACTGCTCATGGCTTCGTCCCAGGGCAGCTCGGCTTGGTTGGGTGAGCTCACAGCTCTGCCAGTCTGTCTCGCCAGTGATCTGATGCATCCAGGTTCCGCGGGCCATTTTGCCCCGAGTCTTTGCTGACCAGAAGAGACCCATGAGGGCAGAGGGATTTGGGGCTCAGACCCTCGGCCGTTGGGAGCTGGACCAGTGCATTTTGCACAGGTGGTCCCAGGTGGGACCTGGCTTCTCCCCAGAAACCCTCCCCTCGCACCAGTGGCACCCTCCCGCCGCACTGACTGCACCGTCCGGGTGACTTTGCTTCCCACGAAGCAGCTTGCAAGGTCAGCAGCTGATCAGACAAAACCGGGCTCTTTTAGGAGCACGGCATCAGGTGAACCGCACAGCCGAGGTGGCGCAGCCGGGGAGACAGAGCTGTCCCGGGGCGCGGGTGGTGCAGAAACACGGCCATGCTCCCAGGGCTACCTGGAGAGAGCAGCCAGTTCCCCCACGGCCAGCGCTTGGTCCCACGGCGGCGCACAGCCCCGCAGTGATGGCTGCCTGAGCCGTGTGGCAGGCCTCTCCCCTCCGGCCCCTTTTGCTCTCCGTCTGCCTGCAGCATCGCTCCGCTGTAGGCCAGCGAAGCTCCCCATGCTGCCCGGGGGGGCAGAGCCCCGCTTGGAGAAGCTGGAACAGATGCCAAACCTGGCTGGGTTTGCTTTGCATGCTGTTGAGATCTTTTTTGTTGGGTTTATTTTCACACAGATCCCCAGAAGGCAGAGACAGGCAGGAAAGCAAGAGCTCAAAGCAAACAGGAAAAAGGCAGGTTCTCTGGTTTTCTATTTTTAATTTTACAAACAGCATTAGTGTCATTATATTTAGAAAAAAAAGAAAAAAAAAAACTAGAGCGTTTCCTGCCTTCCCTTTCAATACCTTCAGCTATTTCCTTGCAGATGTTTCCAGGGGCCAGCGTTTGGCGGCAGGAGGAGAGGCTGGGCTCCCTCCCGGCAGACCTGCCCGGCCCTGCGAGGGGAAGGGAGGGTGGGAGAGGAGAGTGGTTTGGAGCAGGTGCCTGTGGCCTCGCACTCGTACAGGGAGGACAACCAACGCGTGCATGACCAACGCGTGCATGACCTGGCCAGGTCCCAGCAGAAGCCACATGTCACCATGGAGTCTTCAGGCCACCCCTCTATGAGATGGAGTTGTATTAACTAAGCTCCAGGTCTAAAGGTCCCTACTCTGGGCTGCTCTGAGACCCTCATCCTGAAGCTGAGAAGGAGAAGCAGGATCACAGGTTGTTTTCTCTCTCAGAAGAAAAGCCTGGGGCTGCCATGGCTGGGACCATGGTGCAAGTGCTCTTGCTGGCTGCCCTGAACTGGTCACGAGGGGATGTTGAGAAATCTGTATTTGGAGCTGGAGACAACACAGCTGCTGAAATGCTTGTTAGGACGCTCTGCAGCAGGGCCGAGGGTGGAGGAAAACACTGCCTGTGAGCATCGAAGGTGGCATAAGGGGGGGTGTAAGGGGGAGGAAGGAATAACATCATCATCATTGCACAGGTCTAGGGGAGAGAGGTTGCCGCTGTTCAAGCTGGAAGAGCAGGATTCCCCCGCTGCAGAGGCCCGGGGTGTGGGGCAGATTGCAGACTGCTAGAGCACAGGGGCTGGCTTCCAGCACAGGTCACACTGTCGGTCTCCCGTCATGCCCGGTGCAACCTTCGTGATGAGGATCCCACACAGGACTCGTGAACACGGGCTTCAGCAAACTGGGATCTAAAAGTCGGGGTAGGCACTCAGAGGATGGCTGAGGTCCCTTTTAGCTAGAGGAGGGCCTGACGGCTCCCAGGGTCGGCACACCCAAACGCAACACTTGTGCCAGCACCTGCAAAGGTGTGCAGCAAAGCGGCTCCTCTGCACTTGTGCCTTCTCCGCTTGCGAGCACCAGGCTGGCTCGGTTTCGCCCGGGCAGCGCTGAGGATCTTCCCTGTGCTTTGACAGCTCTCGGCTCAGCGCCTCGCGCTCGAGGACTGCGGTTTGCAACGTGTTTGTGTTTAATTCCCGTACAGGGAATCCAGAGTATGCTCTCTGGATGGCAGGCCAGCGGAGTGCCTGCATCTGCACAGGCGGCAGACCACATCCCAGCAGGACCGGGCGGCGGAAAGAAAACCAGGGTTTGAATGTGGTCGGCTTCCAGAGGTAAAGAGCACAGCTAGCGGCTGGGGAAATGGCTTCCTACCCCGACCACACCGCGCTGTGTGTGCGCAGCAAAAGCACAGCACAGGGAGACCAGGATTTCTCCATGTGGCTTGGGTAGCCTCGTGCCCCAGGAAAGAGCTAGATACACCCCAGGAAACGCAGCGAGGAGAGCACGCACAGCAGCCAAAGGCACGTTTCAAACATACCCTCCAGCCCGGGTCACTAGCAAGACCTGGACAGCCAGCACGCCCATCACTGCCCCCGGGCGAAGGGAGCCTCTGCCTTGGCCGTAGCTGTAAGAGCCGGCTGTCCTCCACTGGGCTCAGCCAGAGCTGGGAGAGACGCTGGTCCTTGCCGGCCGGCCGAGCTCCTAGGCTGCGTCTCCCTTCCTAGGGCTTGGTGCAGAGGAGGAGCTGCCTCCCGAGAAGGTCCTGCCGCGGGCAGACGCTGCTCGCTGGCGGTCACGCTTCGCCTCCGCCACGAGCCGGGCCGCTGGGCCCCTTCCCAGGCTGGCGGGAGCGGCGGCGGGAGGCGCGTTGCTCTGCCGGCCCCCCGCAGGAGCTCCTGCTGTTTTTCGCTCGGGGCTGCAGGGATCTGGGCCGCTCTCAAGGCAGCCGCGGATTGCGCAACGCAGCCCCGCTTCCCTCCCGGAGACGGCTCGGCGGACGGTCCCGGGGTCTCCCACCGGCCGGGAGACCCCTGGCGAAGGGGCCGGGTCCGCACGGCTGCAAGCCGAGGGGACCCCGCGAAACGGGAGCGGGAGAGCGTCGCTGCCAAT